>NC_084793.1:224131333-224437039 GCF_963169125.1 Humulus lupulus
GCATGAGCACTCTAGCCAATGGGTCTCGTGTGGATAGAAACACGCATCTTAACACCAATTCTCCCAATCTGAATTTCCTATCATGAACCCTTTTGTTAAAATATCTCGTAGCCCTTTGCTGGTATGCAGCATTTTTAAGCTGAGCTTCGTCTCGTCTTTCTTCAATAAGGTCCAAACTTTCTTCGAGCTAGGACTGATTTGAGGCTTGATCATATGCGTCGCGCCTTATAGTTGGGATTTCAACCTCGATAGGCAACACGGCCTCGCATCCATAAGCCAGGGAGAAGGGGGTATGCCCCGTCAAAGTTCTCACCATTGTTCTGTATACCCACAGGACTTGAGGTAGTTCCTCTGGCCATCTCCCCTTAGCTTCTTCTAGCCTTTTCTTCATAGAACTCCTTAGAGTCTTATTTACTGCTTCGACCTAGACATTTTCTTGGGGATGGGCCACGAAGGAAAAGCTTTTAATTATCCCATTTTTTCGCAGAAGTGTGTAAACAAATCACTGTCAAATTGGGTCTCATTATCCGACACAATCTTCCTAGGCACCCCGTATCTACAAATGATGTTCTTTACTACGAAATCTAGGATTTTCTTTGAGGTGATATTTGCTAAAGGTTTGGCTTCGGTCCACTTTGTAAAATAGTCGATAGCGACTACAACGTATTTTACTCCACCTTTTCTGGTTGGCAAGGAGCCTATGAGGTCGATTCCCCATATCGTGAATGGTTATGAGGAGCTCATCATGGTAAGCTCGATGGGTGGAGCTCGTGGTATCGAAGCGAACCATTGATACTTATCACAATGCTTAACGTACTCAAATGAGTCTGCCTTGACTGTTGGCCAGAAATATCCTTGCCTAATCACCTTTTTTGACAGGCTATGCCCCCCGATGTGGTCTCCGTAAAATCCTTCATGGATTTCTTCTAAAATCTTCTTTGCCTCGGGGGGAGTTACACACCTAAGTAGTGGCATGGAGTATCCCCTTCTGTACAATTATCCTTCCAAGATGGTGTATCTTGATATTTTTTACATTAGCTTTCGAGCCTAGTTCAGATCTGTTGGGAGACTCCTAGTTTCGAGGTAGTCAACTATCGAGGTCATCCAAGTGGGTTGTGAGTCAATCATGTTTACATCTTCTTCCGCAGGCCCAGTTATGCTCAGAACCGGTAGGAATTCTACTGGAACCACGTTGAGTGTGTCAGTTTCGTTGGTCGTAGCGAGCTTGGCCAATGCATCTGCATTCGAATTTTGTTCCCAGGGAACTTGTTCTATAGCGTAGAACTCAAACTCCCCAAATCATGCCTTAACTTTCTCCAAGAAGGCTGCCATTTTTATGCCACGAGCCTGATATTCACCCAAGACTTGGTTAACAACCAATTGAGAGTCATTGTAGCAATGGATGGCCTTTGCTTTGAGCTTGGAGGCTATCCGAAGACCTGCTAACAATGCCTCGTACTCAGCCTCATTATTCGATGCCTCAAAGCCAAACCTTAACTCCAAATGGAATTGATTTCCCATAGGAGTGATCAAAATGATTCCTGCCCCTGACACATTTCCATTAGAGGACCCATCGACATAAAGTCTCCACAGCTTGTGGGATGGGGTTGCGACTTCCTCGTTGGAGATCCCTGTAAATTCGACAATGAAGTCTGCCAATGCCTATCCTTTGATCATTGTTCTAGGATGATTGGTGATTTCAAATTGTCTGAGCTCGACATCCCATTTCAACAATCTTCTGGATGCTTCGGGCTTGGATAATACTTGTCTTAACGGCTGATTAGTTAACACATGGATATGATGTGCTTGAAAATAGGGTCGAAGCTTTCGAGATGCGTGCATTAGGATCAAAGCCAGTTTCTCCATTAATGGGTATCTTGATTCTACCCCTAGTAACCTCTTGCTGACGTAGTATACGAGTTTTTGTACTTTTTTATCCTCCCGGACAAGTACTACACTAATCGCATGCTCGGTTGTGATGAGGTATAAGTACAAGACTTCCCCTGCGATTGGTTTAGACAAGATTGGTGGCTCGGCGAGGTGTTTCTTAAGGTTTTGGAACGCGAGTTCACACTCGTCCGACCATTCAAACTTCTTGCCCCCTCTCAAAAGACTAAAGAATGGAAGACATCAATCTGTTGATTTCGAGATAAACCTACTTAAGGCCGCCATTCGTCCAGTTAGGCTTTGAACATCTTTATGTTTTTGAGGTAACGACATGTCAATTAACGCTTTAATCTTGTCAGGATTGGCCTCTATACCCCGAGCATTCACTATGAATCCGAGAAACTTTCCCGAGGATACTCCGAATGAACATTTTTGTGGGTTAAGTCTCATATTGAATTTTTGGAGCACAGCGAAACATTCAGCAAGATTGTCCACACGGTTACAATTATGTTTGGACTTGACTAACATATCGTCCACATAAACTTCCATGTTATTCCCTATCTGCTCAGCGAACATTCTATTCACCAATCTTTGGTATGTGGCTCCTGCGTTATTGAGCCCAAAAGACATTACATTGTAGCAGTACAAGCCCTTATCAGTCACGAAGCTCGTATGTTCTTGGTCGGGTGCATGCATGGCTATTTGGTTATATCCAGAATAAGCGTTCATGAATGACATGATGCCGTGACCTGCAGTGGCATCTACGAGCTGATCGATATAAGACAAAGGAAAGAAATCCTTGGGGCATGCCTTGTTCAGGTCCGAATAATCAATGCAGGTTTTCCACTTGTCGTTGGGCTTCAGAACCAGCACAGGATTGGCTATCCAATTAGGGTAGAAAGCATCTCGGATAAACCGATTTACCTTTAGCCTTTCGACCTCCTCTTTTAGGGCTTTCTTCCTATCATCATCTAGGAGCCTCCTTTTTTGTTGCTTCAAAGGGAAGCTCTTATCTATGTTGAGTTCATGGCTCATAGTACTCGGACTGATCCCTACCATATTCGAGTGTGACCATGCAAACACATCCTAGTATTCTCTCTAAAAGAAAGTTAATTGCTATTTTGCATTTTTGGAAAGATTTTTTCCCTAATTTTACCACCCTCGTGGTATCTTTCTCATCAAGCTTCACTTCTTCAAGCTCCTCCATTGGTTCGAGATCGGACCTTTCTTCAAACCTAGGGTCGATTTCTTCTTCTATTTCAAGGACGGATCCGTTCATTTCCCAAATAACTACAAGTGCTTGTGCACTTGCTTGGTTATTTCCTCTCATGGAAATGCTATAGCATTCCCGTGCGGTGAGCTAGTCTCCCTTCAGCGTCCTGATGCAACTAGACATCGAGAACTTGATGGCCAAATGCCTAACAGACGACACTACCCCCTGCCCAATCAGGGCTGGTCTCCCGAGAAGTACGTTGTAGGCCGACGGGGTGTCCACAACTATGAATTACATCATCTTGGTCACCGAGGCTGGAAAGTTTCCCAAGGTTATGGTGAGCTCGATGGATCCTGTGCTGGCAATCCCTTCTCCTGAAAATCCATACAACGTCGTTGCACAGGCTTTCAAATCTCAAAGCGTGAGTCCCATCTTTTCTAGACTGGCCTTATAAAGGATATATATTGAGCTCCCGTTATCTATCAAGACTCTACGCACCATTTTTTTGGTGTTTACCCAAAAATGGACTGCCTCATGACGTGGCATGATTGGTCTACACGTGGGAGGCACGTGGATATTTTAGGTATGTGTATCCTGATCGGCCATCGACTAGAAGATAATTGGTTTATCAAACATCATACTTATGTGCGACCATCTTGGTCGAATATATTCATTTCATTCCTTTAGATGTGGAATCTTGTAATTATGCATTAATTGTAATTTCTTTATTTATCTAGATACGCAAGTCTTAATTGTAATTACGGTCCATTGGCCCATGTAACCTTCTTGAGCCTATAAATACAAATCAAAGGGCTCAAGGGAGGGGACTTTTGGAATTTTTGGATTGGGAGAATTCTGAGAGAAAATCTTAGTGTTATTATTCATTGAAATTGTAATCATCCTGAAGCTTGTGAAACTCGTGAACCCTAGTTCATTGATCATAGTGTTGGGATTCTACATCCATAAGAGCACTAAGTGGACATAGGTCATTACCAAATGATTGGGGCCGAACCACTATAAATCGTTTGTGTTGTTTACCTTTTCGTCTTGATTTCTTCTTGTTTTCATCTTATTTTATATCGCTTATCTGACTCCGTGTCATTGACCAATTCGAGGGTCAACATTTTGGTGCCTTCATTGAGAGATAAAATTTGAGACTTCCAAGGAAATCAAATGGCAAAAACATCCAGAAAGGCGGGACAAAATTCTGGTGATGCATCCACCCAGCCTCCTCCACCAAATGTGGCTGAAGATGAACCACAGTTGGATTTTGAAGAGGATGAGATGGATTATGAGACATTGAGGACAACCCTGAGTGTGTTGTAGGAGGAGTTGGCCAACCTGAGGGCCAATCAGGAGAATGTGGTTGAGACGATGGCATTGCAACAAAGAGAGATTGATTGTCAACGTCAAGAGTTGAATGAGCGGCAGGCTAACATGGACCACTGACAAAGAGATGCCACCGCCGCCCTGGAGGTAGCCATCCAGTTGGCACGAGCACAACCTACGCCAACTTCTCAACCAGATGAGCCACCAAGTGCACCACCACAACAAGGCCTAGACCCAAGTCCTCCACCTCAGTCAGCAAGCCCTCACAGGCCGGAGCTACATCCTACTGCTCAACAGGATATTCCATTTCAAGATCCTGAGCAACAGTCACCTTCTCGCGCTGGTCGAGATAATCCCCAGTGTCAAAGGAAGAATAGGGCCAAGCAGCCTCCCCGAAGTCCTAGATGCCAAATTGCTGAGGAACTGAATCCACCGAGCAAGGGACAGCGTCCTTCTGCTAACAGAAGGCATGTCGAGTCAGGCTCTGCGGTCAGGGGCCCCCCACAACATAATAATGCCCGGGGACCCAACGACCAGCGCAGGCCTCCCCCTGATGCTCGAGAGGTACCAGCAAAAGGAAATAGTGTGACTAGCAGGTCACGCCATAGCCAACCACGTTTTCGAGACGGTCATGACTACAACGAAGCTGATTCTGGTCGAGGGAATGCTGGTCATGGGAAAAGAGAGAGAGGTGGAGAAAGGAACCCCCCACCAAGAGAAAATAGGCCAGTGAGCCAAAATGCTGGGGGGCATCCTAACGTTTTTAATCGGTTGAGCACTAGTGAGCAAAGGCGCAGAGATGACGACTTGAGGGATGTGCTCAACGACAGGCGCGAAAGGCACGATGAGTACGCTCCTCCAGCTAGAGCTGTAAATGTGGGCTGCCCGGCCCGGCCCGGCCCACATTTTTCGTGCCTCCGGTAAATTCGGGCCGGGCCGGGCCCGGCCCATATTCAATTCGTGCCGTGCTCGTGCCGGCCCATTTTTTAAAGAGTAGGCCCAGCACAACCCATGGGCCCGGCCCATGTCGTGCCGTGCTCATGCCGTGTCGGGCCGGCCCACTTTTAGGCCCACTTTCTATATTCGGGCCCAAATTTGGGCCCACTTTTTTTTTGCCAAAAAATGTGAGGATGGAGAATTGAACCCTCCACCTCCTCTTTAACCATCAATGGACTTACCACCAAACCAAATACATTTCTTTGTTTAAATTATAATTTTAGATATTTTTATATACTTTTTAACAATATTTTACACAAAATTATATCAAAGATAATTATTAGAATTTTAATACCTACTAATAAATGCTAAAAATTTAACTAACAAATCTTAAAATAAATTAATATAATTATAAAAATATAAACATTGAAAAAAATAAGACATATATTATCATTTTGATTTATTAATTATTGACAAATAAAAATTTATTATGATTATTAATGTCAAAATATCGGGTTTTTTATCGTGTCGTGCTTTCGGGCTAGTTTGTTCGTGCTTTCGTGTCGTGCCTTCGGGCTTGTCGTGCCGTGCCGTGTCGTGCCTGACCTGAGCCCATATTTTTTCGTGCCATGCCTGGCCCAAGCCCATATTTTTTCGTGCCGTGTCGGTTTCGTGCCGTGCTCAAAACTCCGGCCCGTATTTACAGCTCTACCTCCGGCACCAGTCACCCCAGCGATACCATACGCAATACAAGCCCATATCGATGCACTAAACCAGGTCGTCCAGCAGCTGGTTGGGGGCCGAACATCTCATATCGAGTATGATCAGAGAAGAGGCACTCCATTCATACAAAGAATAGCAATGGCAGAAGCCCCTAGCAAATTCAAGATGCCAGTATTCCCCAACTTCGATGGATATGGGGACCCGGTATCTCATGTGAATAAATTTGAGATACAGATGGACATTTAGAAGGTGTCGGATGATGCTCGCTGCAGAATCTTTCCGACCACCCTATCTGATACTGGTCAAGAATGGTTTTTTAAATTCCCTCCTGCTAGCATAGTGTCAGGGGATATGTTCGTGAAGGAGTTCTACGGGCAATTCTGTGCTGGTCATGTGAACCCGACTGAAGCCAACCAGCTGGCCGAGATACGCCAGAAGGAGGGAGAGTCCTTAAAGGAGTACATCCAGCATTTTATGCAAGTAGCAGCTGGAGCTAAAACAGTTGGCAAAGAGGGAAAAATGATGGCACTTACTGCTAGAGTGCGGCGCCACTCACCCCTCTGGAACGGTTTGAGGAAAAATGGGGTGAAGAGTACCCAAGAATTCTTGGATCGAGCAGACAGGTACATTAAGCTCGAAGAGGCGATTGCCAATGAAGGGAAGTTGCCTGCAAAAGACAAGGGACCAAAGGAAGATCCCGCTAAGGCCGCCAACGGGTCAGATAAACCCAATGGCAATGACAAAAGCAACGAGAAAATGGTGGAAAAAGGGTGAACAATGAGTCGTCAACATCTGAAAATAAGCGCCCCTAGGGCAATAGGTACGAGCCAAGATTCACCAACTACATGGCCCTTGTCAAAAGCAGAGCTGAGGTGCACCAGGCGACCAGCTCCAATGTCCCTTACAAGCGACCAGCGCCAATAAGGAAAGATATCTCCAAGAGAGATACAACAAAGTTCTGTCGTTTTCACAACGACTATGGTCATGACACCAATGAGTGTAATCAGCTGAAAGATGAAATTGAGTTCCTTATCAGACAAGGACACCTGATGAGGTATGTACGAGCCACTGGAGGTTCTCAGCGAGAGGCTCAAGGAGGCAACGAGCAGGCGCCTGTATGCCAACGCTCGCCCCCTTTATAGCTAACTCCTGTGGCGGGTGCATTGCTAACCATCTATGGCAGCCCACACCTTGCAGGAGATAGTGGGAAGGCAAGTGTAACGCCCTAATTTCTCATAGATTACCGAGAACACAGCGTTGGGTCATAATCGTAAATATTGCTCTTTTATTTAATAAAAGCTTAAAAAAATACATGGATCCATGGTTTTATAAAAAATAAAATACTTGTCTTTAACATAAAAATGAGCAACATTTAAATAAAACAAACTTTAAAATAAAATTTTTAATAAATAAATAATTTGGCCCGCTCGATCTTGCTCGACTATATGGTCCCCAACAAATACATCACGAAGCTCTTAGGTCCCACTCGCCACCGACCTTTCTATCTTTAATTCCCTGAAATAACAACATCATAAGGAGTGAGCTTCTAAGCCCAGTAAGGAAAATGCAAACAAGGGTTAGTCATATAATCAAACATAACATATATTCACCAAAGTCATACAAACACAAACATCTAGATCATATCATATCTTAAGACATAATTATAAATCATAATCTATAAACCATAGGTCATACTCTAAGTCATAAGTCATAGGTCATAGATCATACATCATAGGTCATAACTCATAATCATAACTATAGGTCATATATCATAATCATAACTAAAAATAATAAATCAGATATAATAAAAAGATAAGTGCTTATACAGAGGTGGCAATTAAGCCCCGGACAGAAGTCCGTCATACACCGGACATAGGTCCGTCATAGAGTTTTGGCAACCAAGCCTACCGGACATAGTCCTTCATACATCATTGGACACCTTAGGTCCAGACACACTTACCCCTTTATTGTACCTGAAATGTTAGGTCATACAAAAATAAACTATATCATACACTGGATCATAATACTAAACTATCTAATTTTCCTTGCTGGGCTTAGAAACTCACTCCTTATGATGTTGTTATTTCAGGGAATTAAAGATAGAAAGGTCGGTGGTGAGTGGGACCTAAGATCTTCGTGATGTATTCGTTGAGGACCATATAGTCAAGCAAGATCGAGCGGGCCAAATTATTTATTTATTAAAAAATTTATTTTAAATTTTGTTTTATTTAAATGTTGCTCATTTTTATGTTAAAGACAAGTATTTTATTTTTTATAAAACCATGGATCCATGTATTTATTTTTAAGCTTTTATTAAATAAAAGAGCAATATTTACAATTATGACCCAACGCTGTGTTCTCGATAATCTATGAGAAATTAGGGCGTTACAGGTGGTGAAAGTCGGTAAAAACTTAGAGACAACAACAAAACAAAGATTGGTGGAATTTTTAAATAAGAACCAGAAGGTATTTGCCTGGTCGCATAAAGATATGGTTGGGATTGACCCAGCAGCTATCAGCCATGTTTTGAACATAGATAAAAGTTTTCCACCAGTACAACAGAAAAAAAGGTTGCTCGACAAAGATAGATCAAAAGCTTTAAAGGAAGAAGTCGAGAACCTAAAGGAGAACGGGTTCATCAGGGTAGGATTTTATCCATCGTGGGTCTCTAATCCTGTACTAGTTCTCAAGCCGAATGGAAAATGAAGAACATGCGTGGATTTTACAGACCTTAATAAAGCCTGCCCTAAAGATTGTTTCCCGCTCCTAATTATCGACCAGCTGGTCGATGCCACTTCAGGGCACAAGATCCTATCATTCATGGATGCATACAGGGCTCTACTGTTACAAAGTGATGCCTTTCAGTTTGAAAAACGCTGGTGCGATTTACCAGCGACTGGTCAATCACATGTTTAAAGACTTGATCGGTATAAACATGGAAGTATATTTCGATGACATGCTGGTTAAGTCGAAGAAGGCAGAAGAACACATTGGGGACCTGCAAGAGTGCTTCGACGTCTTGAATAAATATCAGATGAAGTTGAATCCCCTTAAGTGTTCCTTCGGAGTTGGATCAGGGAAATTTTTGGATTTATAGTGAACTCACAAGGTATCGAAGCTAATCCCAAAAAGATCAAGGCCCTGGTCGATATGAAACCGCCAACAAAGATAAAAGATGTTCAAAGTTTAACCGAGAGGATTGCTGCTTTAAGTAGATTTATCTCTAAATCCACAGACAAGTGCATCCCATTTTTTTAATCTACTTAGGGGCAATAAGAAATTCGAGTGGACGGAAGAGTGTGAGCAAGCCTTCCAGGCTCTAAAGTCTCATATGTCTCAGCCACCGATTCTGTCCAAGCCGGTTGAAAAGGAAACTTTGTTCATCTATTTGACGGTCACAGAATATGCTGCTAGTGCTGTCTTGGGAAAAGAGGAGGAACATGTGCAAAAAGATGTATATTATATAAGCAAAAGGATAATAGGAGCAGAACTGCGGTATCCGCCCATTGAAAAATTAGCCTACTGCTTGATTTTAGCCTCCAGAGAGCTGCGACCATACTTCCAAGCTCACCCCATCACAGTATTAACCGACCAGCCCCTACAGCAAGTCCTGCAGAAACTAGAAGCCGCTAGTCGATTATTGAAATGGGCAGTTGAACTTGGATAGTTTGATATTTCTTACTTGCCATGAGCAGGAATGAAGGGACAGGCTCTAGTAGACTTTGTTGCAGAGTTTACTGGACTTCAGGACACTGAGCTGATAGAAGAGCCTGAGCCTCAAAGCAAAACCCCCTCTTGGAAATTGTTCACAGATGGCTCTTCCAACGAGCACAACGCTGGAGCAGGAGTGATTTTAGTCACACCTGAAGGGCATCGATTCCATTGTGCGATAAGATTCGACTTTACAGCATCTAATAACGAAGCCGAATATGAAGCTCTACTTGCAGGATTATGATTAGCCAAGGATATGAGCATAAAGTCACTTGAAATCTATAGTGACTCCCAGTTGGTGGTTAATCAAAATGCTGGAGAATATCAAGCCAGGGGTCTGAAGATGGTTGCCTATATAAACAAAGCAAAGGACTTGTTGGCACAATTCAAAAGCTATACTCTACAGCAGGTACCTCGCGACCAGAACTCGAACGTTGATGCTTTAGCCAAGTTAGCAAGCGCAAAGGATGCTGATACTTTGAATATAGTGCTTGTTGAATGGCTGTCCGCACCAAGCATCCAAGCAGAAGAAAACTCCCTGGTAATCCAAGCAAAAGACACGTGGATGGCACCCTTCATTGAGTACTTGACGCATGGAGTACTGTCGACGGACAGAAACAAAGCAAGAGCCCTCCAGAGGCAGTCTGCTCGGTTTACCCTGGTCGACAGATTTTTGTACAGAAGGAGGTACTCCATGCCACTCCTAATGTATGTTTCAAAAGAAAGAGCCAAAGAATTAATGCGGGAAGTCCATGAAGGTTTCTGCGGGGATCATGCTGGGGGCAGAGTTTATCGAAAAAGATCCTAAGGCAAGGATACTTCTGGCCAACAATGAATGAAGACTATAGATTTTGTCTGAAAATGCGACAAGTGTCAGAGATTCTCCAAGATACCGTGAGCAGCCCCTAATGAGTTAAAACAGATGCAAAGCCCGTGGCCATTCGCAGTGTGGGGAATAGATTTGATTGGGTCTTTGCCCATAGGAAAAGGCAATGTCAAATATGTTGTGGTTGATGTTGACTACTTCATGAAGTGGGCTAAAGCCGAGCCACTTGCAACCATAACGACCAAGAAGGTGCTAGATTTTGTGGTCAAGAACATTGTGTGTCACTATGGACTGCCAAGAAAAAATTTCTCAGACAACGGCACACAGTTTGACAATGATCTGTTCACCAATTTTTGTGAGAGACATGGGATTATCAAAAAAAATTCTTCAGTAGCTCATCCACAGGAAAACGGACAAGTTGAGGCTGTCAACAAGACACTAAAGGATACTCTAAAGAAAAGGCTTGAAGAAGCGAATGGGGCATGGCCAAAATAGTTGCCTGAAGTCCTTTGGTCGTATAGTACATCACAACGAACAACAACAGGTCATACTCCATTTTCCTTAGCCTATGGGTATGAGGCTATGTTTCCTCTTGAATTATATCCACCATCACATCGAAGGTTGGCATACGATCAAGACGTTAATCGCCAGTTATTGATGGAATCTATGGATTTGGTCGATGAAAGGGGCGAGCAAGCCCAACTCCGAGTGCAGCTTACCAGCAAAAGGTTGCCTGGCACTTCAACTCTAAAGTACGTGAAAGAAAATTTAATGTGGGAGATTTGGTGCTTAGAAGAGTTTTTCTTAATACGTGCAATCAAGCTGCTGGAGTGCTTGGACCTAACTGGGAAGGGTCATACCAAATCGAAGAAGTCCTTCAACCAGGCACTTACAAACTTGCTCGCTTAAATGGAGATCTCATTCCTCGCTATTGGAATGGAGAACACCTGCGCAAGTACTATCAATAAACAATTCTTCTTAAAGAATTGGCTTGTATTAATTTTACTTTTTACAAGTTTATGAACAAGGGTTAGTTAATCATGTGACTGATCGCTTATAAGTGTAAGATCAAATTTTTGATCACTCATACAGACAAAATTGTCCATTTATAACAAGAAATAAAAGGAACTGTGCGCAGCCAGTCAATCTTGCCAACTATTGTATTTATTACAATAGTACAAAAAACACATGGGAGGTCGGTTAAAAACCTACCTATAAACGTTTATAGGTCAGTTTAGAACCGACCTCCCATGCAGTGACTTACGATGTCAAAACATGGTAGGTCAGTTGGCGGCTAACCGACCTATGGTGTAACACACGGTAAGTTGGTTATCGAACCGACCTATGGTGTAACACATGGTAGGTCAGTCCAATAACCGACCTTTGGTGTAACACACCTTAGGTCGGATGTACAACCGACCTATGTTGTAACACATGGTAGTTCTATTATAAACGACCTATGGTGTTTTGTAGCACAAGTCAGTTGTACAACCGACTTGTGGTGTTATTGTTATTTATAAATATATATATATATATGCATATTTTAGAGCTCGCAATTTATGTCCTAAAAGATCGCGTTGAATGCCTTTAAATTTTTTTTTACTGATTTCCATATATAGAAAAATTGAATGACAAAAAAGAATACCAACTAAACCAAAAGTGAAAAGAAAATAGGAAAATGCTATCTTCATAATTGTACTAAAATCACATACAAAAAATACACCATAAGAGGTGAGATCTTATTAAAGAAACATGTTAAGTTATAAACATTGATGTCCTACAAATCTCATGACGAATATAACTGGAACAACTACAACTCTACAAGGAGAAAACTCCTATAACATGACGAATAAGCTCAAATCTGGGATGTCGACCAATCCATTTCATAAGATTGTCCTTTGATCTACTGAAGAAGTTATCAGCAGCAATTACCTGAGTAGAAAACAGAAGATGCATAAATCATTATGTTACATAATCATTATGCTTAGTTGCATATTCAATTAGATGTATAAATGAACATAACTCAGTGATCATTATATACATTGGTTGGAGAAACATAAAAATGAAAATATCAAAGCGAGAAAAATGAATATATTTCTAATACTTTAATATAATTTATATATTTAACAAAAGTTTCCTGAGAGAGATATAGAAGAGACGGAGAAAAGCAGAAAAGGCAAAAAAAAACAAAAACTCATATAGATTATATTGAATTTCATTATCACTCAATCCACTAATAAAACAAAAGCAAGGAACACCCACCAATTCAAATTTCCTCTGTACAATTCTATAAATCTTAGCTAATAAATTATCAATCTATTTCTTTTTTTAATACATAACACTAAGTTCATTAAACCATATTACTAATTTTAGCAATTCTAGGTGACATTTGTGAACTGCAAACTTACATTATTAATGCATAAAATCCCCTTTCTTTAATTTCCTCTTAGCAGAAGCTATCAACCAAGATTTAGATTCATAGAATTGTGATGATAAATCTCTATCTGATAAAAGCTAGCCGGTCTTGCTATTTCAGAAAAATAAGATTCTAAGTTATCTATGCACAAATCATTTCACTCTTTAATTCTTAGCATAAGGCATGCAAAACATAGTAAAGAATGATAAGCATATTAACCAAAACAAACCATACACAGTAAGAGTATTTTGCAGAAGTATATGCTTTCAAGAACAATTTTCTTTCTTTATATCTCATTCTTTTAAGATTTTTGTTTCTCCATTATTTATACAAGTTGATTGTCTGATTGAGGTAATATTTCGCAGTTTAATAAACAAACTATACATATGCCCAAAAAAGAAAAATGTATACTTTTGCTCAAGTTTTAAGTCTAAAGTCTAAATTCTGCTATGAAGAAGATAAGCAACAAAAGTCTAAATTCTCATACGCTTTTTATTGCCACCCAAAAATATTTAACATTTCAATCCCAACCAATGTCCAACACACAAAGCATATATGTAGTCATGACATGGAGTCTAGAAAGAGAAAGGCAACAAATAATATTTTAAATATAGCATTGGTAAGAGGAGAAGTAAACAAATAGCTGATATATCAATTACAAAATTTAAAATACTTGATTCTTAATGGGTAAAACTTAATTGTAAAATAATTATACATGAAATGCCTTGAAGATGAAGATGTCTTCTCTGAGTTTCGTAGTACTCTGGGATGCTTAGAACAGAACAGAAAAAAAATAAAGAAAAAAAACCACCCTACCCAAGAATAGAACAAAAACAGTAAGAGTGAGACCAAGAACAAAAGAAGCAAACCGAATTGCACATAATGTAGATAATATTATCTCACGTCATGTAATCACAGTATGCAAAAACAAAGATCAAGCATATGTGATCAACCAATAAGATACCAATCCCAATTCTAATACTAAACAAATGTCCAAATAAAAGCACATACACACATAATATATATACATATATAAACATATCCATAATTCCTGAACAAAAATCTCATCACGTTTCATCACAAAACTTTAAACTATTCTTGGTAATTACTCAAACATGAATGCAAACCTACACAAAGCAATGCATTCCCAATAATATCCTTCTAGGTTAGTAATCTTAAGAGTACATTTCAACATTTTACATATTCATTCTACAAAATTTGAATCTCAATACATAGTATCTAATAATCTCACAAAACAATTATCATTTAATCTCAATGAAAAATAAGATCAATTCAATAAAATCGAAACCTGTCGCTGACCAAATCTGTACGATAGCCCAGCACCAATACTTCTCACGCGAACGGTCTTTGAAGACGTTGTAACCCCTCCTCTGTGAAGACTACCGAGAAAACCCAAAAACAAATAGAAAATCTAGAAAAAAATCCCTATATATATTACCTGATATAGAAAGAAGGAGGTCCAACCAGGGGTTCATTAGGAGGCGACGACAATAACGACTAAAGTTGACCACCCATGGCACCCCTTCGCACCACCATCTGTAGCCTGCACAACCCAGTCGCGAGTCAATTGCAGAACAAAGCGAAAGAGACAGTGAGAGGGAGAGAGAGAAAAATATTTTTACCTACACCGTCTAGTCTCCGGGCCTGCGTCGTCGAGCCTCTCGCAGTCCCGTTGAGCCTCTGTCAACCCCGTAGACCTCCGCCATTGTCGAAGCCTCGTATAGAGGGAGATCGAGAAAGTGAGAGTAAGAGAGTGATAGTGAGAGGGTGACAGAGAGGGAGTGAGCGAGGGAGATTGAGCGAGGTATGAGAAGGGGGTGCGGCTGATTGAGAGGGGTGACAGTAAGGGTCTGATTGGTTCGCGATTAGAAAACTATATTTTTTAAAAGTGGGATTCTGAAATAAAAATATGAATTTAGTGACTAAAAACATGTTTTCTAAAAATGTGATTGGTTCAATGTCAGTAAACTGTTTGTTTTAAAAAATTGAATATTTGATTGGTATTAAATTTGAAAATATAATAGAAACTGAATACGTGATTGGTTCAACTAAATCTAAATATTATTTTAATTTTATATATTTTATATACATAGGTTGTATAATATTAAATTTTGATTTATCAATAGATTTAATTAAGTAAAATTTAATAATAGTGCATTGGTTAAATTCATAACAATATTGTATTGTTATTAATTTTGATTTTTTTGTAAAAGTAAAGTAATAGTGCATGAATCTAACACAACCCATCATCCATGCTCCATATATCTCTTTTATATAAAAAAAAGTGTGTAGATAACGGAAATTCCTGGTTTTAACGATTTTTTATTTTTTTCTGTTAACTTTAACAAAATATTATTATATTTAACAGTAGATTATAAAAATGACTTAAACTTAAATAAATTAAATAATTAATTAATTAAATAAATTAAAATAGAATATTTCTGAAATATTTTACAATGATAATTATTTAAAAATAATAAAACCATACATTTTATAACTTAACTAAAATTTAATTAATCATAAACTTAATAGTATATCAAACATATAATATATAATCTTTTATTATTACTATCAAATTAAAAAACTAGAACAAACATAAACTTAAATAAAAATAAATTCATTAATTAATTAAAATCGGATATTTTCAAGATATTGTATAATAATTTAAATAATTAAATCATATTTATTTAAAAATAATAAAGGCATACATCATTTTTTTTTCTTATAAATTTGTGTGATAGTTTGTTTTTTATCAAGTAATTTGAGTTCTTTTTCTTTATCAAATTCACCAAAGGACATTGTGAGATACATTATAAACTAAAAATAGTTGATGCATGTATACTATTGTCTACACTATGATTTTTTCTATTCCAATTTTATTTCTATTAAATATTATTGTATTATATATATATATGCCATGTATTCATGTAAATATATATTTGTGTTAATGTTGTGTTTATATATCATATATGTAAATATTATTTATATAAATATTTATATATAGTATAGAACTATAATTCATTCTATTATATATATTTTAAAAGAAATTAATGGACCATTTTTTATTAAAATTATATGCAGTATTTACAACTTTAAAACTAAACAAAACGTGCATTGCACGTTGCTTCTACCTAGTAAAACTAAAAACATCAATATATTCAATCAAACAATATATAATAATCATTTCGAAAACAACATTAATAATAATAATAATAATTTAAAGAAAGGAATAGGATAATACCAAGTGAACTGGAGTTGGGCTCTGTTCCTTTGGGTGCTGCCGAGAGAGAGATACGAGAGGAGAGGGGATATTGTTTTTAGAGTTTTGGAGAATAACTTAGAAAACATGATTTTATCGTTTTCAATTTTACAACACAAAATTTAGATATTGTTTTGGATTTGGTTTCTAAAAACAAGCTACCAATCACGTATTCTTGTGGGACCCACAAATTTTAAGTTTTCAAAATCATAAAAAAATGTATTTGAATACCCTACCAATCAGGCCCTAAGAGATGGAAAGGGGTGAGTTTAGGGATAGGTTAATATTTCGGCTTTTTTCTTCTTTCAAATTCAGATTTTTTTTAATATATATATATATATATTTAGATAGTTTCACTCTCACAAATAAATTATATATATTTATTATTAAAATAATTTTATTTGAAACAATTATTAAAATAATTTATATATGTATAGAAAATATAATTAAGTAAATAACATGATAGGTCGGTTGTACAACCGACTTACTAAGTAGCATGGGAGGTCGGTTATACAACCAACCTATCATGTCATTTAGAAAATTAATATTGAAAATAGAGATATAATTTTCTTAAGTTTTTTTTATTATTCAAATTGTAAATATTATATACATTTTATTAAATTCTTTTCATTTTTATTAAATATAAACATAAAATATTTTTTTTAAACTTATTTTTATTCATATATTTATTAAACTTAAACAAATTACAATGTAATATTATATTTAACAAAATACAATATAAGGTAATTAATAAATAATAATAATTAGTATACTTTAAAAAAACATATCAAGAATATAGCATGGTAGGTCGGTTTATAAAACCGACCTATTAACTAGCATGGTAGGTCGGTTCTACAACCGACTTACCATGTCATTTAGAAAATTAATATTGAAAATTGAGATATAATTTTCTTAAGTTTTTTTTATTATTTGAATTGTAAATATTATATACATTTTATTAAATTCTTTTCATTTTTATTAAATATAAACATAAAATATATATTTTTTAAACTTATTTTTATTAATATATTTATTAAACTTAAAAAAATTACAATGTAATTTTTTTTTGAAAGGATTACAATGTAATATTATATTTTTAAAAAAAATAAAATATAAGGTAATTAATAAATAATAATTAGCATACTTAAAAAAAATATCAATAAAATAGCATGGTAGGTCGGTTTACCTACTAAGTTAAATAATAGATCGGTTCTACAACCGACCTACCATGTCATTTAGAAAATTAATATTGAAATATAGATCTAATTAATTTTTCTTAAGTTTTTTTTTCGAATTGTAAATAATATTATATACATTTTATCAAAATTGTTTTCATTTTTATTAAATATAAACATAATATATATTAAACTTATTTTTATTCATATATTTATTAAACTTAAACAAATTACAATGTAATTTTTTTTGAAATGATTAGTGTAATATTATATTTTTAAAAAAAATACAATATAAGGTAATTAATAAATAATAATTAATATACTTTTAAAAAATATATATCAAGAAAATAGCATGGTAGGTCGGTTTATAAAACCGACCTACTAAGTAGCATGGTAGGTCGGTTCTACAACCGACTTACTAAGTTGCATAATAGGTCGGTTGTAGAACCGACCTACCATGTCATTTAGAAAATTAATATTAAAATATAGATCTAAATAATTTTCCTTAAGTTTTTTTTCAAATTGTAAATAATATTATATACATTTTATTAAATTTTTTCATTTTTATTAAATATAAACATAATATATATATATTTTAAACTTATTTTTATTAATATATTTATTAAACTTAAACAAAGTACAATGTATTATTTTTTTTAAAAAAATATTAATAAGGTAATAATAAATAATTAATATACTTTAAAAATATATTATAAAGTAAATAGCATGGTAGGTCGGTTCTATGTATACCGACCTACCATACTTATCTTTGACTCACATGGAGAGTCGGTTCTGTGTACACCGACCTAGCATGTCTTTGACAAGCAGGATAGGTCGGTTTGCGGGAAAACGACCTACCATGTATGCATGGTAGGTCGGTTCCTTAAAAACTGACATGCCATGCTTCTCTTTGACTAACATGATAGGTCGGTTCCCTGAGTGCCGACTTATGAACATATATTAAGTCGGTTTCTGCAGAACCGACCTACCATGACCGATGCCTGATGTCCAGATTGTAATAGTAGTATTTGCTCATTACGTGTGTTGTTTTGCTATATTATCATTTTTTATATATCTTTATTACGAGCAGTGTTGTTCGAACATGTTTTGGTCAAGGCAAGTGACCGAGGACCTTAAGCTCCTCAATCACTTGGGGGGCATATAAGGTATCTAGTAAGCAAAGCATATCGACAAGTATATGTAAACACACGAGCAAAATAAAGTGAAAGCATGCTACGGTACTTAGAGTATTTTTTCAAAATTTTGTTTAAATTTTGTTAAATCAAACCAAAGTGTTATGTTAAGTTCGGTCATGCAAACAAGATGTTGTAATATATTGCAAGTATTATAATATCTAAATATTAAAAGATAATTGTTTTACACCGCGAGCAGTTACTGCTTGGATGTAATTCTCTGTTTAAAAGAAAAAGTTGCCTGTGCAGGATAAAATATATTGTATTGACACTACGAACCGAGGTCTATGTGTCCCAAGTTATAAATTTAAATAAAAACAGAAGAAATTATGAAGCAGGAGGATCTTGAGGAATTTTCTGGTCGACAGAGGCCCAACTTCCTCGCCTACGCCATCGATGCTCGTAGCCAAAGAGATTTCGGGGGATGCTGGAACTTTCGCTCTCTCCTCCTATTCAAGGTGAGCCAGACACCTGTTAAGCTCAAACTGCCTCATACTGTATGGTAGATAGCTAAAGTCTGCCCCGTGGTTATTCTTCCAGAACATATAGAAGCATTTAAAAGTGGCTCCCTTGTATTTCTCCAGGTTACTGGCATTGGTCTCCTCGAGCTCTTTGATGAGTTCCTCCAACCCCTCGGTCTCATTTCTGCTGATGACCAGATCATCTTAAAGCTTAGAGGCTTCCATGAAATTAAGCAAAGAAGCCTCCTTGTACTTCTCTTTAGTTTCAATGGCTTTGGTCAGGGCAGTCTGGTGTTGTTTTAGCTCTTCGCCCAGCTTGGCCTTCTGTTTGAGCAGTAGCGCAAGCAAGTCGTCGTCGATCGGCCTCTCACCTGCCCACGGCTCATGCATGAAAATCTGTGAATAGAGAAGGGGAGATGAGAATCTACGGCCAATAGACCAAGAAAGTGGAAAAGTTGGAATAATGTTACTCGTGTATAAAAATTAAACTTTTATACGACCAGCAGCATTCTAACGTAAACACTAAATAGTATGCGAACAGCTTGGAAAACGGATTAAAAAGAAGAAGTGAAAAGATTTTCAGAAAAAACTCTCAACTCTGAGAAAGGGCAAGAAAAATCCAATTTTTTCTAAATGCCTAAAAATTGAATTTTTACTTCGATTTTACGCCCTAAATCAATAATCCTAACTCTTAAGCTAATTCCTAAGCCTCATTTAGTGTTTTTTCCTTATCCTATCATGTTGATATCTACATGCCCGACTGCCCCAAATCATTTTTTCAAGAACATTCAGAAACTTCGAATCCAAAGCAAACCAGAGAACTAAAAAGATAGTTATTGCATGGCATCTCAGAGATGAAGAAGTTCAAGAAACTTACTTGGACAAAGATTGATGCAAATTTATGAGACGTTGAGTCGAGTGGCTGGACAGAACTCCGTTGATCGCCGAAATCGTCTGAGTTTTCTGGGTTCTTTATGCTCCGTTCTTTAGCGTTCTTGAGGAAAGATGAAAAGTAAAAAGTAAAAAGTGAGGTATTTATATTGGTCGAGGCACGGTTACTGAGGTAATGATGGGGGGTGATTTTTTGAGGCATGGAAAAGTGTGATAGCCATAAAACCACTTTTTGGGAAACTACCATGACATGATTGGTTGCCTTTTTTCGAGAAGACATTGATGGCTCTGACAGATTTGACAAGTCACACGGAAGGTCGTTTGCTTAAGTTTACTTTATGCTGGTCGCAGTAAAATAAACTTGGGGGGCAAATGTTTACCCAAAAACGGACTGCCTGATGACGTGGCAGGATTGGTCTACACGTGGGAGGCACGTAGCTATTTTAAGTATGCGTATCCTGCTCAGTCATCGACCAGAAGATTACTGGTTTATCAAACATCATACTTATGTGCGACCAGCCTAGTCGCATATATTCATTTAATTCCTTTAGATGTGGAATCTTATAATTATGCATTAATTGTATTTTTTTTTATTTATCTAGATACGCAAGTCTTAATTGTAATTAAGGTCCATTGGCCCATGTAACCTTCTTGAGCCTATAAATACGAATCAAAGGGCTCAAGGGAGGGGACTTTTTGACTTTTTGGATTGGGAGAATTCTGAGAGAAAATCTTAGTGTTATTATTCATTGAAATTGTAATCATCCTAAAGCTTGTTAAACTTGTGAACCCTAGTTCATTGATCACAGTGTTGGGATTCTACATCAATAAGAACACTAAGTGGACGTAGGTCATTACCATCTGATTGGGGCCGAACCACTATAAATCGTTTGTGTCGTTTAACTTTTTGTCTTGATTTCTTCTTGTTTTCATCTCATTTTATATCATTTATCTGACTCCGTGTCGTTGACCAATTCGAGGGTCAACATTTGGCGAGCTGAAGTGTGATGACCAGAGGGTCGTTATGGGGAAACTTAACATGTGAAACATCTTCTTTTGTAAAAGTAATGGGTTGAGCAACCCTTTGTTGCTTTGGAGCTCGTGGTTCAGGCTCATAGGGAGAACCGTCTCCAGTCTTGAACTCTTTCACATATCTCTTCTGGGCATTTATGCCCGATCCAGCAAGGTGTGGTCCTCCAGAGATGGTTACCACATCCTCCCCATCTATTGGGGGAGGTCGATCATCCTCACTTGCTCGGGAGGTGTTATTTTGTTGGGCAGGTTGCGCGGAAGCTATCTTTTGTCTAGTAGACGCTTGAGTGGTATTTCAGTTTCTTATATATTTTCTGAAATATCCTCTCGAGATCAGGCCCTCAATCTCATCTTTTAGTTGTCTACACTCAGTAGTGGTATGTCCGACATCCCTATGGAACCTCCAGTACTTGTTGGTGTCTCTCTTTGACTTATGATTTCGCATTGGGTCAGGCTGCCTAAACGAGATATGATTCTCATTTGCGACAAAGATATTCTCCCGAGTTTCATTGAACTCTGTGTAAA
This sequence comes from Humulus lupulus, assembly GCF_963169125.1. Classification (NCBI taxonomy): domain Eukaryota; kingdom Viridiplantae; phylum Streptophyta; class Magnoliopsida; order Rosales; family Cannabaceae; genus Humulus; species Humulus lupulus. The sequence continues at coordinate 224,152,932 of NC_084793.1, forward strand.
CCGTATAAATGGAGAAATACTTGTCTCCCTTCTTCTTTTTCCCCCTGTCCGCCTTTGAGTTATGCCCTTCATTTTTCTTTCTTTTTGAAGGTTTCTCTCCTGAGGGTCGAGACGTTGATGGGGCAGCCGAGGTCGAGGCTGAGTTAATATTTGTCGTTGTATTTATAATGGGCTGGGGCTCAGTTTTAATGCTGACCTCGCCTCCTCTACATTGATGAATCTTTGAGCCCTTTTTTTTAACTCGGTTATTGTTCTTATCGGTTTTCTCTGCATATCATCCCAAAGAGAACTTCCGTGCAATATACCAGCTCAAACGACCATGGGATGACCACCATCATCAACATTATGGGCTTGCACCACCTCTATGTTAAACCTCGCCAGGTAGCTTTTCAATGATTCTCCTGGCTGTTGTCTGGCATTGGTCAAGGTCGAGGCCTCGGGCCTGACGCTTACCATGACTTTGAATTGTTTTTTAAATTCCTTTGCCAACTGATCCCAAGACGAGATCAAATTTTTTCTGAATTTATCGAACCATTTCTTCATTGGTCCTATCAAAGTGGTTGGAAATAACATGCACCTGAGCTCGTAGTCAACGTTGCTGGCTCGCATGATGGTGTTAAATGTGCTCAGATGGTTGTACAGATTAGAGTTCCCGTCAAAAGGAGCTACATGGGGTATCTTGAACCTGTAAGGGAGTGGTGTGTTTGAAATATGTGGAGCGAAAGTCTCGAGCTCCTCATCGGAGTCGTCGGCTTTGTCCTTGTTTCTTTCATCCTGAAGGAGCCTGAACGTTCTTTCGAGCTGATTAATTTTCTCTTGGACCAAGTCCACTAGAGGTTGTGCGTGTGCTTGGGGTTGCTGGTTATTGTTTATAAAAACTCATGCTCCTTGTCACGGCATAGGGTTATATTGATTCCCATATACTAGCTGCACAGGTTCCTTTCGGCTGTTCAGATGCTCGCATAAATCGGGGTTCGAGGGGTTGGCTTGCCCCCAGTTCTGGTTTAAATGATCTCGAAGATCAGGATTATTGTTATAATTTCCAGTATTCCTGGGTTCGGTATCATATACGCTTACAGACCTAGTGAGGTCTAAGCTCCCACTCATAAAACTAACGTTTCGTTCTGGTTGAGGGGCTCGATGGTTGTGAGGTGGATCTTCCATCGGCCCTCTTGCTCCAGTTGTTTGTGATCTCGACATGTGACTTCCTGTTGGTTGGGCGGCCCTATGTCCTCGGGTTGCCTCTCGCTTGTCCCTGTGTTCGGGTTGAGTTCAACGATTCCCGTCTCAGCTACCACTTCGAGATTGCCTTTGTGGTGCATGCTCCCCTGTCCGGTTCCTATTAGGAGCTAGTTGGGGTGCCTCTCGGAGTGGTGAGGGGTGTCTTATAGGAGACGGTGGATCCCTTATAGGTGATGGTGGTGGCCTTCCATTGTTGGAACTGGAAGGTCAAGAATTGGCCCGGACTAGTTCTGGGTTATTTTTACCAAATTCAGGGTTGGTGCTCCGAGTTGTTAGGGAGCTCGGTTATTCCCTGTTCATGTAGTTACCTCCATCGTCGGATTGCCAACAGTATTATCTTGAGTATTTCTTCTAGGGCGATCGTTGCCAGTGTTTGCCCTGGGCCTTGGCTGGGTCTGCTGGGCCCCTTGTTCAACCCTCCTGGCAGCCGTGTTCCCGTGAGGACACCCTCTGGGCCTCTGGGGTGGTGCATAGACCTCGACGACCTACCTATCCAATTATTCATTGCGCCTTGTGGCTTCTACCAATTGCTAATGCAGTTGACGATTCTACAGTTTCACGATGGGAATGTACCTCTTAAGATTTTAATAGAGGTCCTTGTCAGGCCTGGGAGCAGGTGGCCCCCTGGAGTCAGATGATGCACTCCCCTCGTCTGGGTCGTGGTCTATCATTGGTTATTTCCCAGGCCTTCAGGGATAACTCTCAATTTGAGGAGTTTGTTCCTCAAGTATTTGGGGCAATGGTCGGCCACCAACTCTTGGGTTGTTCACGGTGGCCATTGGCAATGCAGGAGGTTTCTGATTAAACAATACAAAGATCTGCTTAATGCTCTCAACGAAAGCACCAAACTTTTGACGCCGTTTTTCGTCAACTTAAATTTGAAGAGCACTAAACAATATCTCAGAAAAGAAGAAAATAACAGTAGAATTTTTACGTAGTTCAGCAGTTAAAATCTACCTAATCCACGAGTCAATATTATTGATTCGTAATACTCTCTTATAGCTTTCTTAGAGCAATTCAACAGAGTATTATTCTCAGTGCCAATTTTTACGTGTCTACAAATGAAAAATATCAGGCTATTTATAGACTTGGTTAGGAGAATATCTTTCACTAATTCAGGAAAGTTACAATCAATTATTCCAATTTGAAATAAATGTAAATATATACATTAATTACATAAGATCTCATGATAATTGAGATTTAATATTTGATAACAACGAATCCCTAAGGAATAGGGATTTCCTAACAACTGGCATGCACAAAACGCGTTGTTGATCTCGAATGCAAGGTTAACGCGCTTTCGAGATCGACCAAAACTTCAAGCTCGTTATTTCAATCAGCCTCCTCCTCGCCTTGTGGTTTCTTCGAACTCAGTCTTCGGAGACCAACGCCTTCGAGCTTGCAACTAAGGCTCGAATAATACCTACATGCTCCGGAAAATATCATTTCTTTCGAGTTTGAAACTTAAGCTCGAGTCTTTCAGCTTGTGCTCGATCGCCAACAACATATCAAGAATCACCTATTTATACAAGTATTCACTCAATGCTTGTTATTTTCGAGCTTACGCTTTTCAAACCTACATTTGAAGGCTCATTTGTTCATTCTCAAAATTTGGAAATAACATATATAATTTTGTGGATTTTATAGCTATTTTGTTTAAATTTGTTGTATTTTAATTATTGGTAAATTTTGTGTTTAATTTCTAATATATTTCTCTATATTTAAGTGTATTTGTCTAGACAAAAATGAGGAATTAAGTGAAAGAAAACTTAGAAATTATAGTGTAACAACAAATATTAAAAGCAAATAGTTGCCGGTTGTCATGGACTACCAAAGGGTATACGAGCATTTTAAGACATTCTCGTCCAAATATTTAAATCCAACCATCCAAACACATAACAAAATAAATCCAAGGGTCAAACCTCACGGAGGACTTCGTGAGGGATGGAAGAAGTGCACAGGTTTTAAATGGTCCTACTTGAGACTAGAGTAAGTTTATTACTGGGAAAACAATATATCATATATAGTCGAGTGTTAAAGAACTACCCAAGTAATCGTAAAACATCTTTCTGCTCAAAGATCGAATAATTTACAAGCCTAATATTATATGCTATAACGCTATAGCGTCAGCAAAGCACAAACCCAAGGTCCCAAACAAAATCCAGTACTCGGGGGAATCCATTAATACATTACCAAATCTATATTCAACTGATTAAAGGACATTACATATTGTGGAATAGTATTACTGATAGGTAAAAAAATAAAAATAAAAAGTTTTTTTGGATTTTGTTTTTGCTTTTTCTTTTTTCTAAAAATAAAATGAGAAGGAGAAGAGCATACAACTGGAAATAAAAAAGTAATCTTTCACAGCTTCACCTTTGCATGTAGTTGGTTTTAAGCTTTCACACAACAATTGAAGTAGCTGAAAAAACTGCGTCTTGGCTGTTTGAGGAAAAACGAATAACATTTATAATGAGGACCACATCAATTCAAACTTCTGATACATAAATTCAAAGAGTACCAGCTACAATTTAATTGCAACACGAAATTCAAACTTCTGATACATAAATTCAAAGAGTACCAGCTACGATTTAAACAGTAATCAAGTGAACCGTATAGAAGGGCTTTGTTTGGTTAACTTTTTGGACTGAGAATACATTTCTTCCCAATTAGGAAGGAAAATATCAACAATACAAACAAACTATCGTACAGGTATGTCATAAACAAATAAGTATTGTTATTTTCCATTTCTGGCTAATATTGATTGATTAGTATATATCTACACAAAATAAAAGCTGTACACAACTAAAATTATTAAAGTTCCACTTTAAAATATTAATAATTAAAATTAATTACAAATCATAATTTTTTGCGAGTGGGATTACTTAAAAAAATTATAGAACTCTACTTCCTCTATCCTTTTCATCTGTACGGACATTAATTATGTCTAGAGAATTAGGGTGGCTTATATAATTATATTTTAGAGTAACTAGGGACCAAATTATACAGGCCTAAAACAGCTGGATCATGTGCACCACATAGAATTGGGTGCAACCTATAGGTATATCTAATTTTATTCCTAACTATTATTTAATTAGGATTCTTTTTTTATTTTTCAAATATTTTATTGCATTTCTGTACTGTAGCGCATACAGAATATCCTTGCCTTGCTTTTCTTGATTTGGCTTCATAGCATTATTGAGATACATATCATGTGACCCAAAACATCTACCACTTGAACTAGCGTGTGGCTCAGGTAATATACATCTACCACTACCAACATTTTTTCTTGTTTCTAACTACATAATTAACTCTTGGATCAGGAACACATGTCCTAGAAGGATGTTGATAGGTTTTTCAAAAAAAAAAAAAAAAAAGAAGGATGTTGATACTTTCCTTAAGATTATTATCTAAAAAACGACAGTATTATCAAAAGACTAAAACACCCATAGGACATCTTAAGAATATAAGAAAATTGTTAATTCAAACTTTTGTAAATAAGTGAAGACGTGCTCAGCAGTCAGCACCCTACGAACTTAACTTTTTTTTTTTTGGTCAGACCCTAAATACTTATCTGGTCATGAATAAACAAAATAAATTCGAATGATAAAGACAGCAAAATGTATTAAAGCATATTTGCCATTGAATTTTGCTGGGAAGGTATAATATATGGTTTGACCCCTGGTATATTATAGTTTTCTTTGACTTGACACAAAAATAGAAACATCGATGGGTAAACCAGCTAATAAGTAATAATCTATTACGTTAGTACCGCAATCAAGTTTATTAGAATTCTATTAAAAAGGTACTTAACAATCAGAAAGAATATGACCCACCCACTTTAAAGAGATGGTTTAGTCACCCCACCCTACCACCACATGCATGCCACCATCATTATTACTAGTTCATAATACAGCTTCCTTTAATTAATTAACAAAAAGCAACAACCACTGTTTAAATATTATTATTATTTGATTCATTATTCTATATATAGATATACAGAAAGTAACAGCACAAAGCATGCATAGTCATAGACAAGGAATCTTACAGATGGAGAGTGATGGTTCTCGTGGTAATGAGGGTGGTGGTGATCACTGTGGGATGTGTTTGTACTGGTGGTGGTAGTTGGGGCAATGAGCTCTTCCTCATTTCCAAGACTTGCTCGGGATACATCCCTCTTGTTTTGCTTCCTCATTTCCCTGATTTTTGAGAAATCGAGAGAGTAGTCAGGCACTTGACCCTTCTGGTCCCAGTCCCCAAACTGGGGCACTGATAGCCACGGCGCGTTCTTCTGCATTGGATAGTGAATTCTTTAAGATAAGAAGGTTCAGTAAATCCCAAGCTATCAACATTCTTCTCCACAAGAAGTTCTTGGGGAAATTATAAACAACTTCAATTAAAGTAAAAAATTATTGCGTCATCTTTTAATGAAGCTTTAAAAGTAGTGAATGCATTGGTCGCAAAATATCATATCGAGAAACCACCACAAAATCCTAAGAGGATGAGTTTTTAAAGATAAAAGTCGGTCTCCGATTATATGGTCAGAATGCATTATGCGCCTGTGTTGACTTTGTAACAATTGCTATTAAATTCTAATTCAAATAGTTGACAAGTAGACAATTTTATTTATTAATTAAAAAAAATAGTAGACGAGCTCATCTTTCAAGTATTGGATAATATATATAAGATTATATAGTTCAACAGTTCAATGTATTCCAACACACAAGAAGATGTATAAAAGAATAGTGAAATTAAAACTAGGACTAGGAGTAACTTAGCTCAAACTCTTTCTTACTACTATTAAGTTAGCACGCCAGCCAAAAATCTCCCCCCATGAATAACATCCCTTAATAAATTTTCACCAACCCTTTATAGCGTGAATTGAAATGACCCTCCATGAGTAACCCTTTTTGGCAAACTGAATAAGAAAAAGTACAAGGATCCAGCTCATGTGAAAAATGGAGCAATTGGTCTAAATTATCACCTTTTTTTAATATTTGATTTTCTTTCCAACTTTCATCAAAGACTGCTATTGACAATTCCGTTTTCTAACTTTGAAAAGTGTCCTCATTATATTGAATGGTCCACAAATGAATTATTACCCACCTTGAATAAAGATGAAAAGAAGAGAGAAAGATTAAAAAAAATTGACTCTTTCCCATAACAGAAACAGTTGAACAAGTACTTGTTTTCTGACTAAAGGTAAAAGAAAAGCCGAGGAATCCAATTTTCTCCAGACCAATGATAAAGGAAAAAAAATGAATAACAGCATGTATGAAATGGTAAATAGATCCTTAAAATTCTTCGATTCTAGCCAATCCATAGATCAAAGCAAACATTTTTATCAAAAACATATGGAAAACCCATGCACTAAAATCTCTGTTTAAAAAAAAAAAGAACAAAAAAAAAAAGAAACAAGCTATAGGAAAGAAAAAAAAAACTTCATTCTCCATTTTTTTTCTAAGATTGGGAACTTCGAACTTCGTTGAATTATCGAGACAGTAAGAACTATAGAGACCAACAAAAGACCTAAAAATGGAAACTCTACAGTATCTGAGTAATGTAAGAGAACATTAACTAGCTCAACCAATATTCAATCGCAGTCTCCACTGCTCCACCATTAAACCATTTCAAATCTCTATTACCAACTACTACTTTGGAAACCTAAAATGATCATCAAAGAATTGCTACTCATTTCACTTACCAATACCAACAAACAAAACCACAACAACCACAGCTCAGCTACACAGAGCTGTACACACATATAAACCTAATTATATAAAGTTAGATGAAAAGAGAGAGAGAGAGAGAACGACGAACCTCCTTACGATCCTCCATTAGAGTTGAAAGATTGGAGCTTTGTATTTTAAAATCTTGAGAAGAAAAAATGCAAACCAAAACAAGAGATCTGTCAACAACAAATTAGATTATGACAGAGAAAGGCTTTTGGTTTGTGCTGTGCCTGTGGGCTGAGCAGGGAGAGAGAGATATTATGTTACAGCAGATAACAGCAGCAATCAGATTGAGATTGGGATTGTCGCCTATGTATATATGTATGTAAAATATGTATCACTAAATTGTGTGCAAGGGGCCATCAATTTATACACATAGCTTTGTGGTTTTACGAAATTGGGCATCTACTTTTGAATGATTTACAGGAAAGGCCACCACTCACTACTATTACAGGAAGTGACGCGCTTTCGTTTTCAATGATTCGGACTTTTTTTGCGTCATTTCGGTGCCGTGTTCGGTGTTCAGTGTTCACTTCCCTTTCCCTTGCTACTTTTACTTCTTTTGCTGACCTGTCTTCTTTATTTTGTGGCTAAGAGCCAAACCATGCCTTAACCTGAAACCTGAAACCTAAAACACGGGATATAATCGTATTTTGCGCTTACACTATTAGGACGACATCGTATCAATTGCTTAAGCTACAATTACAAATGACCAACTAAACCAACTCAAGAGCATGGAAAATCTTCCCTCAATTTCTTATGATTTTTATTGTTTTGTTTCCTCCAAATTTTAAAATTCAATCAGTTTAAAATACATGTTGTTATCCCCATTTCCTGTCGTGGGCCCGGAACGATGGTCCAGGCCCATGGTCTGGGCGATTGGATATGGGCCCAGCCCAGGCCCGCTTAGAACGGGAGTAACCAAGGACGACGGCCCAAGTGTGGTTCCGAACCCGGATGGTGTCCAGGAAGATGATCCATGACAGTCGCCCGGGAGACGTATGGCCAGTTGGGGATACGGTCGCGGTATACACAAAACGATCCCAGAGCCTAGTAAACGGTTCGGGCCTGTGGTAAACGAAGAGGGGCAGAGGTAAACTAACTCGGGTCATGTCCTCCAGGTTGGCAGGAAAAGGCATCCATGACCCTGAAGCCGCCCCACGACGCCTGGGGGTTGTCCCCACTTTTCACCTGCGGAAAATGCCACATCGGGATTGCACGTCGCTAGTTCAGACCTGCGCTGCCAGGACAGACTGGCTTTGTCCCCTGAATCTGCCTCGTAACTCAGAGTGCCCAGACCAAAAGCACCATTTTTTCGGGCGAAATATAGTCCTTGGGCCGCCCCATTGGGCCTTAATGATTCTTGGACCTATGTATTTTTATCCTTTGTATTGGGCTTCCGCCAGAGAAGCCAAGAGTATCCACGCCTTTGATGGGCTCGGGTCATACCCGGCCCAGACCCAGTGTTCCTATGAGCCTATAAATACAGGCGATAGAGCATTGGAGAAGGGATATCTCTTAGATTTGTATACAGTTACTCTGTCAAAACATAGAGAGAAACTCCATTGTAAAAGACTTTCCAAGCTCTAATACTACTTATTCGTGGACTAAGGCTCATTAAAGCCCCAACCACGTAAAAATCCTGTTTTTATCTTCTAAATTCCATATCATTAGTCTTATCTAATATTCATTAGTATATTTCGACCGTGTCAAGGCCGTCTCCCTGGCCAGGGCCTCCTTGTTGGCCTCCCTCTGGTTCACGGCCGTCTCCCTGGCCAGGGCCTCCTTCTGGTTCACGGCCGCCTCCAGCTCCAGCTGGATCGTCTCCATCTTCATGGCCAAATCGACCACCAGATCGGCACTCTGATGGGACAACAAATCAACCTGGAACAAAGCAAAGTTAAGAGGAATCCTTATAAAAAAATAAGTAGAGGGAAGAAAAAGACACGAAGTAAACTTACTGTGGTGGCCTGATGGCGGAGAGCCTGAGAGATGAACAACACGTCCAGGTTGGCTATCGTGGCATACCGCTTGATCTGGAGGTTGGATATGGTGTTCCCCACCTGGTCCAACAGGTCCGCCGCCAAGGGGGTCGTGTCCTGCCCAAGCTTTGGGCGAAAGCCTATCTCGGCAGCTGACCGATCCACAATTGGCTGAGGGCGCTAAACGCTGCCGGATGCTCAGCGAACTCGACCTGACGATGGATCGTCAGGGCCTTGTGCGTTTCATCTCTCCAACCCCGGCCATTCTCCCAGGTCCGGGCAATCAGCCGGGACTTCTCGTCTCGCACGACGGCTCCCCCCTCCTCGAGTAGTGCCGGACGTATGGGGAGGGCCGGTAGTGCGGGAATCTCCTTCGCGGTGAGTCAAATCTCACCGTGTGACTCGTCGGCCGAACCAGCCCGCCTCGTCTGGGGCCTCTTCTTCTCGGTGCTGACCTCCTCAGTGCCCGCGTCCAAGCCCCTTTTCCCGGAACTTCGGCTGGCCGCGGCTCCTGGCTCCAGATCGATCACTTGGTGTTGGGAAGAGCTGGGGACTGCAGCCGGGTCCACGGCCTGGATGGGGACCGTGGCAAGCGCTCCCCCACCGGGTCGAAGTTCCGCCCCCGACACCTCCGTGTTGAAGGGTGGGTCCGGGCCCACCACTTCTGTTGTCTTTCTGGTAGCCTTCCTGGCCGCCCGATCCTTGAGGAGTTGCCTCAGTTTGCCCGCGGGGGTAGACATGTCGGAGTCTCCTGCAAGAACACAAAAAAAGAGTTAGTATGATTAACCAAGAGAATCAATATCAAAACTAAGAGTGACCCGGGACGAACCCTCATCTAAGCCCCGGGCGTGACTCAACTCATCTTACACGAAGGAATGGACTCGATCCCCCATGTCGTCCGGGTTCAAGAAATTCCCGTACTGAAGGAACCCGGACAAGAACATGAGAACCTCCGAGCCTACAAGGACGGGAGATGAAGGTCTCATGTCCCCGTCAGCCCTGAACGCGAGGCCTCGAAGTGCTAGCCTATCCCTAGCTAAGTCCTTGACTTGGGGAGCATAAGTTAAGAGCAAAGGGGAGTTACCTCACCTCGATACGCTAGCCCTGGGGGTCCCCGTGTTCGGTAGGGCATCCTCGAAGAGCTCTTCCACCTCCTCCGAAGTGGCCACCTCTATTTGGGCCAGGCCCCTTTTCCGCTTGGCCGCATTGGCTCGCGCCGCTTTCTCCACCTCCGCGATCTGATCCAGGGCCAGTTGTTCCCTGATGGCGACATTCTTCTCGCACTGGATTCCCCGAAGGTTCGGGATGACAATAGTTTGGTGGGCCGCAATCATCCCGACCAGTCGGAGGTTGTCCGTGGTGACGTAGCCTCCTACGTCCAGGTTGTCTGCGCTCAGCCCGGAATAGTACCTCCTCTGTTCCAGGATGAACTGGGTGAGAGGAGTCTGGGCGAAGGGTTCTGCCACCCGGAGTAACATGTTGAGAAATGAAGAAAAAGAAAAAATAAAAAAGAGGAAAACGATCGAGGAAGCACTTACCCACTCGCTGGAAATCCAGCAGCAGCGTGGGGTTCTTCTCCACGAGGAACCCGGACGTCATGAACCAGTAGTGACGGACATCTGGGGGATGCTTCCAAGAGTTGGTGGGAGTGGGGTAGTTACCTCGCGGCTTCAGTCTATAGAAGTTGTCCAAGGTCTTGTCCTTGGCGTTGACCTGCAGCTCCATCTTGTAGAAATACAAGATTTCCTTAGGGGTCGGCTCCACGATCTCCTTCGCGATGCAGAATACTCGCCATCCCACGAGCAGTCGGTAGGCTTATGGTAGGAGCTAGAACGGTGCGATCCCCACGTACGTCAGGAACTGCACAAAGTAGCCGTGAAGCGGGAGTGTGGCTTCCGCACTGATGTGGCCAGCGCTCCAGGACCCAAACCCTTCTACCGAAGTATGCGCCCGCTCCTCTATCCTGGGCAGGCGGTAGTGGAATAGTCCGGGAGTGGACTCTATGCCCAGGCGCTTCTCCAGGATGTACATCATCCGGTAGTTTCGGAACAGGTTTTGCAGCACGTCCATTTCCCATCTGTTGCCCATGGGGGTCCTTGACCCGGAAAGGACGACAGGGGCCCTGTTGACTTCCTCCTCTGAATGAAGGGTGACGCCCGTTGCCATGACTGATGATCTAGGAACAAAGAAAAGAAACCAAGCAGTCAATACCAAAACCCAAGAAAGTTGGTTAAGGTACGGGGGGTCTCCTAAGGACTGCTTGGAGTCCCCTCCGGATTGGGTCCGGGTTCACCAGGGAACCGCGAGACCCAGATCGGGAACGAAAAAAGGGGCTACTAAGTAGGCTCCACCGTCTGTCCAGGAAGCGTCCGGACCTGGAGCTACCCGGACCAGGCGGCCTTCCTAACAATGTTCCTAAGCGTAAGCAAATTCTAGCAGCCTAAGCATATGAACTAAAGAGCAGCCTACGTTCATGTATTCACCAGGAAGGTCAGAAAGACTTACTGTGAGTAGTTGGCCGTAAAGGATGGTTGTTGTCCAATGGTAAGGACGGTAGAACTTCGTTCTTGAACTGGTGAAGTTGATTCAGCAGCTCATCGATAGGGCAGGCCCAGGACGTGCGCTCAGGCGGAGGGGCAGACGCTGGAACTGTTGGAAATAGACGATGGCGCAGAATAAGCAGGCAGTGAAGGATGTCGTTGGCGATATCGGACATACACAGCTTCTTAGTTCTTGAAATGGCTCGAGAGTGTAAAAGTGTCAAATGAAGGTCTGAGGAATATTTATAGAGACCCAAGTCCTGGTCTCTGATCCAGCGGATAGGAATTCCCCCATCCGACGGTTGAAAATCATGCAGGGGCTTTTATGAGCCCTCGGGAGCTGGATCCTAGCCGTTTCAATCCAACGGCCCAGGAGAGGCGAATGTCAAAGGTCGCCCCATCCTACGGTTCACCTCAGCGCAGAAGCATTAATGAAGGACCCCCGCGCGGATGGGACGCTTCAGAATCCGTGCTGACGCACTAGCCTAGGCCTAGCAACCCTTGAGGTGGTTAGGTGACCTTTCAAGGTCAAATGCCATCTTTGCAGCAGTCGCCTGGCAACACGTGTATCCCTGCCACGAAGCGGGACTTAGGTAAACGTACCCAAACATTGGTAAATGGTCCGAGCTCAGCATGCGGCCAGCGTCACTACCCTTTGCCGCGGACCCACGATTCCAAGTAGGAACTGGGAAGGCAACCGTGGAGTATCCGGGAACAAGGCAAGCCTCCACCTCACGGACCCAGGCGAAGGCTTGGGGGGTAAATGTTATCCCCATTTCCTGTCGTGGGCTCGGGACGATGGTCCAGGCCCATGGTCTGTGCGATTGGATATGGGCCCAGCCCAAGCCCGCTTAGAACGGGAGTAACCAAGGACGATGGCCCAAGTGTGGTTCTGGACCCGGATGGTGTCCAGGAAGATGATCCATGACAGTCGCCCAGGAGACGTATGACCAGTTGGGGATATGGTCGCGGTATACGCAAAACGATCCCGGAGCCTGGTAAATGGTCCGGGCCTGTGGTAAACGAAGAGGGACAGAGGTAAACTAACCCGGGTCATGTCCTCCAGGTTGGCAGGAAAAGGCATCCATGACCCTGAAGCCGCCCCACGACGCCTGGGGGTTGTCCCCACTTTTCACTTGCGAAAAAGGCCACCTCGGGATTGCACACCGCTAGTTCAGACCTGCGCTGCCAGTACATTTACTAGCTTTGTCCCTTGAATCTGCCTCGTAACTCAGAGTGCCCAGACCAAAAGCACCATTTTGTCGGGCGAAATATAGTCCTTGGGCCGCCCCATTGGGCCTTAATGATTCTTGGACCTATGTATTTTTTATCCTTTGTATTGGGCTTCCGCCAGAGAAGCCAAGAGTATCCACGCCTTTGATGGGCTTGGGTCATACCCGGCCCAGACCCAGTGTTCCTATGAGCCTATAAATACAGGCGATAGAGCATTGGAGAAGGGATATCTCTTGGACTTGTTTACAGTTACTCTGTCAAAACATAGAGAGAAACTCCATTGTAAAAGACTTTCACAGCTCTAATAGTACTGACTCGTGGACTAAGGCTCATTAACACCCCAACCACGTAAAAATCCTGTTTTTATCTTCTAAATTCCATATCATTAGTCTTATCTAATATTCATTAGTATAGTTTCCAAAAATCTCGGTAAACACATGTATTACAACATCTCGAATACTCTACTAAATTTGAATTGTAATAAAATATATTTTAAGATTAGAAGTTATGTTAAACTTAATAGGTTGTCGTTTTGAGTGCGGAAGTTCTTTAGTCTTTACCAAATTTTATACGGTAAACCTCCTACTTATTCTTATTTATACATCTATGGATGCGAGTGCTTTTGTTTTTTGTGTCCTTGCAATCACCACAAGCTTGAACTTTGTTTGAAATCATGCATCTTCCTTGGCTACAACAATCATCATAAGGACTATTTTTGCTTACATTATCTCATTAGTCGTATCTATGTCACAAGACATATTGTCTTCAATGAACTCATATTTCCTCTTAAAGCACACTATGAATCTCATCCTCCTCCTACCACTCTCCTTACAATTCAATCCTTCCCTTGTACCACTTTTTCCCTTTCTTTTGTGCCTTCTTCTAAACCATCATCTACTCCACCTGTCACAATACCTACTCAACCAACTCCAGTAGCATCTCCCTCATCACATTTATCTACTCCACTTATTCCTAGTGCTTCCTCTATCTCTCACTTTTTCCCCCTGTTCCTCTTGTTGTAGAGTTGCCCACTTTGCATGCAAAAGCAGTTGATTCCTGTAATACTCACCTATGGTTACTCAAGCTAAATTTGGTATATTTAAACCTCATGTGTTATTTTTAGTGTGGATGCAAGTATACCAGTTGAACCAAGTTGCCTTTCGAAGGCTAATATGATTGTATTGAATGATCAAATCAAATGTACGCAGCATAATATATGAACTCATTTTAATAAATATTAATACCAGTCAGGATCATATACATATATAAATATTAAATCACAACACAAAACAGACCATGGATTACCTTTTGTAGCCTATCAAGTGTCCTTGAATCTTTTTGTATAAAATCAACGATCTTCCTATCCAGCATTCTGAAAGCTCACACATTGATCTTCCAGACCAATCCTCAAACACACAAGGACACGTGTGGGCACATAGGATTCAAAATGTTGATTTATGTGACTCTCTAGATGTAGTCAACACATGATATCTAGAGAGGTTTGACTGAGAGAAGAGGTTTAGAATAGTTTTCAAGTTTAGAGAAAACTATCGTTTTTGAGAGAGAGTCTATATTTTTTAATCTCATAAAAAAATGATGAAAGCTTCTTCTGAAAGTCACGTACTATCAGACTTATATAAAAATAATTAATCTAATTAAATAATCTTTATTTTATTAAAATTAAATTCAAATTGAAATTGACCTGATATTTTTATTTAATTATTTATTTAAATCATATTTAAAAAGAATAATTACATAACTGATTAAACAAATTTATTTTAAATTCAAAAGCCAGGGATAAAAATCCCTGAGTTAGGCGCCTGTAACGCCCTACTACTCAGGAACTGTTACACTATGTATTTTAAATAGTGTTAAACTCGCTAAACGAGTCATTTGGCCATAATCGTTTAACTAAACGTGATTAACGGTTTAGGGTAAAAAAATTTGGTCAAAGGTACCATCGTTTCATTGAAACGTTTACTTCATACATGGGATCCCAAAATACATTATAAAAATGTTAATTACAATAAAAACTTACAACCTACCGACCTAAGAAGAAAAATAGAGTTTGACCCTAGTTCCTCTTTAAGCCATCGGCCGAGGTGGTCGAGCAACCTCATATGTACACATCGTCACCTAAGCTCTCAAACTAAAGAATAGTCCAACTTTCTTTTCCCTTTACTTGCACCATATAGCACCCGTGAGCCAAGGCTCAGCAAGAAAACTTAAACATGCTCATAAGCAGTAAATAAGATGCTACCAAATCATAATAAGCATGCCTAGCAGTAATAACCCTACTCATGCATGCATACCATCCATATAAATGACTACAACGTCATATGGGCCAATAGCCCAAGATAAATGATCAATGCATCATGTCGGGGCTCAGCACCCAAACTACATGATTATGGAATCATACTGGGGCTCATCGCCCTAATACATGAATAATAAATCATACTGGGTCAGCGCCCTAGGATATGGGACTAATGAGTCACCTCGGGGCCCTTTTTCCCTTTCCTCTGTATAATAAGCCTTGGAGCAGGCCCAGCGTACCTGGCGCTCTAGTTTTCTCACGACCAATAGGTCGGTAAAGCGTATGATGCGCTCCTAGTTAGGCATAACCCTATCGGCCAGCGCTTAGCGCGATATTGCCATCCTTGACTAATAAGTCAATGCTTTACGACCAGCACTCAACGTCTCAATGTGATAAGGCCGTCCTTGACTAATAAGTCAATGTTTTACAACCAACACTCAACGTGATAAGGTCGTCCTTGACTAATAAGTCAATGCTTTACGACCAGCACTTAGTGTGCTAAGGTCGTCCTTGACTCATAAGTCAATGTTGGGGTCTAGCCCTAGGATATGGGACTAATAAGTAACCCCGGGGCCCACTGCCCTATCCTCTGTAAAACCAGCCTTGGAGCTAGCCTAGCGTACCTAGCGCTGAGTTTTCCACGACCATTGGGTTGAACAAGCGTATGATGCGCTCCTGGTTAACTTAACCAAAACGACCAACATTCAACGCGCTATTGCTGCCATTGACTAATAAGTCAATGCTTTTCGACCAGTGCTCAGTGCTATTGTCGACCTTGGCTAATAAGTCAATGCTTTTTTACAAGCGTTCGGCGCTATTGTCGTCCTTGACTAATAAGTCAAGCATTTCTCAATTAGATAATGCAAACCAGCATATATCATATATCAAATATCCAAGTACAAAGAATTCAACATGATTAATCAATTATCACAAGCATAATCGCAATCATGCACATTCTCAGGTGTTTATGCCATATTCATGTTCCTATTCAACAATTCGGGCCAAGCCATAATCACATGTATCACATACTGGGTACAATTTTCTTACTTGTAGTCAAAGCATAGGTTACTAATGAACGACCCTTGAGCACGATTCCGATTCTGAGCCCCTAGCGATAACCTAGTCACAACCATAATATAGAATTCCGTCAATAACGAGTAAACACAGGCTTTCGGACGGAGTCCTAGCCTCCAAGACATCGAACTCTACTAAACCGGGTTATAGGATCGATCCCGAGCCCTTAGGTTTGAGTTCCCATCACTAAAAACCCACTTTGGCCAAAGCTTCCCACGCAGGCCGCGACTTGCCCCTAAGGGTCACGGCATGCCTCCCAAATAGAAAATCCCCTGTCTAAAATTTAGGACACGAGCCGCGGCATGCCCATGAGGGATGCGACATGGATCCTAGACAGAACTGCCTTTGCTACCTTGGTTAACACGGGCCACGGTGCGACCCCGCGAACCCAGAATTTCCTCTGATTCCTCAACCAGTTTCACCCAAAATCCAACCCAATTGAATCCCAAATTCATAATTAAATCCCCCAAACATTATCAGCACATAAATACCATTAAAACCCAAGCTTAACTTCAATCAAAACCTCCACCAAATCTCTAATCCAAATCAAAACTCAAGAACTTAAGGAAACTGAAACTCAGAAATTCAAAGCTTAAATTATCTCTGATTATGTCATTTTCCCGCTAAATCCTTTGGCTATCAAGCTTCTAATCTTCCCTAGAATCGTTATGACTCTAACATTGCTTGAATCCGAGTCCTAAAACTCGAGTTTCCTTCGAAAATGCTATCAAACGCCAAAAAGAGAATGGGAGAGAGAGAGAGAGAGAGAGAGAGAGAGAGAGAGAGAGAGATTTGAATGTTCTTATTTATTCTGTTAAGTTACTTCAAGCTTAAGTAACCTTAAGCAAATCCTAATGCTCGGGGTACCCAAAATGTCCCCAGGGGCCAAATAGTCAAAATCCCCAGAATTCCCTTATGATCTCACTAATTCCAAATATATCATCAGATATCTATTTTCATTACCCAGTAACTCGATAATGTGCTAAATACCCAATATACCCCTTGACTCACACTATGTCAAGTATGGGACCCGTTGTGACTTTCCCACTAGCTTGCTTCCTAGGATCGTCTCATGCCGAGTAACCCAAATATATCCACATAATGATGTGGTCCTACACATATATCTCATGTATGCCAAATATACCCATAACGGGCCAAATTACGAAAATTGCCCTTTTAATAAAAAATGGGCCCACATGCATATTTAATACACCTAAACATGTACATCAAGTAATATTTTATAATATAACTCACATAATCATATAATGATACACACATATATATGTATATATATCACATAATTTCCATAATTTGCCATCCTGGCCCCTTAATCAAGGCATTTAGCCCTATTAGGTAATTTGGGACATTACAACTATCTCCTCCTTACAGGAATTTCTGATGAGGACACCAAGACTCAAAATCCAAGTCAAGTTCCAGTTGATCCAAGCTAAGAGGGGAGGAATGATGAGGACACCAGTTTAGGAGCTTGATCAATATTTAGCTTCTTGTAATGAGTCTTTTTATTTTTAATCACGTTTTTTAGTCTTTGTTTATTTTGTGATAAGTCAAACACTTGACTTGTGTGAGTCCAAGAGTCTTTTTTTGTCTTTAATTTTCGGTTTTAATTAGGAAGACAAAGGGTTGTCTTTAAATTTCGGTTTTCATTAGGAAGACAAAGGGTTGTCTTTATTTTTCGGTTTCATTAGGAAGACAAAAGGCTTGTCTTTAATATTTCGGTTTTTAGGAAGACAAATGGGCTTGTATTGATGTAATTTTCGGCTATATAAGGCCTTGAAAACATTTGGAAAAAAATCAGATTATGTTGAATGAAATTGTGAGTTTATTTCTTCTTGAGTTCTTGAAGAAACTTTTGAACTTATCAAGGAGATTCCTTGTGGCGTTCATCCTGACTTATCAAACGGATTCCATCCCCGTTTGTGGCGTCTTCCTCATACCAAGGTTCGTGCTTGGCTGTTCCATATTTGGTGTCGGGTTTCGTCACACTTGTTGGCGTGGTTCGTATCAGTTGGTATCAGAGATTAGGATCATCCGGTTTGGCCTATCTTTTTTTCATTTTTTTTTTCTATTCAGTTCGTGTTATTATATTAGGATTTCTGAAAAAAAAAAAAAATCAATTCGTATTCCTCTATATTCAATTCGTGTTCATCTAGTCATGTTTTTCTATTCTAGAGCTTGTTAATTTCCTTGTTGCAATTGTTTCCTTGTTTCCCTTATTTGTTGTGAAATCCGAAACTATTCTAGAGCTTGTTTTAGGGTTCTTAACGTGAATTAGGGCTTTGAGTTTTTCTCTTGTTCTAATTGTGGAATCTAAATTTTCATTGAGTTACTCTTGCTGTTTTGTTTTGAAATCCGAATTTTTTTCCTTGGGTTTCTCTTGTTCTTGTTGTGAAATTCGAAATTGGAATTGAGTTCCCTTGTTCTTATTGTGAAATCTGAATTGGGATTGAGTAAATCTGAATTGGGATTGATATTCTCTTATTCATATTGTTAAATCCGAATGTGGGTTGAGTTTTCTCTTTTCTTTTTTGTGAAATCCGAATCTGCATTGTTTCTCTTTTCTTTTTGAGTCTCTATTGTTTCTCTTGTGAAAACCGATTCATTTTGTTTTTGAATTGTTCCTTGTATCTGCATTTGAGAAAAAGAAAAGAAAAGAAGAAAGAAAGAAAAGAAAGAAAAAGAAAACCAAGAGGATCCGAATTCTAAAAAAAAAAAAAAAAAAAAGTCTGGAAACCTCTCTTAAAATTTTTTGTTCTATTCTTGTTCCCCATGGTCTAGAGGCCTTTTTGCCAAAACCCCACACAAGTGTTCCAAAAATCATCATTTTTCATCAGTTTTTCTATGTTCGTTTGGTTTGTTCTAGTTTGATTTGCTACTTGAATCCTCCATGATATTGTGGATTAGTTTTGAAAGAACTTAAAGAAGAATACGAGTGGAAAAAGGCAGAGGCGTGAGCCTATTAGAGGGTAAAAGCCATTGAAATTGAGTGAAACACGAGGGGATTTGAGTGAAAATATTGTTCGAGCGAAACACGTGAGGGAGTGTGGTGAGGTCTTTTCTCCATATTATTCTAACCTTATTTTGCAGATTTCCATCATGGCACAAAATCCAGAGAAAGATGCAAGCAATGATATTCCGCCACCTGAGGTTCCGAATCTACAAATGCAAGCATTAATTGGGGAGATGCGAAGGATGATGAGGGCGGAGTGTGAGCAGATACATGAGAGGTTGGATAGGGTAGAAGAGGGAACGCAATGGAGGGCACGGAGGAACAGGGTGCAACAACGGGCTGTTGAGGGTGAAAGAGAGTTTGATGGGGGCGATTTAGAGGAAGAATATGATAGGATGTCAGAGGGTAACCATAGGAGGTATGGCCGAGATAGAGAAGCTAGGAACTGGGTAGACAATAATTTGGGAAATATCAAGATGAGAATCCCCGCCTTTCAAGGCAAGAGTGATCCTGAGGCATACCTTGAGTGGGAGAAGAAAATGGAGTTGGTTTTCGATTGTCACAACTACTCTGACATGAAGAAGGTATTACTAGCTGTCATTGAATTTACTGATTATGCTATTGTTTGGTGGGATCAGTTGTGCATCAATAGGAGGCGAAATGGAGATCGTGCCATTGACACTTGGGAGGCTATGAAGAGGGTGATGAGGCGACGGTTTGTACCATCTCATTATTATCGAGATCTATACCTTAAGTTGCAGGGTCTTCGTCAAGGTTCCAAGAGTGTTGATGAGTATTACAAGGAGATGGAGATGGCTATGATTAGAGCCAATGTGGAAGAGGATCGGGAGGCAACCATGGCAAGGTTTTTGAATGGCTTGAACCGAGAGATTGCTAATCCAATTAAGCTACACCATTATGTGGAATTGGAAGATTTGGTGCATATGGCAATCAAAGTTGAGAGGCAGCTCAAGAGGGGTAGTACAAGTGCAACACCTTGGCGGTCGAACTATCCAAAGAAGGAAGAAGACCAACCTACTTCATCCTTTACACCAAAACCAGCCACGACCCCTCAAGGTAAAACAGCCCCTACTTCGTCCCGTTCTAGTGAGATAAAGTGTTTCAAATGTCAGGGGCGAGGACACATAGCTAGCTAATGTCCAAACAAGAGAGTTATGGTGATTCGAGAAAGTGGCGAGCTCGATTCTGAAGATGAAGATCTTGCTGACATGCCACCATTGGAAGATGTTTCTATCGATGATGAGGAGTTTGGGGCAGAATCTGGTGAGATGCTTGCACTAGTCACACGACGAGCCTTAAATTTGCAAGCAAAAGAAGAGGAAGAAGAGGTGCAGCGAGAGAACATCTTTCACACTCGTTGTCATGTGAAACGCAAGGTATGTAGTGTGATTATTGATGGAGGTAGTTGTACTAACGTTGCTAGTTCTTCCATGGTTGACAAGCTAGGGCTCCCAACGCTTAAACATCCTTGTCCATACAAGTTGCAGTGGTTGAATGATAGTGGTGAAGTGAGGGTTACAAAACAGGTGCTGGTATCATTTCGAATTGGCAAGTATGAGGATGAGGTATTGTGCGATGTGGTTCCCATGCAAGCTGGACACCTCCTTCTAGGAAGGCCTTGGCTATTTGATCGGCGAGTCCAGCATGATGGCTTCACCAACAAGTACTCATTCACGTTTCGTCAACGAACAATCACTCTAGCTCCATTGACGCCAAAGCAAGTATATGAAGACCAAGTGAGGTTGCAAAAATTGAGTGATAAAAAAAAATTGAGTGAGCAAAAGAAGGAGAGTGAAAAGATGAATGAGAGTGAGAAAAAAGAGAGACAAAGAGAGAAAAGGGTCGAATCAAGTGAGAGAGAAAAGAAAGAGAAGAGTTCGATCAATGAGGGAAAATTCGAGAGAAAACAAAGTAATTTTTATGCAAAAAAAAGTGAGGTTAAGGAGGCTCTTTTAAACACTAACCAACTTGATGCTAACAAGGGTCGTCATAAGCAGGTTTTTGATCCCGGTGATTGGGTATGGTTACACATGAGGAAAGAGCGATTCCCAGCACAAAGACGTTACAAATTTCTACCTCGAGGAGATGGGCCGTTTCAAGTGCTAGAAAGGATCAATGACAATGCCTACAGACTCGATTTACCAGGTGAGTATACTGTTAGTGCTACTTTTAATGTTTCTGATTTGAGTCCTTTTGATGCAGGTGACGATTTGAGGTCAAATCTTTCTCAAGAGGGGGGGGAATGATGAGGACACCAAGACTCAAAATCCAAGTCAAGTTCCAGTTGATCCAAGCCAAGAGGGGAGGAATGATGAGGACACCAGTTTAGGAGCTTGATAAATATTTAGCTTCTTGTAATGAGTCTTTTTATTTTTAATCACGTTTTTTAGTCTTTGTTTATTTTGTAATAAGTCAAACACTTGACTTGTGTGAGTCCAAGAGTCTTTTTTTGTCTTTAATTTTCGGTTTTAATTAGGAAGACAAAGGGTTGTCTTTAAATTTCGGTTTTCATTAGGAAGACAAAGGGTTGTCTTTATTTTTCGGTTTCATTAGGAAGACAAAAGGCTTGTCTTTAATATTTCGGTTTTTAGGAAGACAAATGGGCTTGTATTGATGTAATTTTCGGCTATATAAGGCCTTGAAAACATTTGGAAAAAAATCAGATTATGTTGAATGAAATTGTGAGTTTATTTCTTCTTGAGTTCTTGAAGAAACTTTTGAACTTATCAAGGAGATTCCTTGTGGCGTTCATCCTGACTTATCAAACGGATTCCATCCCCGTTTGTGGCGTCTTCCTCATACCAAGGTTCGTGCTTGGCTAAGCATTGGGTCGCGGTTCCATTCCAATCTCGTGTGTTCTTGGTGGCTGTTCCATATTTGGTGTCGGGTTTCGTCACACTTGTTGGCGTGGTTCGTATCAATTTCGTCCTCGAAATTTTACCTGAATAGCTTAGGATATAGATCCCGCATATCTGATTCCAGTTCCCAGGTCGCTCCCTAGGCCTTACTGTTTCTATATAATACCTTAACCAAATGTATAGTTTTGTTCCTCAGAACCTTATCCTTTCTATCTCATATCTGGACTGGTTGTTCCTCATAGGATAACTCAGCCTCCAACTCTAGATCCTCATAACTCAACACATGAGTCTCATCTAATACATATTTCCTCAATATGGAAATATCAAATACAATGTGTATGGCTGATAGTGCCAACGGTAAGGCCAATCTATAGATCACCTGATCGATCCTCTCCAGGATCTCAAACGATCCAAAAATTCTAGGGCTTAACTTGCCCTTATCTTCTCACCCCTTTCCATGGTGATACTCTAAGGAAGACATAGTCTCTCACTAGGAACTCCACACTCCTGCATTTCAAATTAACATAACTTTTCTGTCTATTCTGAGAAGCGAGCATCCGAGCTCTAATCTTTTCAATAGCTTCAGTGGTCCTCTGAACTACCTCAGGACCCAAATATTTACTCTCACCCATCTCATCCCAGTGAATGGGTGATCTATTCTTTCTACCATATAGTATCTCATAAGGTGCCACTCTAATAATCAACTGATTACTATCATTATAGGAAAAACACTATTAGAGGAAAATATTCATTCCAGGACCCTTCAAAGTCCAATATACATGCTCTCAGCATGTCCTCCCATATCTGGATAACTGTCTGTGATTTACCATCAGTCTTAGGATAATAGGCTGTACCAAATTTCAGTTGTGCACTCATCATCTTCTATAACTTTCCCCAAAACTTGGAAGTAAAGACAGGGTCCCTATCTGATAGGATAAACCTCGACGTCCCATGAAGGCGTACTATCTCTCTCACATAGAGATCTGCATACTGGTAAACTGTATTATTCATCCTCACTGATAATAGTGAACTGACTTTGTCTATTGGTCCATAAAGACCCAGACTGAATCATACTGGCCCACTATCCTGGGCAATCCTTCCATGAAATCCATCGTGATGTCCTCTTACTTCCACTATGGAATACACAAAGGCTATTTCTGATACTCTGCCTTGACCTGCTAACAGGTTAGACACTTTGCCATGTACTCAGTTACATCCCTCTCCATCCCAGGCCACCAATATAAAGCTTTCAGATCTTGGTACATCTTCATGGTGCCTGGATGAAGAGAATAAGGGGTAGTATGAGATTCATCCATCTTATCCCAGGTCCATCGGAACACAGTTCCGATTCTTATACCTCAATAAACTCTTGCCTAACACTATATAGTCCTTAGCCAGTCTGACTAAGACATCCCCTCTAATCTTTTCCCATTTGTGGTTCACTCAACTATTTTTTTCTTTACTCCTCTCTAAAAGAGTAAACTTAAGCATAATGTTGGCCAACTGGTCCACTAGTAACTCTACTCTAGTTCTGGTCAAATCTTTCAACTGACATGATGCATAGGCAATCACCTTCTCAGTTCCTAGAAGCTATTCTCACACTTATTTGATCATGCAAACTTCTGATTTTGCTTGTCAACTCTGTCAATGAAATAACATTCCTTGAGAACTCTTCCACAACATGCATGTAATACCCTGCCAATCCAAGGAAACTCCTGACCTCTTAGGCATTCCTTGGCCTTGGCCAATCTCTAACTGAGAGTATACCGCAATATTATTTATCAAGACATTCACAAACCAATTCAAATAATCTTTGAACACCCTGTTCATCTATTCCATAAGTGCTACCAGAGCATTAGTCAATCCGACAGACATGACTAAAAACTCATAATGCTCAAATCTAATACAAAAAGCAATCTTTTGCATATCCCTCTCTTTGATCCTAAACTGGTAATAATCAAATCGAAGATCCATCTTGGAGAATACCATCTTACCCAGTAACTGAACCTTTAGTTCTTGCAACTCTGCTGGAGCCGATCAATACGGTGCCCTAGACATTGGTTCTGTCCTTGGCACCAACATAATCACCACTTTGAAGGTAACCCTGACAGATCCTCTGGAAACATATCCAGAACTCACAAAATCATCTAGTCTATCCTAGTCCCACCAGCACGATCTAAGTGGTATCCACCACACTAGCTAAGAATCCTAGGCATACCTCCTGCAATAGGTCTTTAGCTCTCAGTACAAATATCATAAGTATATAGGGTCCATGCACAGTGCCAACAAATACAAAGGGTTTCTCGCCCTCAAGCTCAAGGGTTACCATCTTTTTCCTTCAACTTATCGTTGCCCCATACTCGGCTAAGTAATCCATATCCAAAATCATATCAAAGTCGATCATAACCAACTCTATCAAGTCAACTGATGAGTCTTTTCCACAATAATCTAATCCATCTCTTAAAATTACCAATAGGGTACCAAATTCTCATCACAACATAACCTCGTAATCCACAAACTAAGTCTATGCCTCTACCAGATGCAACAAAACAAAGAATAACATGGCATCAAAACCAATCATCACAATATAAGAATCAAAACTAGGAAACTAACCTGCCACTATTGAGGGAGCAACCTCAGTCTCAGTCTCTGACTCTGACAGCGTCAGAGCGAATACTCGATCTGGGGTCGAGCTATTTGTCCCCTTTGGTTCATCCTTCCTCAGTCCTGGAAAATCCCTCTTGAAGTGCCCAACCATCCCACATAAGAAACATGCCTTTGCTCAGCATTCCCCCAAATGGCGCCTCTTGCACTAAGTGCATTATGGGTAGAGTTTCCAATACTTATCCTGGCCCTGATGGCGTATTTGAACATTTCGAAACCCTTTATCTAGTCCAGGGGTACTGAAAATGTTGTCAACTTTTCTTTTATGATCACTGGGGCCTCTGCCCTTGCCTAATCCAATAAACGGAGGTATCACTGCCACTCTCCCTCCAAATCTCATTTCCTGTGCCCTCAACAACAAGCCTACCACCTGAGCATAGGTAGATATCTCATGTACTGGGGCAATTCTAACGCCCTGAGCTATCCCAAAATTAAATTCTTGGATAAATCGCTCATTCCAAGTCACATCTGTGGGTACCATATCAAAAGAAAACTTGGCCAACCCATAAAATTTGTTAACATACTCTCTTATTGTTGCATTTCCCTAAAACAGGTTTAGAAATTCATTTGTCTTAGCAGTCTTAACTGCATCACAATAATATCTTTCATTAAACAACTGCCTAAATTATTTCCAGTTCATTGCAGCTGTATCTCACGTTTGGGATACCACTTCCCACCACATCCGGGCATCTTCCCGTAACACATATATAGCACAGATCACCCTAACTTGACCCACCACCCTCATACTGTCGAAGATGGAACTGATCATGCCCATCCATTGTTCAACTCTAAATGGATCTAGGCCTCCCTCAAAAACTGGAGGGTAATATTCCTGAAATCTTTCACATAGAAATTCCCACCTATTCTCAACCCTAGCTGAGCCAAAACTAGTGCCACTCCTGACACAATAAAAGAAGAGGTGTTCCCTAACAAAAACTGTTGTTTTAAACACCTGATCTCTTCTTCTTGCCTCTGCAATCTTAATTGCATATCTGTAAACACCTACTGCCAATTCTGAGGGTCAGGCGGAGGGCTTAGGTCCTGGATGTAATTCCTAGCCTCAAAATAAACACCATCGGGTCCCATTAACTTCCTTGGGTACATAACCTCTGATTTAGTCCACAGTCAATAACTTGACCCATTAAGCATGATGAGCACATTCAAAAGCCTTACCCACGGAAACAATCACACAACATTACATTCACATACCACTGTATTGCTAATATACATGCCCATGAAATTCATGCATCAATCAATAACCTCTGCTCTTTCCAACAAAATATCATGCTCTCAACTCTAGCATGCAAAAAATAAGTTTATATATCAATTGAGCAGGTAATCACATAATCATACCAGTAGTCAAGGGCCAGGCCCTATCAGAATCTCGTGCTTCTTAATCAGGCATGCAGATGAAGCATTTATATCTTATTTAAGTAGTTAAACACATAACCACATAAATAGTCACCATACCATGAGTGGAGCTTGTCTTTAGTACGAGTGTACATGCCCAACTTGTCTTCAGGAACCCTTAACCTTGGAACACTCTGATACAAGGCTGTAACGCCCTATGTAACGCCCCAACTCCAGGGACCGCTACAGTGCACATTGCAAATAGTGTTAAACTCGCTAATCAAGTCGTTTGGCCATAAACGTGTAACTAAGCATGATTAGCGATTTAGGGGTTAAAAACTTTGGTTAAGATATAACGTTTCACTAGAACGTTTATTGTATACATTGGGATCCCAAAAATATAATTTCAGAGTTTATTACAAGAAAGTGTTTACAACAGGCCGTTCTAAGCGGCAAAACAGGGTTCAGCCCTAGTTCCACTTTCAAACCTCGCCCAAGTATTGGTCGAGCAGCTGCATATGTACACATCATCACCTAAGCTCTCCAACTCAAGGATGGTCCAGCTTCCTTTTTCCTTTACCTGCACCACAAAGCACCCGTGAGCCGAAGCCCAGCAAGAAAACTCATATGCTCATAAACAGTCATATCATGATATCAAATCATATATGGCATGCCTAGCATTCATAGCTCTACTCAGCATGCAAATGAATTCAGACAGATGCTGGGGTATCCAGGACAAGAAGTCCTGGCCTTCCGATTGGAGGACTATCAAGTCAAACCTAATCAGATGAGTGTCGCAACACTAGAGGTTCTGGTAAGCCATACTGAGTGACCGACAAGCGAGTCACCAATTCAAGTGGAAGGCTGGCTGTTGGGTAAGCCTCTAACCTTCATCAGGTTCTGGTAAACCATGCTGAGTGACCAACAAGCAAGTCACTGGGGCCTCAATGCCCAAGCCATGCATATGATGATCAAAATGATCTTGCAGAGCTCGTGGCTCTGATCAAATGAGTGAATATCACTTGAGGTTCTAGTAAACCATACTGAGTGACTGACAACCAGGTCACTAGGGGCCCAGTGCCCATTTCCTGCAATGGCTCTACATGACTAGCCTTTGGCTAGATAAATGCTTGTTTATATTCATCGAACTTGAGGTCGGTCCTGCATTAATGCTCTTTGAGTCATTCAATGCAGAGGGTCGATTAGGTCTAATCGACATAGCTTGCACTACACACTAGGGTTGTCATGACTAGTGAGTTAGCACAATGTGACCAGTGCCCAATACCACTGCCGAGCCTGACTAGTGAGTCATGGCTTCACAGTTGATACGAACACCTTTGCCAATTCTGACTAGTGAGTCAGCCCTGTGTGACCAGTGCCCAGTACCAATGCCGAACCTGACTAGTGAGTCACAGCTTCACAGTTGATACTAGCACCTTTGCCAAATTTGACTAATTAGCCAGTACCATGCACAGGTAAGCAATGCCATCAATGTGTATCATATGCTAATTATCCAAGAATAGGGCATTCAAAATGCTTACTAAAAAGTTGCTAGCATAATTATAATCACGCACAAACGCAGAGACTCAAGCTCTGACCAATCTCATATTCATCATTCATGGCATGCCCTAATCACATATTTCTCGTGCATCACATGCATCACATATAGCCAACCAGCACGCCTTAATAACAACCATATGAAAATGGCCAAGATTTCCAAGCATTCATTATGCTATCAATGTTTACATTTAAACATCCAACATGCATCAATCATAGCCATGCATGTCACATATGGGGTGCAGTTTTCTTACCTTGGGTTCGAGCGAGAATTAATAAAAGAAACGACCTTTGAGAATGATCAGTCCTTTGGTCCTTTAACGGTCACCTAGTCATAACCAAAAATATAGGACACCATCAATGAAAATGATCAACATAGGTTCCCAAACCAATATCTAGCCTCCGGAACATCAATCCACACTTAACCGGGTAGTAAGATCAACCCCGAGGCCTATGGCAAGCATCCCCAGGCCAAAAACCTATTTTTGGCCAAATCTGCCTTGATGGGCCGCGGCTCACCATAGCCATGCTGCGGCTCACCCTCAAACAGAAGCCTAAATTTACCTAGAAGCACACTCAGGCCGCGGCACATTACCCTGATCAGCCCAAAAACCAGCAACGCACCAGCAAACTCCCCTGCGTTTTTCCCTTGGAACCAGCCCCTCAAACCAATCCAAAACACCAACCTAACACCCAATTTAACCTCTAAACATCATCCATAACTCCCCCTCATCAAAACCCAAGTTTCCAAGCTCAAGAACTTCCATTAATTCAAAACTAGCACATCAAAATCACAAGCTGAAACTTAAAAGAAAACAGAGTATAATCAGACTTTCATGGCTGAGTTTCCTTACCTCAAGCTCGGTTTTCAATCCCCTTCAATGGCAGAATCAAGTCCCTAAGCCCAAACCTTGATTTCCTAGCTTGTTCCTTCAAATTGGCTCTCAAAATTCCAAAGGAAGAAAGAAGGGAAATGGTGTACGGCAAAGAGAGAAGGATGAGGATGTTGATGCTCTGTTTTGGTTATGTTTTTCTACAGCCTTCTAATTGATACATATCCCTTGCCAAATGACCTAAATGCCCCTAGGTCACTTAAAAGCTTCTAAACACTTCCAAGGGTAAAATCGTCATTTCCAACCTATACCGTTAATTATAATTAACGCTCTCCAATTCCCGCTATTCTCAATATTCTCAAATACCAATAAATCATACCCCATTACCCTTTAATTCCCGGTAATGTTCTAATCATCAAAGTGACCCCGAGACTCACCCCGAGCCCCGAACTAAAACCTGTTATGACCAGACCGAAAACTTGCATCTCATGATCGTCTCATGTCGAATGGCTCGAACCAACCCACATATAATGTGGTAAAATTATAATTCACCCATATGCATAAAATTACACAATCACGCCCCCAACGGCCAAATTACCAAAATGCCCTTGCATTTAAAATATGAACCCACATGCATGCATTCACCATCATATAATAATATAATTCACATAAACATGCATATAATCATTAAATACCATAATAAATCAATTATGGCCCTCCCGGCCTCCTAATCAAGGTCCTAAACCTTATTAGGAAATTTGGGGCATTGCACCCTACTACTCAGGAACTGTTACACTATGTATTTTAAATAGTGTTAAACTCGCTAAACGAGTCATTTGGCCATAACTGTGTAACTAAACATGATTAACGATTTAGGGTAAAAAATTTGGTCAAAAGTAACATTGTTTCATTGAAATGTTTACTTCATACATGGGATCCCAAAATACATCATAAAAAGGTTAATTACAATAAAAAGTTACAACCTGCCAACCTAAGCGGAAAAATAGGGTTTGAGCCTAGTTCCTCTTTAAACCAACGATCGTGGTGTTCGAGCAGCCGCATATGTACACATCGTCACCTAAACTCTCCAACTCAAGGATGGTCCAACTTTCTTTTCCCTTTACCTGCACCATATAGAACCCGTAAGCCAAGGCTCGACAAGAAAACTTAAACATGCTCATAAGCAGTAAATAAGATGCTACAAAATCATAATAAGCATGCCTAGCAGTAATAACCCTACTCATGCCTGCATACCATCCATATAAATAACTACAACGTCATATGGGCCAATAGCCCAAGATAAATGATCAATGCATCATGTCAGGGCTTAACACCCAAACTACATGATTATGGAATCATACTGGAGCTCAGCGCCCTAATACATGATTAATAAATCATACTGGGTCAGCGCCCTATCATATGGGACTAATGAGTCACCCCGGGTCCCTTTTGCCCTTTCCTCTGTATAATAAGCCTTGGAGCTGGCCCAACAATCTTGGAGCTCTAGTTTTATCACGACCAATAGGTCAGTCAAGTGTATGATGCGCTCCTGGTTAGGCATAACCCTATCGGCCAGCGCTTAACGCGCTATTGCTATCCTTGACTAATAAGTCAATGATTTACGACCAACACTCAGCGTGCTAAGGCCGTCCTTGACTAATAAGTCAATGCTTTATGACCAGAACTCAACGTTCTAAGGCCGTCCTTGACTAGCAAGTCAATTCTTTACGACCAACACTCAATGTGCTAAGGACGTCTTTAACTCATAAGTCAATGTTGGGGCCCAGCCCTAGGATATGAGACTAATAAGTCACCCCGGGGTCCATTGCCCTATCCTCTGTATAACCAGCCATGGAGCTGGCCCAGCGTACCCGGCGCTGAGTTTTCCATGACCATTGGGTGGAACAAGCATATGATGCGCTCCTAGTTAACTTAACCAAAACGACCAGTGCTCAACGCGCTATTGCCGCCCTTGACTAATAAGTCAATGCTTTTCAACCAGCGCTCAGCGCTATTGTTGACCTTGCCTAATAAGTCAATGCTTTCTGACTAGCACTCGACACTATTGTCGTCCTTGACTAATAGGTCAAGCCTTTCTCAATTAGATAATGTAGACCAACATATATCATATATCAAATATCCATGTACAAAACATTCAACATGCACAATCAATAATCACAAGCATAATCATAATCATGCACATTCTCAGGCATTCATGCCCTATTCATGTTCCTATTCAACAATTCGGGCCAAGCCATAGTCACATGTATCACATATTGGTTACAGTTTTCTTACCTTTAGTCCAAGCACAGGTTACCAATGAATGAGCCTCGAGCACGATCCTGATTCCGAGCCCCTAACGATAAACTAATCATAACCATAATATATAATCTTGTCAATAAGAAGGAAACACAGACTTCCAAACTGAGTCTTAGCCTCTAGGACGTCAAACTCTACTAAACCGGGTAGTAAGATCGATCCCGAGCCCTTAGGTTTTAGTTTCCATCACTAAAAACCCATTTTGGCCAACGCTGTCCAGGCGGGCCACGGCATGCCTCCTAGACAGAAAGACCCCTATTTGAAATTCAGGACATGGGCCACGGCATGCCCATGAGGGATGCGACATGCCTCCCAGACAGAACTGCCTCTACTACCTGGGTTCACACGGGCCGCAACGCCCAAGAAGAGGGTCGCGAAGCGACCTCGCGAACCCAGAATTTCCTCTATTTTCCTCAACCAATTTCACCCAAAATCCAACCCAATGGAATGTCGAACTCAGAATTAAATCCCCCAAAAATTATCAACACATAAATACCATTAAAACCCATGCTTAACTTCAATCAAACCTCCACCAAATATTTAATCCAAATAAAAACTCAAGATTAGGGGGCCAGGAGGGCAATAATTGGTTTAATGTGTTATTATATGATTATATGCATGATTATGTGGGTGTATTATTATATGGATGTATTTGCATATATGTGGGTCGTTTCTTATTAGAAGGGAATTTTCACAATTTTGGCCCGTTGAGGGCGTATTGGTATATTTATGTGTGTGTATGTGATATATGGGTGAGATCACATTATTATGTGATTATATTTGAGCTATTTGGCATGAGACGATCCTAGGAAGCAAGTTAGCAGTTTAGTCATAACGGGGCCAATTACCAAGCTCGAGGTGATCTAGGGGTAATTTGGTACTTAGTACGTTACCGAGATGAGTAGGTAATGGGAAGTGATTTGGTAATTGTTTGGGGATGTTAGAAGTGACGGGAATCGTGAGACGTTAATTATGATTAACGGGGTAGGTGGCAAATGACCAAACTGTCCTTGGGTGGCCGTGAGAGGAAAGGTTGGCCCTAGGGGAATTTTAGTCATTTAGGTTTAAATTAGATAGACTTGGCCAAGGGGGAAGCTGTAGAATGAACCAAAGGAAGCAGCAGGAAAAACATGGCTCTTTCTTTCTTCTCTCTCGACCATTCTCTTTCTCTCTCGGTTTGATTTTGAAGCTAAGTTGAAGGGAATTGAAGTTAAGTTTGAGCTAGGTTCTTGATTGGATGAAGCTTAGGGATAATTCAGTGATTGAGGTAATGGTTCTAAGCTTGAACTTTGAAGTTTTCCTCTATTTTTATATTGTTTATAAGCTTGAAAGTTTGATTATGGAATTGGGTTTTTGGTAGTGTTTTAAGTGTTATAAAGCTTGGGTTTTATTGCTAGTTTGATGATAATGTTGTGTTGAGTCTTGGTTTTGATTTTGGGATTGATTGGAAGTGTTGTTTTGGTGAGTTTTGAGTTGAGGAAAACAAGGGTGTTGGGTTTGTGGGGTCAAGTCACGGCTGTGTTCTTGGGCACCGCAACCTGAGTGAACCCCATAGCCATGTTGGGGCTCTGTCTAGCTAGCGCGTCGCGAACTTCAAGGGCGAGTCGCGGCCCGCCCCTGGCACCCAGAAAGGGGGCTTGTTGTCTGGGAGGTGCGCCATGGCCCTTGGGGGCAGGTCGCGACCAACCTAGTTCTTTTTGTCCAGGCTTGGTTTTAAGAGCGGATTTTCAAACCTTAAGGCTCGGGATCAAATCTACTACCCTGTTTTGTAAAATTCGAGGTCCCGAAGACTAGGACTTCATCCGGGAACCTTTAATTACTCATTTTTTTTATGGGATTTCATATTTGGTTATGATTAGGTTACTGCTAAGGACTTAAGGTCAGGATCGTGCTCAAGGGTCGTTCTTAATTTATTTTACACTCAAGTAGAGGTAAGAAAACTACACCCATTATGTGACATACATGATTATTGATGAAGCATGTTGAGTGCTCTATATATATGGATATCTGTTGCATTATGAATGCTTGGTTGCATTGTTTACTTGAGAAAGGCACTGACTTATCAGCCAGGAACGACAATAGTACTGAGCACTGGTCGTAAAGCTCTGACTTATCAGTCAGGAACGACAATAGTGCTAAGCGATAGTCGTATGGCACTGACTTATGAGTCAAAAGCGGCAATAGCACAATGAAAGCTGGTTGATATGATTAGATCTAAACAACAAAGCGTTACACGCTCGTCCAACCCTAAGGTCGAAGAAAACTAAAGCGCTTGACTAGTTCCATGGTTAGTTACTCAAAGCTAGGGCTAAAAGGCCCAGGGTGACTTAATGGTCACATGGCTAGGGCATAGGACCCCAGGATGACTCCACGGTCATCTATTTAGGGCAAAGGACCCCGGGATGACTCCACAGTCATCTAATCAGGGCACAAGACCCCAGGATGACTCCACAGTCATCTATTTAGGGCACAGGACCCCCAGATGACTCCATGGTCATTTGATTAGGGCTGCGAGCCCCAGAATGATTCCAGAATAATGTATTGATACTTGTATGCATGCAGTAATAAGTTTTCTTGCTGAGCCTTGGCGCTTTCTGTCGTCTGTCTTTCCCTTCTATCTTTTCTCTTAGCAAATTAGGGTTACTTCAGCGCCGTAGCGCCTTGGTACTCGAACATTGGCTCGAGGCATTTTCTCTCATGGGAGCTATGTGGTGAAGGTAAAGGGATAGAAAAGCTTACCCAGCCTTGAGTGGAGAGCTTAGGTGGCGACGTGTACATATGCGGTCGCTTGACCACCACGGCCAATGTATTTCTCCGGGGAACTAGGGTTTAACCCTATTTTTGCCACTTAGGTCGGCGGGTTTGTAACTTTTGAATTATAATGACCATTTTGAACTGTAAACAACTTTGTAAACACTATTATGGGATCACATGTACAGTTTGATGTTTGATCGAGATTTTAACCATGGCCCATTAATTACATTTAGATGCACGTTTATGGCCTAAAGTCTCGTTTAGCGGGTTAAGCACTATTTAAAATGCACAGTGTGATGGTCTTGGCTAACCAGGGCGTTACAAAACATTTTGGTACTTTCATTGAGAGTTGAACTCAAGAACTTCAAGATAACAATGGCGAAGAACTCCAGGAGAACGGGTC
The DNA here is from genome assembly GCF_963169125.1 of Humulus lupulus. Taxonomy (NCBI): domain Eukaryota; kingdom Viridiplantae; phylum Streptophyta; class Magnoliopsida; order Rosales; family Cannabaceae; genus Humulus; species Humulus lupulus. Next base: position 224,186,776 of record NC_084793.1, read on the forward strand.
AAATTGGGCAAACATCTGAAAGTGTACCATATCCACCTTCTCCACAAGGTGTAGCGGAGGACGAGCCATAAGTGGAATTGGAAGAGGAGGAGAAGGACGATGTTAAATCAATAAATGACATGTGGATTCCACTAATGATTTGAAAAAATATTAAAAATAAAAAAATTGAATGATATCCACATGTCATGCATGGATGAAGGAGAGTGTAAAAGAGAGTGCAAAAGAGAGTTTACTTAGCACTCCTCTAACGTTGATTGAGTCAATCTCTCATACCAACCTTTAGTATGCCGACCTAATCTGCTCACGCTCCTTGTTGAGAAAAGATACATCAACCCATTAATTATTCCTTCTTCATTCGAGCTGCTTATAGATATGTCATCGTCCACAACTTCAATACATGAATTGGATGTTGATTCACCTGGATACTTGATATTATTCGAGCAAGTCTTTTCGTGATGCAAATAGTTCGTCTTGAGCATATCTTTTTTTGCCATGTTTTTACTAGGGGTGAACATTTGACTCGAAAAACTCGCAAACCCGCCCGACCCGCAACCCGAAAACCCGAATTTTCTCAGTACTCGTCAAATTCGAGTGAAATCCGGTCCGAACCCAACAAGGTTCGGGTCGGGTTCGGATTTTGAAATTAAGGGCACACGTGTTAGGGTGTAACCCGAACCTGAACATAATTAAAAAAAATTAATTCTCGAAAAAATTAATGCTTTTTTCTTAAAAAAAATTACTAAGATTCAATTTGTAAAAAATAAACATTACCAAACTAACAACAAAGTTAAAAAAAACATGAGAAAAGTAAAAAAAAAATTATAAAGTGTCAAAAAAATGGTATTTTTGAAATTTTTTTACCAAGGCCCATTTTCGGCCCGAAGCCCATTTTTGGACCAATCTCACCCGAAACCCGACCAAACCCGAAATCACCCCAAAACCCGAAAATTTTGGACCAGAGTTAGTACCACTTTCCTCCACCCGAAACCTGCAAAACCTGAACCCAATGCACCCGAAACCCAAAACCCCGACCCGTGTGCACCCCTAGTTTTTACTTGAATAATATCTATTTGTCATCTACTTTGCCTCCTTTCTTCATAATTGCATGCTTTGAGGGTAGGTACAACATATATGATTATTCATTATTAACAAATATTTTTTAAAATTATTTATTTATTTAAGTGTGAATGATTTCAATAGAATTTAATTAAGTATTAGTGATTTTTTTCAAATAGTATCTTAAATGACAATGTGTATTTGGACACAATGCTCAAATATAGTATAAATATAATAATTCAATACTTTTAATTCTAAATTTGGCATGATACCTGCATTAGAAATGATCTTGACGATTTTATTTATTTATTTTTAAAAAATAGAATAGTTAATACACAATTTTCTATCTCTTCTAGACTCTTTTAATTTTATCATTGATGTAGAACTAATTTATAATATTATTAAAATATAAGATATTTAGAGTTAGAAATTGGATATTGTTAACCTTCCTAAAATTAAAAAAAAAATCCTTCAATATGCATTCATTGATGAATTTTATCTTAAATTTTTTATTATAACTTAATCATTCTAATATATATTTGATAATTAAATATAAATTTATGTATTAAAAATGTATATTTAACGAATTCTTAATTTAACTGTTTTTTTGTTTGTTAATTTTAACCGAATCTTAAAAATATACATTTAAAGCTAATTTAAAAAAACATAATAGACTAGATATTTAATAATTATATTAATTTCAATTTAAATTTTATAAAATATTATTATTATAATAATATTTAATATATAATCCTAATAATTATTATTACTTTTTTCACTTTGTATAAATTAAATTTTAATTTTAAATTCAATATGTATATAGATAAGTATTTATGATAGATAATTATTATACTAACCCATATAGCAATATTTAAATTTGACACTTTTTTAATTTTTAAATATATATTTTAATAAAATTAGACATGTGATTACTACTATTATGTTAAAAAAAATCATATTAGCAAATGTTATATTGCAAAACTTCGATTCTAACTGAATTAGATATTTAATAGAAATCTTTTAAGTGATTTAATAGAAATTTAATTATTTTACAAAATGTTGATTCTAACTTAATTAGTAAATGTTAATAGATAAAATATAATTTTTAAATATGTATAAAATATTTTTTGTTTAAGAAGTACTATTACTATTTTAGATTTTAAACATTCATTATATATGAAGTAATTTTTTTAAAATTAAAGACAATGTTTTGATTTTTTTTAATAATATATAAATTATTTATTTAAAATTTATATGACAATTAAAAAATTATAATAAAACTAAATTAATATATTTTTTAAATAAAATTAAACAAATATAAATGCATGTTGTTTTCACCTAGTATGCTTATATGTATGTATTTCTCAATATTGACTTATAATATATATTGATATATTTTCAATTAAATAAGAGTATTAGTATTTTTTCAATACCGAATTATAATTGAATATGATATTGTTGACACGATTTTTCGCCAACAGTATATTAAGAAATAAAATTGGTAGATTAGTGTTTGATAGTAAGCCGCAATGAAAATAATAAGAACTCACTCAAAAGCATAGAACTTTTACATGGTTCAGTGGTTAAAATCCACCTAGTCCACGAGTCAATATTATTACTGTTTCTCTCTCTATTTTGGCAGAGTTTCGGTAATACAAACTATCGTCCCCTTTCCTGTCCAATATTCCTAGTATTTATAGGGGAATTCCATGGACATGTTTAGGTAACGTGTTAAAAGAACCACGTAATTATATATGGCATATAATTAATACAGATTATTCTCATTTACGTTGGGATATGATTTGATAATATGATAAACATGCTCCTGCTATCTCGGGTAATAAATGACATAAATATGATTCCACCTGGTCATTAATGACCGTATAAAGAATCCCCAAGTCTCTTGGGATCCTTCAATATGTGTTATATCTAGGTCCTCACGAGTTGAATATCTCACACGAGCTCAAGCTTGACAACTATCTGACTTCGAGCTCATGCTTGATAGTTATCTGACTCCCAACTCGTAATAAATCCAGGATGCCTAATGCTGGGTTTGACCACTACGAGTCTCGAGCTGCTCACATGGTTAATAACCAAATATTCTAAGTTATTTTTCCACTTATTTACCTGCCAGCTGTACCCGAGCTGAGTGAGTGAACTCGTGCTAAAATTAGGGTACAACATTTTCCCCCAAGCTTCTGCTCGTGTTTGATGTCGTCACTTTCTGACATACATAGTAGGGGCTTTTAGACTTGTGTCACATAAAATTTTCCCTGTCTACAACTCAAGTACTGGGCACGTGGCTTTCTGTGATTAGCGTCTGTTCAGGTTTCGAGGACTGAAATAACTGTCTTGTCAACTTTTTTCCGCCATCTGGTCTATTTAACCTTGGCCTTTGGATCCCGAGCTAACCTAATTGGATGGCCCAAATTGATTTCCGTAGTTTCCATACAAATAAGGTGATCAATCCTGAGACATCACCACCTTTGCATTAAAAAAGTTTCCCTTTTCAAACACTCAAACTTCCTTTCTTCTTCTCCAGAATCCCTAGAAATTTTCATCGTCTTTTAGTTCTTCAGAAACTTTTAAGGCATTTCCTTTGGCCATACCAACACCTTCTCTGACTCGAACGTATTCTCTGTAAGTACTTCATCCCCTGGTTTATTTTTTTTTTAAATATACTTTGAATATGTTCAATGTCTAGTATCGTTAGGTTGTTTCTGGGTGCCAATAGGAAATGGGTTTTGGGTTTAGGCTTCATGAATGAACCCAAACTTGTTTTAGGAATAAGACATTCACAAATCTTGGCAATTTTCTGGGTTACTTTGGGAAAACCCTTATGGCAAATCAGTTTGAAGAATACCTGTTTGGGGTATAGAAACCGAAGGGGTTTTAGGTTTAATCCTAGGTAGCTTAGGGGTTACGATTCCTTAGGCGGGTATGCATTAAACTGATTTCCAAAGGAAATTAGTCGGCCTGACAGTTCTGACATGCGGATGCCGAAGTATCTGGGGATTTTAAGAAATAGATGCATGTGGCCTAGGATATCGTGTGGAACCACGCGTTGAGATTATGTCAAAGCTTAGCTCGTATAAACTTTCAAACGTTGAAAGTAGTCCCCTTCGTCCTCCGTACCTCCATGACCATAGTTATAGACCATCTTAGGTCTCCTACTAACTAGGCTACTTTGTCGTCAGGCGATCAGAATTATGACACCTCCAAAGAAGACCGCTGCGAGCTCATCAACCCAACACAAGGACTATAACACCCTGGATAACCAAGGTCGTTACACTGTGTGTGTTATAAAGGTGTAAGACTTGCTAATCAAGTCATTTAGTTAGAAGCGTGTTATTGAAACTATAATTGAACTGGGGTTAAAAGATTTTGGTCATAAAAGATACATTTCATTTAAATAAACATTTCATACACGAGATCCCAAAAGAAATAGAGTTTAAGTATAGTTTACAAAAATTCCAGGATATATACAACTATTGGCCACTCTAAGGGCAAAATAGACATTTTAGGTTCTCCTGTCCCTGAACCATCCCTTGGCCGTAGCGGCCGATCAGCTGACTATGCACATTAATCCCCAGAGTTCTCCAACCAGAGTTCTCCAACTCAGGACTGGTCCACCGTGCCATTGCCTTTACCTGCACCACGTAGCACCCGTGAGACAAGGCCTAGCAAGAAAGCCATAATACAGAGCATAAACGATAATCAACAGTCAGATATTTCACAAACCATCACTCAGATATACCACTGGTCATATTGCTCATATAATCAAAGATGTCAATTTACAGGCCAATAATCAGTCATCCGAACAATAAACTTGTCACAACCATCAGTTAAACAACAATAAACATATCACACAATATCTAGGGTCGACGCCCTTAGGCCGCACCCTCTGATTATCCCACTGATTCCGGCTCACTTAGGCCGAGCTCAGTGATTATGTACTTAACCTCAGCTACCAGTGGCCGAGCCGCGTCCTATGCGCAAATATTGATTCCGACACTCTTAGGCCATTTATCATATGTCCCCGTGGCATAATACCATCTTATGACATCACATACAAGCATAGGGAACTCTTAGTCCCAACATAATTACATAACTGGGTGCAGTTTCTTACCTTTGATTCCAAGCGCTTTGGTTAATAGAAACGATCCTCGAGCATGATCCCATCCGAACCCTAGCCCTAGCGTACACCTAGTCACAACCGTAAAATAGAACCCTCATTAACAATCAATTTCATAACCTAACTTCGGGACGAATCCCGAGCCCTCAGGAAGCCCCAATTCCACCAAACGGGGTGGTGGAATCGACCCCCGAGCCCCCAAGCAAAAACCCTAAGAAAAATACCCAAAACCCATTTCTGGAGGCAGGGTAGCGCTACAAGCAGAGAAAAACGCCCCCAGAAAGCCAAGCATAGCGCTATAGCGCTCTAATGCTAGCGCTACAACGTTATAGACAGCACCAGCTACCCTCTGGGTTTTTCCTTCGAATCTCCCCGAGCCAAAACTCCATAAATCCCCTCCAAACCTCTACCACACTTCAAATTAAGCCTACCATCCACTACATCTTATCCAAGATGGCCTAACAACATCAAACTTGGCCACATGCACCATCAAACACAGAAAACCAAGATTGAGCTTAAAGCTCAAGAACTTAACCAGAAAACCCAGAAATTCAAATGATCAAGCCCAGAAATTATTATCTTTAATGGAGAATCTGACCCTAGGTTGTCCTCTCTGCCCTTCCAGCCTTTAGTTTCTCAAGTTCCCCAAGCTCAAATCCTTGAATTCCCATCCAAAGTTCAAGTTCAGAAATCAATCTCATCAAAACTCAGAAATCTCAAAAACAACCTCAAACCTTACCTTAATTTGAGAATTAATTCCAGCTAACCCCCTTCAATTACTTCAAGGATCAAACTTCCAAGACTTACCTTAGACTCTCTCTGAGTTCCCAGCTTCAAATTCACAAGAGAAGGAGAGAGAGACCACAATTCGTGTGTGAGAGAGAGAGATAGGTCAGGTACTCTGTTTTTTCCTTCTTTCTTTCTTTCCTTCAACTTCTAAAACTTTCTACAGTTTCCACTAAGTCTAAAAAGCAGAATAACCCTTATCCCCTTTTAACCATCAAATGACTATTTTTCCCTCCCAAATAAACCTAACTCTTTAAACATTCTATGGGCATTTTGGTCATTTGCTCCCAATTCCCGCTAATTCCTCAAGTGTTCCTAATATTTACCACTTAATTCCCATCATCTAATTAATCACCAATTATTTTCCCCAAGGTCTTAAAATCTCCAATATATTTCCCTGATTCCCAAAAATACCCCTAGGCTCCCTCGAGATGGGTATAAACCCTTACTGTGACTATTTCGCTAAACTGCTCACTAGGATCGCTTCGAGCCACAAGCTGCAAATGTATCCACATAATAATGTGGTCTCAACAATTTATCGCAAATAATTACATTTATGCCCTCAACGGGCCAAAATTACGAATATGCCCTTATAATCTAAACAAGGCCTACATGCATACTAATACTCATAATCATGCATCTCGTATATCCATATAATCATGTAAGCATGCTTATCACATAATCATGTATTTAATCATTTAAATCACACATAAACCAATTATGCCCTCCTGGCACACTAATAAAGGCCCTTAAGCCTTATTAGTAATTTTGGGTTGTTACAAGGACAAAGGCTAACAGGTCGCCTCTGAATCTTCTATCCCACATTTTGGTCCTGTGATGGAGAGGGAGGTCATCGTTGACCCCATCACTTTCTTCAAGGCTAAACATATAGTCTAAAAGATAACGACTTGGGGGAGAGTAAACAAAATTCTACTGAGTCATAATATCGAGCTGGGAGCTGGCGGTCTCCTTGCCCAACCTGCCTTTGAAGGAGAGCAGAGTTGTGCCCCCTTCCAAGATGATTATGGGGCTTGGAGTGACGAGCACCTGAAGGCTGGTGCTTTCCTTCCATTGGACCAATACTTCGTAGATTTTTTAAACTACGACAAGTAGGCTCCCTTCCAGATCCCCCCCAATTTTTACAAACTTTTGGCAAGACTGAAATATCTGTTCCTGAGGCATGAGTGGGAGGTCCCCACTCCAGCAGACATTTTATATTTCTTCTGCCTTAAAGCGAGTCCTGACCAGAAGGGACGAGGGGATGGATTCTACAACCTTACTCGATTTCTGAACTCTGCTTCCGTCATCGAACTCCCCAACCATCCAAATGACTATAAAGATTCATTCTTTATGTCGAATGGATTCAGAAATTGCAAACATTGCTACTTCAACCAACCTCGTAAGTCTTCTATCTTTGTAAACTCATCACATGAATTTTTATCCCTTTCATTGTAAATCATTTTTTTTATATATATTCTGATTTAGTTTGTTCCTTGTGCAACTATATTTGTGAGGACGGAACGATCTGAGACCCTCGGGGGTTAGTACGAGAATTTGTCCCGTCTCCCTCCCGGGGAAAAAGATTATTAACAGGTCGTGAATGATTCCACCATGTTGGCATGTAAGTTGACCGGCAAGGGTCTGACATTAGCTCTGAGGACCCGAGATCCACTCCCTGTTATCCCCGAGATCCACTCCCTGTTATCCTCGAGCTCCCCTCTACTCAAGAGGCCTTGCCAATCACTGAGGACACTGATGAGGAAGAAGACGTGGCACCACTTGTGCGAAAAAGATGAGCTCCCGAAGCCAATCAGGGGCTCGATCTTGACCGAGCTGCGTCTGGGGCAGTAGCTGACCCCTCTGGCCAAGGTAACCCATACCTCTTTAGAGAGTTAGATTGGGCTGCTGCTAGCTTTAGGTTAATACGTTTTAATCCTAACCAGCTTGTTAGCCGCCATCCCACCGATCCGGATCTAAACGTAAGCCTCCTCCAATGCGTGGATCATTTGGTGGTATGCAATGACCACAACTATCCCAGAGGCACTGTTGTAGTTGATAACATGCTAAACTTTAGATCCTCTATCTTCGAAGAATATGGGACTAATCACAGGACTTGGCCTTCTCTACTCCAGGGTGCATTTCCTCCTGGCTTCAGGCAGAACGTAGATGAATCCAGTCCCGAGGAGGGACCTGAACCCCCTAGGATCCAAGAGATTGTACCCTTAGATTCCCCCTCCCCTCCGTTAATCCCATAGTTGGAGGTCATGCCTATCCCTATCCATACACCCGAGCTGATCGTAATAAATTCCTCCCCCAGCCTAGAGTAGGATCCTTGTTCTTTTTTTTTTTATGCATTTATAATACCTCTGAAGCATTACTCATGTGACTTGAATTCTCTGTTCGTTCTTCTTTCAGTGAAGAAATGGAATTTTCAAGAGCTCCCGATTTAAGGAGTGCCTTCCAGGCTGGAGGATCCGGAGCTGGACCAGTGGTAAAAAGGCCACTCCTAAAACGGGGGGGGGGGGGGGGGGGACCACAAAATCCCCTTCTAAGGGTAAAAGTGTGAGCACTGCTCAGGAGCCAACTTCGGTTACTACTGTCATTACCCAACAAATTCCTCCTCCCCCTCCTTGACACATGCCTCCCTCTTATCCCTAGGTGATTCAAACCGAAGCCCCCATCCAAAGTTAAGGTTCTCTTGTACGGATACCAGTCGAGCCACATAATCTGGACAAGATTCCCAAAGCCTTTTGGGGTATCGTGTATGAAACAGCGAGTCACATGGTGGGCCATGCATATAAGGGTAGTGCTAGGGATCTGAGTGCCATAGAGGAGCGCAGCCCGGAAGATTTCCTTGGGTCTACTACGTGGATGAACCTCACCGTGAGTCTCTTTCCCACTCCCAATCTTTCTTTATTATGTTTATTTCTTATTGACTTGCTTCGTTACTTTGCAGTCCGTCTTGGCTCAATACCGAAGCATAGCTCGGGTCAAGGCCAGGAACGAAGAACTTCGAGCTGACTTAAATGCTGTTAGAGCCACCCTGAGTATTGCTCAAGATACTGAGCATGCTGCCAATGCTGCTCTCATTTATTCTCAAGAGGGAGAGCAATCTGCGAAGACCGCATTGTCTGCCTCTCAGGCTTAAGTCACAGAGGCGAGTCACTGGGATGATCATCTTCAGGATGAGAATGATGAACTAAAAGCAAAGCTAATCGAGGTCGAGGTTAAAGCCAAGGAGGAAGCGGCACTGTCTTCGTCAACAATGGAGGAGATGCTTTACCATTGCTGGGCTTTCAACCAAAATAGGAACTTCTCCTTCATGGAGCCCGGGCTGTGGGATCCGTATCTTGCTAAATTCAAGATTCGGTTTTTGCAAGAACCCTCGGAGATTGGCGAGGCTTCCGGAGTAGCTGAGGGAGACGGTGAGGAGGTTACTTCAGCGGGGCGAGCTGATGGAGCCCAATGAATTTATTTAAGATTTTCTTTTGTAATCATTATCATTTTCTAACAATCCCTTGGGATTAAAATAATTGCCTTCAGGCTTAGCTCGAGGTTTTTTTTCTCTTCGATGTGACGAGATTTTTTCTTATTTGAATATACATCTAACTTGTGATCTATTTGTCTTTCCTTTATTATTTTCTCATGTTTATGAATCCTTAGACTCTTGCACATTCGAAATCTTAAGGATCGACTTTAGATCGAGATAGATTTTATCAATCTTAGTTGTATCCAAGAATTTGCTCGCTCATTTGCATCACACCTGTTAAGAATCAGGTCTTGGACCTGGTTATATCCAGGGTTTTTATTAAGCTTAATAGTATTATACCTGTTAGGAATCAGGCCTCAGACCTGGTTATATCCAGGGTTTTAGATGATTTAAACTTTGTTCGTACTAGGATTATTGAAAACACGAGTTTTTTTTTTAAAAAGCATTTGAATAATCAATTTCTCCAAGTTTCTAAGCTTTGGAGTTGGTTATATCCATGGTTTTAGATGATTTAAACTTAGTTTGTGCTAGGTTTATTGAAAAATCGAGTTTTTTTTTTTTTAAAAGCCGCTTAATAATCAATTTTTCCGAGTTTTTAATCTTATCCTGGTAGGCTTAATTTTCTCTAAAAAGCTTCACCTCGGTTATATGCCCCCCAAGCAACCAGAATGTATAAACTTTCGTGGTTGCTTTTACAATGTGAGAACACGAGCTTACAATAATAAAACTAAGAAATGCTTATTCAATAATCCATCTGTCATTTATTTGAAATGACTTTTATACATAAGCCCTACATTGATGGTAATATTATTGATAATAATTTTTTAAATGAAGAGCATTCCAGGTCCATGGGACTACTTCCCTATTTGGCTGAGCTAGCTTAAAAGTTCCTTCGCGTAAGACTTCTACGATCTAGTTCAGTCCTTCCCAGCTCGGGCCCAACACATCATCCTTGGGGTCTTTATTTGCCAAAAAGACCCTTCGGTGAACTAGATCGCCTAATCCAAGTTTGCGTCCCTTGACTTTTGAATTGAAATAGCGAGTGATCTTTTGTTGATAATGGGCGAGTTGTAATTGCGATTTCTCTTTTTTTTTCTTCGATCAGATCAAGAGATGCGTTAAGTAGCCCGTTATTCTATTCTTGATCAAACATCCTCTGCCTGTGAGTAGCTACCATGGCTTCAATTGGAAGCATGACCTCACTTCCAAAGGTTAGGGAAAAAGGAGTATGCCCCGTGGAGGTTTGGTGAGAAGTTTGGTAGGCCAAAAGTTGCGGAAGTTGCTCAGGCCATAATCCTTTGGCTTCATCCAACCTTTTCTTTAGGCTCTCCTTGAGGCTCTTATTTACAACCTCAACCTGGCCATTGGCTTGTGGGTATGCTATTGACGAAAAACTCTTCGCTTTGCCGTATCTTTCACAAAATTTTGTGAAGATATAACTATTGAACTGCGTCCCATTGTCTGACACAATCTTCTTAGGAAGCCCAAATCGACAGATGATATTCTTCACCACAAAATTTAGAACTCTCTTTGAGGTGATGGTTGCCAGAGGTTCGGCTTCTACCCACTTCGTGAAGTAATCGATTGCCACCACCGCATATCAAACTCCTCCTTTTCCCATAGGTAGGGATCCTATCAGGTCAATTCCCCATGCTGCAAATGGTCACGAGGAGGAAATCATAGTTAGCTCGACTGGAGCAGCTCGGGCAACTATGGCAAAACACTGGTGATTAGAGGTGAAAAGTGCACTTGTATTGATCTTAAATGTCAAAATAAATTAAGTTTTGATTACTATTTTCATTTAATTAATATGATATATTTTATGGATGAAAATATTTGATCATGATTTAATTTATTATTATTTTGTAGGAATTAAAGTGTATTTTGGCACTTGGAAACAAAGAAAAAAGAAAATAATTAAATCTGAAAAAAAGAGAAGAGAAAATGGTATTTTTGAAGATCAAAGCCCAAAAAGGAAGCCCATTTTTTTGGCCCAAGCCCAGCAGCAAGATCCCTCTTCTCCTTGCCCAGCCGCCAAGTGTCACTGCCACAACCCGCCACGTGTCCTCCTGCCAGCCACCCCAGCCCGCCACGTGTCCAGACACCCATTACCTCCTTTCAGCCTTTGACCCACATAACTCCTTACGGCTTCACTCCTCCTACGTTGACTCAGTCAAAGCAGCCATTCTCCTTCAACCAGCCGCGCCACGTGGCATTCCTTCATTGGCCATACTTGGTCAAAGTCTTCTAGCTGCCAAAGTCTTTTTTTCAGCCCAACCTTTGATGCACTTTGGGCCTTGGACCTCCCATTTTGAGCTTTAAAACTCATCTTTTTTTGGTGTTTTTGAAAAAGGGTATTTTGACCATACACCAAAATAACTAAGTTAATATTTATAATAAGATTTGATTTTTCAAAATCATATTTTATTATTAATATTTCAGATTTATTTTGTAAACCCCAAATTATTGTTTAATTTCTTTTTAGTCATTTTCTCCCTCTATAAATAGGGACTCTCATTTCACATTTTGTATATAATTTTTAGGTAGCAAAACTCTACCAAATTTTAGTCTCATTTCTCATATTTTATCTCTAGAATTTCATGAGAATGTCTAGCATAATAGGCTAACCTTCTTAGGAAGGTTAGGATGATCCTATATGCATTATGACTTTGTTTGGTATTTTTGATTCACCATGTGCTTAAAGTTTACATATTTGAGTGATTTATTTTCTTTCATCTCTACTTCTTCATCTTGTTATCTATATTTATATTTACTAATAGTATATAGATTTTGTCATGCACTTTCTATGTATTATCAAATTAGTGAAAATAATATAGATAATATCTTCATCATTTTCTCCATCTCATTCAGATATATTTACTTTTACTAAATCTATATAGAATTAGTCATGCTCTTTCTATGTATTTTATAAATAGTAAAAGTAATATTTGTGTTAGGTTTTATGTCCAATCTTTTATTGCATTATTGCCAATGGTATAATGTCATTTTTAGATTTCTCATAAGATTTATCTCATCTTTTCATGGTAAAGAATAATAATCACTTGAAGACATTTTGTGAAATATATTTGTGCTTCAATGATAAATCTTCCAAATGAATAGTTGAGATGTGAACTATCAATTTGTGTAATTTTTGTGAATCCAAGATCCAAATAAATAAGTATGCATATTGGTGACTCTTGATCCTTCTTATTTGTTACCTATTGTTACATCACACTTTATTCTATCTTTATTTCTAATCTTTAAATTTCAAAAACAACAAAAATATCACTTGTTCTATTTTCTTCATATTATTTATCTCTAACATTTATATATTGATTAACTTTATTTCTTTGCCTCCTTGTGGAATCGACCGCCCGATCTATACTACGACAACCGCTAAGTGGAAGTCACGTTTGGGCGTTAAACAAATTTTGGCGCCGTTGCCGGGGAGGTAATAGTGAAAAAAAAAAGTTTTTCAATAAATTTTGTAAAAGAGGTAAGTAATTCTATCATTTTCTTTTTTTGTATATTTCTATAGGATTTTTTTTAGATTTATCTTATTTACCCTAAAAAAAAAAGTAAAAAAAAAAAATCACTATCATTTTTTTTATTGCTCATTTTTAGTTAGTTTGTCATTTTTTTTGTCATTGTTGTACTAAAAGAAAAAAAAATTGCTATCATTTATTTTCTAAGATTTGTTAGTTTTGTTATTGGTTTATTTTGTTATTATTTTTCTTTTGTTATTTTTCTTTTTCTCTTTTTATTTATTTTTGTTGTAAAAAAAAAATGCTTGTTGTGGTGTATTTAGTTTTTTTTTTTCTCTTGTTAATTTAATTTTGGTAACTTATTTCATTTTTTTTCTTTTTGGTGCTCTCTTTTTCCTTATTAATTTAAGCTTGTTGTACAAAACAAAAATTAAAAAAAAAAGGCTTGTTGTGTGTTTATTTAGTTTTTTTTCTTGTAGCTTATTTTATTTTATTTAGTTTTTTTTTTCTTGTAACTTATTTTATTTTTTTTTTGTTGTTATTTTTCTTTTTTTTTTTCTCTTTTTTTTATTATTGTTGAATTTTTTTTAAAAAAAACTTGTGTGTGTATTTAGTTTCTTTTTTTTTTTAATTTATTTTTGGTATCTTATTTTATTCTATTTTTTTATTGTAGTAAAAAAATAATAAAAAAAAAAAACTTGAAAAATATATATATATAAATTGGTTGCTTGACTATTTGTTAGTTTAGTTTTAATTTATTTCTTTTTTTATTTTAATTATTGGTTCCTTAGTTTATCGGTTGCTTATATTTGGTTAGTTTAGTTTTGTTGGTAAAATATTTCTTTTATTTAAATATTTTTTTTTGTGTTATTTTCTATTGTTAGATTTGTATTTTTATTTATTTATTTTTTTGTTAGTTTTTATTTTTTATTTTTAGGTTTTAAATCTTAAAAAAAACAAAAAAAAAATCATAAAATACAAAAAAATTTATAATAATAATAACAAAGCTTGTTTTGTCAACATAAGCACTTTTTGCTTAAAGGCCAATTTGAGTAAAAGTTCCCTCTATGCTTACTTAGTAACCTCGGGGAGTTCTAGTAAGTATTGGTTGTAAGAGGACCGTTTTATGAATTGTGACCCGTCCACAATTATCTAGCAACCTCGGGGAGTTCTAGATAAAGTGTGGGTTTTAAGTGGGACCGTTCTAAAAACCTCAAATCGACTTGGAAACAAGTACAAAAAATAATCAAAAATCAAAAATCAAAAATAAAAACAAAAAAATCATAAAAACAAAATTAAAAAAAAATGAATGATGAAGAGAAGAAACGTTTCGAGCTGTATTTTCCGATGTATTATCCTTCAGTTAGAAACAACTATAATTCTAGTACTACTGAGGGTACTAGCCGTTTTAGGAGTGCATGCAAACTTAGTGTAAGAGATTACCGAGAACTTGAGGCCTTAGCAACTAAGTTTGAAAGAGAAAGTTACGAGGTTCCCGAGATAGATTATGATGAACATTATTGTGACTTTGAAATAGTCGACCATAGGAATCATAATTCTAGTTGGACTAACCCCGTAGATTTTAGTTGGAAGCCTGAGTACAACTACCATGCACTGCATCACATGAATTTTGAGCAAAATTTTCCTAACTTCCCACATGAACCTCCATATAATGTTTGCACTAATACGAATTCCTTAGAGAACACTTTACACACATTTATAGAGGAGCAAAGAGAATTCAATAAACAGTTTGTGGAAGATTTTAGGGAAACTAGTACTCAACTTTCAGAATTGACCAACGCTATTATTTCACATAATTTAAGTCAATTCCCGTCCCAACTTGAGGCCATAACACCATCCCTTACTCTCAGTTATAAACCCCATGAGGATGATGCTATTACCATTTGGAGTGAAACTCTTTCCCATACCGAAATTCTTCCAACCACTCCAAAGAAAAATGAGAGCTATCATACTGATGTGATAGACTTAATCGTTGAGGAAATCATAAACATATTTTCCATGAAACATTCACCAAATTTCCTCTCCGATTTTGAACCCGAACATTTTCTTTATCCTGAAAATGTTATCAATGCTTCTATTTTTGAGACGCAGGATCAAAGAAAATTCATCTTTGATATAGGATAGTACGCAAATATGCAGTTGGTAGACTTACCTGAGAGCACTGCTTTTGTCTACCAAAGACTGATCATGTTTTATCTTTCTTTTTAGTGTGTTTTATTTTAATTTGTGTCTTTATTTTATGTTGCAAATTTTACTTTTTGGGGTTTTGTTGTTTTTGTTGGTGATCATATTCTCTTTTTCTCGCACAATGCGCTTAACGTTAGACATTGAGGACAATGTCTCAATTAAAGTTGGGGGTAGTAGGCATATTCATGCGTTGACATATACTTTGATTACCATTTTGAAATTTTGAGTTAAATCTTTGAAAAATTCATGACAACAAAATCTTGGTGAGATAGTTTTTGCTATTTTTACTATTAGGAAGTAATTTTTTTGAGTAATTTCATGCACAACCAAACATTGAAAAAAATATATTACATTCAATTGAGAAAAATCCTAAAGTTTAAAGCTTTTAATTTTTGTGAGATGTGAAAATGAGAAAACAACTTTGAAAACTTTTATTGATCATTTGACTTGGCAAATTTAGTTTTTGGGATTTAAAACATGACATTTACTAGAGGGGTAATTTTTGTTTTAAAGAGCCTTTGTTGTATTTTATTGTAATATTCCTTTAAATTTCTTGTTTTTTTTTTTTAATTCTTATGTTGTCTCTTGTCAAAAAAAATTATTATAAAAAAAAAGAAAAAAAAATTATTATAAAAAAAATGAAAAAGAAAAAATTTATTATAAAAAATGAATGAAAAAAAAGAGAACAAGAGGAACCCTTTTTATCAATATTTTTTGTAGTTTTGTTGAAATTTTTTTTATAAAAGAAATAAATAAAAAAATTCAACATTACTACGTTTGTTTTCAATTTATATCATCAAAAACAAATACAAAAGAAAAAAAAAGTTTGTGTATTTTATTTTTGTTTTGTTCTTTATTTTGGCTCTTAATATCATTTTGTAAAATCCCGAAAGTTCTTATGTCATTTAGATTCCAATTAATTGATTAACCTATCTTTTGATCAATATTCGTTAACATTGTTTGTCCTAAAACGATAATATCAATTTTTGAGTGTTAATTAATAAATTTCCAACTCCAAGAGTGTCAACCATCTCCTATAAAAATACTTTCAACACCTTTGTGAGGATTTGGAGTTGAGACTTTATTCTTTGGTGATTTTTCAATATTGTTTGTGTAAATTTTGGAAAGAACGATATGGTTTGGTGCACACATATAAAACTCTTGAATTACAACTTTGATAGTTTTAAATAGCATTTTCTAAATTCTCACTAAACATTTTGTTAAAAGATTTTGCATAATTTAGTTCACTAATTCATCTTGGTAATAATTTTTATCCGCTTGAATTGCTAGGGTCGCACTTCTGAACATACGAGATCGAATCTTTCGTTAAAGTGGGCCAAAAGTAGCCCTGTCTCAGTACCTTCAGCGCCAGGCTTTTCCCCCAGCATGATCTCCACAAAAACCTTCGTGCAGTTCTTGCAAGATGGTTTTGGCTTCCTCAAGCAGAAAACATCGTAGGAGGGGTAACGAATGACCTTGCCGATATAGGACTCCATCAACTATTACGTACTGTGGAGCTTGATAAAGTATTCTTCTTGTGTATTTTCTGTCATCAGGTAACTTTCTAGTCGCGAGATATTCCATTATAGGAGTCATCAAGGTCAATCTTATGTCAATCATTCTGACCTCCATTGTTTCTCCTATTACACTCGGGCTCTCTAGGAACTCCACTGGTACTACATTTAATGTTTCAGCCTCTTTTGTGTTAGCAAGTTGTGCCAAAGCGTCAGCGTTAGAGTTCTGCTCGCGGGGTATCTGTTCAACAGAGCTGAACTCAAATTCAAATAGCTCCCTCTTTACCTTGGCCACGTAGGTCGCCATCTTGATACCTCGAGCTTGATACTCTCCCAATACCTAATTCACCACAAGCTGGGAATCACTATAGCATTGGATGGCTTTCACCTTCAGCTCTCTTGCTACCCTCAGCCCTACCAACATGGCCTCATATTCTACTTCGTTGTTGGATGCCTCAAATCCGATTCTCAGAGCTGTATGGAACCGATGTCCTTCTGGCGATATTAAGATGATCCGAGCTCCTGATCCGTTCTCGTTTGACGATCCATCAACGAAGATTTTCCATAATTCCTGCACCAACTCCTTCATGAGCTCGTCTTGAAAACTGGTGCATTCAGCCATAAAATCAGCAAAGGCTTGGCTCTTGATCAAAGTTCGTGGCATGTATAATATCTCGAACTGGCTACGTTCGATGGCCCCTTTTAAGAGACGTCCTGACATTTCAGGTTTTCGCAAAACCTGCCTTAAAGGTTGGTCAGTTAAGACATTGATAGAATGAGACTGAAAATATGGCCGGAGCTTTCTGGAAGCCAATATTAGGCAGAATGCCAGCTTCTCTATCAGCGGGTACCGTGATTAAGCTCCAAGAAGCCTTTTGCTTACATAATATACTGGTTTCTGAGCACGGTCTTCTTCTCGAACTAACACGGCACTGACTGCATTCTCTGTCATGGCCAGATAAAGGAACATAGACTCTCCAGACATCGGTTTGGAGGGAATACCACTAGGCTAGGCAAGTTTGGGTGTGGAGAAATGACTTCAAGCCTTGGGGTATTTATAAGGAAAGTCAAGGCCCCCTAGCCATTGGGTCTATATCCCTATGAATGGTGGAGATCAAGAGTATGGGTAACCTTGGGATCCGTAATTGAGAATGATTGGCCCTTATGCAATCTTAGGGATTTTCATGGATCCCCCAAGAGTTAGATGGTTGTTGTGTTTCTTTGGACACTATAAAGAAACACAACTTCAAGACTCACTTTGTATTTCTTCAAGCGACTTTGGGAAACGCTCCAAGGCCAAGTCCCCCAAAGTTGGCCATACATGTCAAGCAAGAGAAAAAGAAAGAGTCTACAAACACACTTAAAAGTGTACTTATAGACTCGGGGGGAAGTGTAAATGTGGGAATTCTTCCCTTGTGAATCCCATTTACAAGGGAACCTCTACACTACGAGGCATCCTAAATGCTACTTATTGCACGCACAAGGGGACAAGGATGTCACACTGTGTTGAAGGAATTGGGCTAAGAGAGCCACCCTCGCTATGCGAGGGCCCTCGGCCGCTTGCCAATCCAAATGCCACCCTCACTATGCGAGGGTCCTCGGATGGCCATCTGCGTACGCCCCGTCCCCTCAAGCATCGAGCCTCGCCTTGCCTGCACACGGGAGAAGAAGACCAGCCTCGCTACGCGAGACACCCTCGCTGTGCGAGGGTGTGGCCTTGTTGCGGCGCCCGTGTCCTGAGCCTCGCCATGCCTACACCCGGGGGGAAGAGGGGCAGCCTCGCTATGCGAGACACCCTCGCTATGCGAGGATGTGTCCTTGTTGCACCGTCTGCATCACGAGCCTTGGCTACACTTAGGGGGAAGAGGGCCAGACTCGCTATGCGAGAGACCCTCGCTATGCGAGGGTGCGGCCTCGTTGCACTGCCCGTGTCTTCAGCCTCGCCTCCATGTGACCTGCATAGGCCAGCCTCGACTCTTAACGCCTTGGCTTCTCATGACACATATAGGTTGAAGCCTCCTTGACATTGGAACGAGGAGCACTTAGAGACACTTAATGGGTGCGCCAAGCGAACATTAGGCATCAAATGGGGATTGATGAGGACGGCCGGGTACAGGACACGTGTACTGACATGAGGCGTACGGTTGTGAAGAGAACAGAGGCACGACCCTGTCATCTGCATCTGAGGAGTAGTGGCCGTACGGACCTGTACGAAGAGTAGTGGTACCACTTGAACACCCCCGACCATACGCCAGAGCCGACAGTACTATGTCCTAGGCCACGACTCTGGCATTATCAGGGTAGACACCACTACGCCCTGAGCCACTACACTATCAGAGTACCCGCGTACGTCCCTGTCTCCTGGGACTTGTTTGTATCAGGGGCCAATAGAGCCCACCTATAAATAGGCTCCAACCCCTGAGGTTAGGGGGTTGGAAAACTGATTGTATGAAAGAGACTTAAGAAATATACGATCCTTGTTTCCTTGTTGCTCGAGTTTTTTTTTCTGTTGATTCAAGTTCTTTCCATCTGATTCTAAGCTTTCCGTAGTATAAAAATCTGGGTTTTATAACCTATAATCATTGACGAGTTCTTACCGTCAACAGAGAGTATTTGAAGGTGTTTAAGGTCATTTTCGAGAAGTGTGATCTGCCTATTTGGCGTTGCGTCACCTCCTTGAAGGCGACGCATTGCCTAGATCTTAAAACCTAGATGAAACACAACATGCGACAGTCACTTGTGTAGTCCTTACAATGTCGTTTTAAGTTTCAAATGATGTGTTTAAAAGTTCTAATCCTATTGGTGCCTACACCGCAAAATGGTTTTTGTAGAGTTTTTAAGTCTTGATAACACTTTCAATTCTCTTTCTAACTTCTCTCTCTCTAACTCTCAAAGATGGCAAGTTTTCTCCAAAAACTTCATAAATAAAATGCTTGTCTTTTTTAATTCAAGGCTTGTTCAATCCCAATTCTCTTTTCTACTAGAGCAAGCCTCAAGCATCCATGAAGGGCTAGCAAATAGAGAATTTGGACAGTGATATATCTCATGTATATGTAGGATCTTGGAATTTAAATCTAAATGTATGCTTCCTATTAGTTTTCCAAAAACATAATAGAAACATAGAATAGCATGACATATATATGAACATCAGATTCGTAAATTAAAACAAACACAAAGATGTAGAAACTTACGAATACGCAGCGAAACAATGACTCCTTCCTTTAGATTATCTAACCTTTGATTCCTGGTGGTAGCAAGATATTGCCAAGAATCTAAACCGCTTAAATTATGCCAAAGTCTTCCAAATGTATCTCTAAATCAAGTCTAACAAAGAGTGGGCAAGTTCTCAACACATGAGATAGAATTAGAGTGGGAAGAATAAGAGAATGAGCTGACAAGAAAGGATTAAAATGTCTAGGTTTTCACTTACCCAATGAATCAACTGATACTCACTTACTTATGAAAACCCTACACATCACATTCCTTATATAGACAACTTAATGAGCTTTATTTAAATTTAACTTTAAAAATTAATTAAAGTAATAAACACAAAATCAAAGTCTTGGCCTCCCACAAATGGAATTGAGCTCAATCTCCTTGTTTTGAATTTAAATCCCAATTGGGCCTAAATTCAAAAACTTTTTATTTATTTATCTTTCAATTAATTAAATAAATAAATAATTAAATCCTTATTCAAATTAACTAATCATAATTTGAAACTTGATTTAATATTATTTATTTATATTGACACAAATTTATCAATATTAATAAATTTGGTCAAATATTCTCTTTTATTCCCATATTCTTATTACATGTAAATATCACTAAATTGACCTAGTCAATTTGATATTTCTAATTGATAATTAAATCAATTGTTTGAGACTATTAAACTTGATTTAATAAGAGACGACATGGGGACCATGAATCCATGAATACAAGCTACAATACATTTTCGTGAGTTTATATATTAAATAATTTATTAATTCATCATGACTCCACTATAGATTCAAAATTGAACTCTTGCATTCATAGAACGTATTTTCTAAACCACAAATAAGTTATCCATTGTTTTAACCATTACAGTCAGTTAATCCTCTATTGATGACTTACTAACAAGTCGGGTGCAAATCACCATTTTATCCCTCATTTGTATTTTATCCTTAACTACCACTAAGTCCCTTGTAAATGATAAATCATAGATGCAAGCGCTCAATCATTTACACTTTCTGACTAAGCCATTAAGGAAGTCATCTTTTTATCTCTCATACAGAGGCTATATATTTCACATGTACCACTAAATCTCCAAGATGTAAGTATGGGCTAGACCGTAGGGCAAGCTGGTAATGAACAAATCAAAGGATTTTTAAAATATAATTAGCAGAATATTATCATTCATAATTAAGATCAACTTGACATATAGTCAATGTTTTGACATTGATCAGATTCGATAATAATGATACTTATTTATTTATCAATAATAGATATCGGTCCTAGTCCAATGTACCCATAAACATCCGATCTTATCTATTTGGCCTTGGATAAGACATCACACCCCAAATGTGTAAGTAGATCGTATCGTAGATTACCAAACCAGTGAAAATCTAATGCACTGATTTAATCTTAGGACTCGTTCTTTTGAACATATAATTACAATTATAATCCACTGTGACCTAGTCACTATAATTGTAACTATATATATGTTCGGGATTTTATAAATGTTTGTATTATTCTAATAATCATGTAATAAAACAAGCAAACAACACGGTTGTCAAACAAAATGATTTATACTTTTATTGACAATATAAAACTTTGTTACATGTCTGACATGGTTTTATAAGGGCATAAAACCCAATAGTATAAGCCTTGATTTTACATGTCCGACATGATTTCTACGATGAAGATGCTCAACACCCGTCGTTTATGCTCGGTAACACAAGTTTGAAAATTCAAGCCACATTTTGACCATGATTTCTTCACTTTATGGAAAAACTCTTAGAAATAGAAGTTTTAGAATTCTTAGCTTTCCATAGGTTTTTGAATCGTCCAATTCAGAGTTATATCGAGAGAGTTATGGCCAAATATGACCAGTTGGTGTTGCAGGTTGTTTGAAGCAAGTTTCAATTTTGTTCTACACAATTTGCGCCCTAGAGCCATTATATAGCACTGCAACACTATTGAAGTCAGAGAATAGAGCTCCAGAATCTATGAATTTGTGCCTCAACGCCAGTGTCCATACACATTTCATGTAGAGCAAGCAAATGGAATTTTTATAGGGGCAAAAAGGAATTTTCATATTATTATAGAGCAAGCAAATGGCATTTTTAAAAGCAGATTTTGGTTGCTTAACATTGAGAGAAACACTTCAAATGAGTTCTCTCTTTCTTCTTTTAATATTTTTTTATTTATCTTTGATGGATGTTATTGCTATGATCATGAACTAATTTTATTTTTAGGGTTTTAATGTAGTCTTTTGATACTTTATTATTATTAAATGCAAGTTTTAAGATTTCTTCTTCATAATTGTAATCTATTCAATTTGTGTTTATTGCTTGTGAATGCTTGATCCCCATTTGCATGACTCATATCTTTTTAATTTAAAATCTAAGAAGTGAGAGTTAATTATGCTATAATTGTTCAGATACAAATTTTGATATTGGACGAGAGTACCCGTATGGCTCGTGTAGTTTTTAGGTTTTTATTCTTAGTGCATGTTGTATGTTGAAACTTATCACAGAGATAGAGAAAATTTGCATATATGTTGAAATTTATATATCCTAGTAAGAATATAAATTGCTTTTGTAAACTTTCTATCATAAGAAGAAGAGGAATAATGAAAATTGTATTGATGACATAATAGAGTGGATAGATGATGAAATAAAATACCCTAGCCTTTCATCCATTGAATTAATTGTTATTTGCTTTCTTTTATTTTTCAATTGTTAATTTAGTTATGTTTGTTATTGTTATTATTTTTGAAATCAAATTTTCGTTAGCCAAATAGAAGTAGACAATTAATTATCGGTAATTAGTAGTCAATCCTCGTGGAAACGATCTTTACTTATCTTTATTATTACTTGTTTGGGATTCGTATATTAGCTTACTATGTTCCATCTAGGGTTTGAAGCTTTCAAGAAGATCAAAGGGTTTGTTTTACAACTAGGGTTTGCACTTCTAATCTCTTTTCTTTTATTAGACTATGTCAAGAGAAATTTCATGTAGATTCTTATTAAAATGGTGGTGCAACAACACTTTCCCCAAACATTCATTACATAAAAAAATTGATGGGAACCATAGGAGGGGGTCCCTCCCTGTGGCAAATTCCAGCATTATGGCTGGAAACTTGAGTACTTTTAGCTAGACCATTAGCTACAACATTGTTAGACAATTGATAAACATAAAATTACATAATGAAAACATGTTTGTTGTTTATAATACATCAAAAGAAATACACTAAAGTTACACGCTTGTTGAACGTTCAGACAACAACTTTAAAATCAGATAGGATCACCAGGTTTCTCCACTTTATTTCCAAACCCCACGACAGAGCTAACTTGATAGCCAAAGTCTCACCTTCCAATGTTGAACCAGCGGGAACTTGGCTCAAGTTGGTTTTCCATTACCTTGTTTATGCATCAGCTACTATTGCAACCACTTTAGATATCTTGTCAATCCAAGAAGCATATGTAAAAATTACCCTTCTTAATCCAGTCAAGAGCTGATGCATACCATTACTACTTGGATGACTAAGAAGCTCTCATATAGGCTCTATCATAAGCTTGCTGAATTTGATTAACATGTTCATCATCTATCTCACCAGCTTAGGGATGGATAAGTTTCTTCCATGAATCATCATTACATTGCAGTGTCTTGTAATAATCTCAAATAAGCATCATGTGTATGTGAGTAGTTTCACAACCATTCATTCATTGCGGTGTCAAGAGACGTGTAACGCTCTGGATAGCCAAGACCGTTACCTTGTTTATTTTAAATAGTGCCAGGCTTGTTAATCGAGTCATTTGACCATTAACGTGTAACTAAATACGATTAACTGTTTAGGGTTAAAAATTTTGCTCATAAAGGAATAACCATTTCACCAAAAATATTTACGTTCATACATGGGACCCCAACATAACATTTAAAAGGGTCCATTAAAGTTCAAAAGCAACAACCAGCCGACCTAAGCGGCAAAATAGGGTTTAACCCTAGTTATTATGAGAAACCCCCAACCGTGGTGGTTGAGCAGCCACATATGTACACATTGCCACCGAAGCTCTCCAACTCATGGCTGGTCCAGCTTCCCTTTCCCCTTACCTGCACCAGATAGCACCCGTGAGCCAAGGCTCAACAAGAAAACTTAAACATGCTCATAAGCAGTTAATAATATATCATAAAATCATAATAAGCATGCCTAGAAGTAATAACCCTACTCATGGATGCATTCTATGAAAATAAGTGACTACCCTGTCACACAGGGGCCCACTGCCCTAACTAGATGACTAATAAGCCATATCAGGGCGATGCCCTAGGATAAGGGACTAATAAGTCACCCCGAGGCCCATTGCCCTATCCTCTATATAGCCAACCTTGGAGCTGGCCCAGCGACCCGACTCTTACTTTTCCACGACCATTGGGTCGGACAAGCGTATAATGCGCTCTTGATTAGGCCTAACCACAACGACCAGCTCTCAGCACGCTATTGCCGCCCTTGACTTATTAGTCAATGCTTTCTACTAGCGCTCAACGCTATTGCCGTCCTTGACTGATAAGTCAAGCCTTTCTCAATCATATAATGTAATCATGCATACATTATACAACAATTATCCAGATAAAGGGCATTCAACATGCTTAATCAAACAATCACATGCATAATTATAATCATGCACATTCCAAGGCCCAAGCCCTAATTAAAGTTATATTTAACAACCGGGCCAAGCCCTATTCATGTACATCACGTATTGGTGCAGTTTTCTTACCGTTGATCTAAACACATGTTAAAAATAAACGACCCTCAAGCACAATCCGTTCTTGAGCGCTAGCGGTATCCTTGTCACAACCATAATAAATGATATTCATCAATATCGAGTAAATAAAGGCTTCTGGACCGAGTCCTAGCCTCCGGGACATCAAATCCTACTAAACCGGGTAGTAGAATCCTTCTCGAGCCCTTAGGTTTGAGTTCATGTCACTCAAAACACAACTTGTCCAAAACTGCCTATGCACATCGTGACACCCCCTGTTGGGTCACGGCGCACCTCAAACCCGAGAGACTCGTCTGCCTCAATCCTAGGGACACGCACCACGAATTGACCCTGAGGGTCGTGACGCACCTACACCAAACAGAACCCCCCTGCGCCCTGGGTTCACACGGGTTACGGTGCCCCAAAATCTTTTTCCTCAGCCAATTTCACCCAAAATATTTTCCAAACAAATCCCAAAATCATAGTTCAGTCCCCAGGCATCATCAAGACATTAATACCAACAAAATCCAGCCCTAAACTCACTCAAAACTCTATCAAAACTCAAAATCAAACTTGAGCTTCAAGACTCAAGAACACCTCAAAACACATGAAGAATTACATGGGAACACAGAGAATTCTTACCTTTAATCTATCAAGCTGCAAACCCCAAGTTTCCCATGCCCAAGTTCTAGCTTCAATCCTCCATGTTTTGAGCCTTTCCTTCTCAAAATTCCAAAAACACGTCAAGACAATGAGAGAGGGAATGTGAGAGCTGAGAGAGAGTGTTTCTATTTTTTGGTTTCCCCTAGCTTCTGGATTAACTGAGTGTATCCCCTCCGTAGGCTAGAAATGATCAGATTACCCTTTAGTCAAACTTAGGTCCTTTAGTGCCCTCAAGGGCAAAGTGGTCCTTTAGTGTTTCACTAATCTCCACATTATCTCATAATTCTCCAATTGATTTCAATATGCCAAACACTCATCAAATAATTTTTCCATTACCCGATAATCCCTGGTAATGCACTAAATTACCAAAATACCCCTAGACTCTCCCCGAGCAATGTATTTGACCCCATTATGACTAAACCGCTACTTTGCTAGCTAGGATCGTCATGTGTTGAATAACCCAAATATATCCACATAATAATGTGATCTCAATCATATAACACACACATATATATATATATATATTCAAGTATGCCCTCGATGGGCCAAAATTACAAAAATACCCTATTTATAAGAAACGAGCCCACAAGCATGCTTAATACACCTAAACATGCAAATATAATCATATTATAATATAACTGACATAATTCATATAATCATGCATGTTATCACATAATAATGCAATTAAATCAATTATTTCCCTCCTAGACCCCTAATCAAGGAACTAAGCCTTATTAGGGAAATTGGGATGTTACAACTATCCTCTCCTTATAGGAATTTCGTCCTCAAAATTTTACCTGAACAGCTCGGGATGCTGATCCCGCATGATGGACTCTAATTCCCAGGTCGCCTCCTCAACCTTGTTGTTCCTCCATAATACCTTTACCAAAGGTATGGTTTTGTTCCTCGGGACCTTGTCCTTCCTGTTTAGTATCTAGATTGGCTGTTCCTTATAGGAGAGATCTGCTTGCAGCTATAGATCTTCGTAACTCAACACATGAGTCATGTTTGACACATACTTCTAAAGTGTCAAAATATGAAATACATTGTGTACGACCGACAATGTCGGGGGTAAGGCCAATCCATAGGCCACCTGACTAATCCTTTCCAGGATCTCAAACGGTCCTACAAATCTAGGGCTCAACTTGCCCTTTTTCTTGAACCTCCTCACCCTTTTCCATGGTGAGACTCTCTAAGGAAGACATAGTCTCCCACTTGGAACTCCACGTTCCCGCGCTTCGGGTCTGCATAACTTTTCTGTCTACTCTGAGAAGTGAGCATCCGAGCTTTAATCGTCTTAATAGCCTCATTGGTCCTCTGAACTGCCTTAGGACCCAAGTATTTCCTTTCGTTTGTCTCATCCCAATGAATGGATGATCTACATTTCCTACCATACAACATCTCATAAGGAGCCACCCCAATGGTCGACTGATAGCTATTATTGTAGGAAAACTCTATCAAAGGAAAATACTTATTCCAAGATCCTTCAAATTCCAGTATACATGATCGCAACATGTCTTCTAATATCTGTATTTTACTCTCATATTGACCATTTGTTTGAGGATGATAGGTGGTACTGAATTTAAACTATGTACCCATATCCTTCTGCAAACTTTCCCAAAACTTGGAAGTAAAGGTGGGGTCCCGATCTGACACAATCGACCTTGGAGCCCCAAGAAGGCACACTGTCTCTATCACATAGAGATCTGCGTACTGGTCAGCCGTATATGTCTTCCTCACTGGTAAGAAGTGAGATCATTTGGTTTATCGATCTATGATAACCCACACCAAATCATTTTGACCCACAGTCCTGGGTAACCCAACCATAAAATCCATCGTAGTATCCTCCAATTTCTACTCTGGGATATCAAGAGGCTGTAATATCCCTGCTGGTCGCTGATGCTCAGCCTTGACTTGCATGCTGACATGTCAAGCATTTAGCCACATATTCTGTTACACCCTCTTCATCATAGGCCACCAATACAATGATCTCAAATCTTGATACACATTCGTGGTGCCTGGATGCAAAAAGTAAGGGGTAGTATGAGTTTCATCTAGAATCTCCCGTCTGATAACAATGTCCATTGAAACACAGATCCGACCCTTGTATCTCAACAAGCCCATACTTGACACTATATAATCCCTAACTACTCCAGCTAGGACACCCCTTCTGATCCTCGTCAGATGTGGATCACTCAACTGACTTTCCTTTATCCTCTCCAACAATGTAGACTGTAGTGTGATGTTGGCCAACTGGCCCACCAACAACTCTATTCCTGCTCAGGTCATATCCTCTACCAACTCCTTCAATATCTGTCTCACACTGTATAACTACCACGGAGCCTTCCGGCTTAAGGCATCTGCCACAACATTGGCCTTTCCTGGGTGATACAGGATTTCACAGTTATAATCCTTCACGAACTCCAAAAAATGCTATCTCATGTTCAGGTCTTTCTGCATGAAAAAGTACTTCATACTCTTATGGTCAGTGTATATCTCACACTTCTCCCTATAAAGGTAATGCCTCCATACCTTTAATGCAAAGGACATTGCTGCCAAGTCCATATCATGAGTGGGATATCTTGTTCATACTCTTTGAACTGATGTGATGCATAGGCAATCATATTCCTCGTCTGCATAAGAACACAACCCAAACCTTTTCGCAAGGCATTGCAGTATACTACAAACTTCTCATGATATGTTGGAAGGATTAGTACTAGAGTTGTGATCAACCGCCGCTTCAACTCCTGGAAGCTATTCTCACACCTATTTGACTACAAAAACTTCTGATTCTTGCGTGTTAGTTCCGTCAACGGGGTAGAAATCCTTGAGAACCCTTCCACAAAACATTTGTAATAACCTGCCAATCTAAGGATGCTTCTAATCTCTGAGGCGTTCCTTGGCCTTGGCCAATCCCTGACTGCCTCGACCTTAGATGGGTCCACCTTGATCCCATCTCTACTAACAATGTGACCAAGGAAAGTCACCTGTGGTAACCATAACTCACATTTCTTGAACTTCGCAAAAAATCTGTGCTCCCTCACCCTTTGTAGAACCAACCTGAGATGCTGCTCATGTTCTACCTTTGACTGAGAATAAATCAGAATATCATCGACAAAGATGATCACAAGCTGATCCAGATAATCTATGAACACCCTGTTCATCAGATTCATAAAAGTGGCTGGGCATTATTAGTCAAACCAAATGATATGACTAAGAACTCATAATGCGCGTATCTGGTACTAAAAGTAGTCTTTTGTATATCTCCCTCCTTGATCCTCAATTGGTGATAACCAGATCGAAGATGTATCTATGAGAATATTGTCTTACCTTGTAACTGATCAAACAGGTCATCTATTCTTGGCAAAGGATACTTATTTTTAATGGTCAACTTGTTCAGTTCTCTGTAATAAATGCACATCATCAGAGAACCGTCCTTCTTCTTCACAAATAGAACTGGTGCACCCCATGGTGAGAAACTGGGTCTAATAAAACCCAAGTCTAACAGCTCCTGCAACTATATCTTTAGTTCCTTCAATTCTGCTAGGGCCATTCTGTATGGTGCCCTAGACATTAGCTCAATTCCTGGTGCCAGTTCAATAATGAACTCTATCTCTCAATGTGGTGGCGACCCTGGTAAATCCTCTAGAAACACATCTAGGAACTCACAGGCTAATCTAGTCTCTCCTGGTCCCACTGGCATGACTTAAGTGGTATCTAATATACCGGCTAGGAATCATATGCAACCACCTCGCAGCAGGTCTCTATCTCTCAATACTGATATCATAGGTATACGAGGTCAATGCACAGTGCCAACAAATACAAAGGGATCTTCACCCTCAGGTTCAAAGGTTACCATCTTCTTCTTGCATTCTATGGTTGCCCCATACTTCACTAACCAGTCCATACCCAGAATCATGTCAAAGTTTGTAATAACCAACTATATCAAATCAATTGACAACTCTCTACCATCCACTGTCACTGGCAGTGATCTGACCCATCTCTTGGAAACTACTAACTCCCCAGTGGGCAATAAAGTTCGGAACCCCACAACATAGTGATCACATGGTCTACACAGTCTATCAATAATCCTACTAGAAACAAATGAGTGTGTAGCACCAGAATCAATCAAAATAGTATAAGAGGTTCCAGCACTAGAAAGCTAACCTGTGACTACTAAAGGACTAACCTCAACCTCTACTTGTGTTAGTGCGAACACTCGAGCTGGGATCGAGTTGTTCGCCTTCCTTGGCTCTTCCTTTCATGCTCCCGGGCAATCCTTCTTTAAGTATCCCACTATCCCACACAAGAAGTAGGCCTTCGCCCAACATTCTCCCACATGGCGCCTCCTACATCTGGCGCACTCTGGAAAGGTCCTCTATCCCTCATTGCCACCCTGGCGGCCTATCTGAATACCACGTGGTCTCTTGTCAGGGTCTGGAGCTGAAAAGGCATCTGGAGCCTTCCTTTTTTGATCACTAGGCCTCCGCCTGTACCTGAACCCATGAATGGAGGTCTCATCCTCATAATGTCTCTCCTGGCCGCATTCTCGCTCTAGATTTTGTTCTCTGCGTCCTCTGCAGTAAGGGCCTTCTCTACCACTTATGCATATGTTGTCACCCCAGGCACGGTGGTAATATGGACATCTCGGGCTATCATAGGCTGTAGCCCCTGAAGGAATCTTTCCCTCCTAGTCCCATTAGTAGGCACCAAGTTTGCAGCGAACTTGGCCAATCTATCAATTCTCAGTGTATACTTTGACACTCACATATTTTCTTGAAGCAATTTACTGAACTTTTCTGTCTTTGTAGCTGTTATCCCCATTTCCTCCCTCCATTTGCGGATCCGCATAGTTAGTCCATGGGCCACCCTGAAGGGACTTAAGGCCCAGATTGGGCCCAATAGACGAGGAAGGAGTGAGTCCTAACGACCCAACTATTGGGTAAGGCCCAAACATTATCCCGAAATGAAAGCCGAGACTATGAGGTTGGCATGTTTCATCTTCCCGGATCCCTTGTATGGTGTTGTCCGGGGTGTGATAAGGATATTGTTTCCTCCAAGTCTAAAAATGGACCGGGATGACAGTAGATGAATCTGGATCCTGGTAAATGAACAAGGGTCTTGGTAAATGAAGAGGGATGTTAGTAAAATAACCTGGACCAGACGACTAGGATGGGCATGATAAGTTGTCCCCAATACTGACATCACCCCGAGAAACACGGAGTTTTCCCCCATAACTAACCCGTAGAAGAGGTTACATACGGAATGTACGCCGTTATCTCAGAACCGTACTGCCACCACTCTGACGAATCTTATCCCCCAGATCTCCTTAGAAGCCTACGCAAACCAGACTGACGCTGCGTAATGTTGCCAGTCTTATAGCATGGTTATGCTCCGGCCGGCCCAAAGGGCCTTGATTAGTGCATTTTATTTATTAAAATCCTTTGTATTAAGCCTCAATTAGTGAGAAAATAGTGTTTATACACTTATTGAGCCTGGATTAGTCCGGCCCAAACCTAGAGCATTCAATTGCCTATAAATATGAATAGTTGTGCACTGTGGAGGGGGTCAGATTTTTCTCTTGTAAGCATATACTCTGCTCAAACTGAGAGAAAAACTCCATTACTAAAGCTCCTTAAGCTCTAATACAACATATTCGTGGACTAAGGCTCTTTAACGCCCCAACCACGTAAAATTCCTTGTGTGATTATTTCTAATCCTCTCTTTCTAAGCTCTCTTATCTTTTATAATTCTAATTTCTGAAAAACTCGGAAAACATTTTGGTGCTTTCATTGAGAGCCGAAGAAAGCTTTTTAAAGAAGATATTGAATATCTGTAATGATGGTGAACACGAGACATTCTAAGTTCGATCTTGCTCACCAAGAACAAGGCAATGGAGAGCCACTGCCCAATCAACCTCTCCCTCAAAATCAACCTGAGGATACACCTTATTAAATGCCCCAGCCTGATGAGTCCCAGAACTATGAAGACGGTGGAGATTACGAGGAAGGTTACTACGAGGAAAATGAAGGGGGATACCATGATCACGAAGC
This sequence comes from Humulus lupulus, assembly GCF_963169125.1. Lineage (NCBI taxonomy): Eukaryota > Viridiplantae > Streptophyta > Magnoliopsida > Rosales > Cannabaceae > Humulus > Humulus lupulus. The sequence goes on from NC_084793.1 coordinate 224,218,124, forward strand.
TGAGGATCCTGCGATCCCAGAAGAAGAAGTAGACCCCAACCAGGAGGACCCGAAGGTGATTAAACTGAGACAACATGTCCTTGATCAAGAGGCCAGGATAGCTGAACAGAAAGAAGCCACTCGCCAGATGCAAGAATCCCTCCTGCCCCTGCAAGCTTTCATTGTTGCCCAAGGGTTGGCAGCCAACCCTTCAGTTGTTCTTCCTCCAGGAACACGTCCATCTGCCCCGCCAGTTAGGGCCAACGTGCCCGAAAACACGAGGTTGATCCCTCCTCCGAGACAAGATCCCGAAGTTGACCCATCTAACCCAGCTCAAGGAAAAGGGAAAGCCAAATGGGCTAACCCTGTGGGAAAAGCAAACCCCCAGAGGAAAACTCCTCCCGTTCTGAAAACCAGGGCCAACCTAGGGTCACTCCCTAGGAAATAGAAGGTGCATCCCGTCCCAGGACGGGATCACCTGATCGATCCGCAAGGGATGCACCTGCAGGGTACCAGGCCCCGGGCTGTCCCTAGACAGACCAGATGGGAACAACATTTCCACCCCAGCGCCTCTGTGAATAAAAATCACTAGGGACATCAGCATGCTGACGAGCCAGACACTGTTAGTTCAGGGGACGACACGTCCCAGGTAAACCTGCATGATGGTTTAAATGCTCACTCCTGGCCATAAAGACCCGAACATGGGTCTTCAGACGAGATAAACATTTTTACTACTTTTCCCCAATGGTCCCAGCCATTGGAACCAGGACCGAACATTCGACTCATTCATGCAAGGTGGTAAAACACTTAGTGAATTTCTAACGGATGGAATGGAAAACTTATGCAAGAGATAAAATAGATACACATAAAAACTATCTTGGATGCACCCACGTCCATAAAAGTGTTACAAAAAAGAAAGAAAAGCAAGTAAAAGACTCGGGCCTAGGCTTCTCCATGCCTTGATGCCTCCGGGTTGGCTCCATCTGTCTCCTCAGAGGCCAAGGGCTCCGCGTCAGCTTTCTCCATAGCCTCGAACTAAGCTCTATTTGCGGCAGGATCGGGGTAAAGTAGGAGGTTCATGTTCTTGTCCTGGAGCCAGTCCATGTAGATAGCCTCATCGAAGGTGGCCTCCAACAAGGCATCTACCTGCTCTTTCCCTTGGTGGGCCTCCTCATGCATTTTCACCTCTTGCTGAAGCAGATTCTCCAAGACCTGGACCCGAGATTCAAGAGTGGTGATCTTCTCCCGATCTTGGCGAGACTGGGCCTCGACTGCCTCCAGGTGGATCTTAGATGATGCCTCAGAGCCCCGAACACGAAGAAGCTCTGCCTCCAGGCTATCCACCAGCTTTTTGTGGTCGGCTTCCTTCTAGGACAGAGTCTCTTTAAGTTGGAACTGAGTCCAGGCAGCCTCCTCGCAGTTTGTTTTGGCTTGAGCAACCTCCTTAGCCAGGGCCTCTGCCCGGGCGACCTCCTTGGTCAGGGCTTCTCTGGCGGCTTCCCGTTGGTTCATAACTCCCTCCAACTCCAGCTGGCCCGTCTTCAGCTTCATCGCCATCTCTGCCACTAAGTCGGCATTCTGATGGGCCAGTAAGGCGTCCTTGAACAAATCAAAGTTAGAAAACACACGAGCTAAAAATGTAAGAGGCAAAAGAAAATATGGACATATGAATTGTAGTGGTGATCTGGTGACGGATGGCTTGGGAGATGAACAGGGGGTCCCAGTTGGCCATGGTGGCGTACCATTTCAGTTGGAGGTTTGACATGGTAGTCCCAACCTGATCCAATAGATCCGCAGCAAGTGGGGTCGTGTCCTGCCCCAGTTTGGGGCGAAATCCAGTCTCAGCAACAAGCCAGTCCACGATCGGCTGAGGGGCACTGAAAGCAGTCGGGTGCTTGGATAATTCCACCTTGCGTCGGGTCATCAAGGCTCTATAGACCTCCTCCCGCCTGTCATGACCATCTTCCCAAACCCGGGATATAATATTTGACCTATCCTCCCAGAGGACTAGGTCCCCTTCCTCGAAGAAAGTCAGATTAACCGGGAGAATGGGAGCCTTCGGGAGTTCTTGGAAGGCTAGCTGGCTTTCCCCAGAAGAGTTCTTGGCCAAGGAAGAGTCCTTGGTCTTAGCCCTCTTGGCCCAGTTCGCGGACTCATCAGCAGCCGGGTCCGCAGCCGTTTTCTCTGACCCCCGACTCGCCAGAGGCTCCTGCTCCAGGTCGATGACTGGAGGATGAACAGGTTGAGACGAGACAGCTTCAACACGTACCATCGGGGGAGGGATCGCGGCTGGAGTCTCCCTGACAGCATCCACCTCCAGTGTCAAGCCTCCAAGAATCAAATCCAGCACCTTGTTCTTGGGCACACCTTTGGCAGCCCTTTTCGCTGACGCCCTGGCATTAGCTGCCCGAGCCTCCACGACCTGTTTCATCTTGGCCATGAGATTGGACATGTTAGAATCATCTGAAAAAGACAAACAAAAAGAAAGTCAGCAAAATATACGAGTGAGGGTAAGAAGTAATTAAAAAACTAGTCTAAGGTCCTCTGGGATGAACCCTTATTTGGAACTCGGGCTCAACTCAACTCTCATAAAGCGAAGGAATGGATTTGGTCCTAGTTGTAGAAGCCATGCCGGATCTTATCCTTGGCATTAAGCTGCAGCTCCAGCTTATAGAAGTATAATACCTCTGCTGGGGTCAGCTCCAGAATCTCCTTCGCCACACAAAAGATATGCCATCCTGCAAGAAGTCGGTAAGCTTGGGACAGGAGCTGAAAGGGCGCAATCCCCACAAACTTCAGGAACTGCGCGAAATAGTTGTGAAGTGGGAGAGTGGCTCCCGCATTGATGTGGCCTATGCTCCAGGCCCCAAATTCGCCCACGCTGGTGTGGGCCTTTTCCTCCTTCTTGGCCAGGCAGTTATAAAAGAGTCCGATAGTCGACTCCACTCCCGAATGCCTCTCCAGAACATCCAGCATCCGGTAGTTCTGGAACAAATTATTCTCCCTGTCCATGTCCCATGTGTTGCCAATGGGGGGTTTGTGTCCTTCCAGGACAAAAGGGGCCGATTGGACGTACTCTTCCAGATGGAAGGTAAGGCCGTGACTCATGACTGGTGATCTGGGAACAAAAGAAAAGGAAGCAAATAACCAAGCAGTTAGCACCAAAACCCAAAAAGGGTGGTTAAGGTATGGGGGCTCTCCTACGAACTGCTTGGAAGAGTCCCCTCCGGATCAGATCCGGGATCACCAAAGATCCCCAGAACCCTGATCGGGAACAAATAAGAGGAGTTTTTCTAAAGTTTTCCCAAGTCGGCCTATTACCATTTGTTTAGGGACAACCCGGACCAGAAAGGATCTGGGATGACCCAGACAATTTGTTCTACTATTCTAGTACACCCAGAGTGTTACACCCAAATTTCGAGCCTTAAGAATTGTGATCTCGAAAGTTGCATTCGTTAGGAATGGGCTTGTAATGTCTGGAACATGTGTCCGCAACCTAGGCCCTGGATCTACAAGCAGCGGGCAACCTCGAAGATGGTAGCCTCGAAACCATTACATGCTCGAAAGACAGACATCAAAGCACGTCTGTTCTCGGATGGCCTCGGATCAGGGGCTCCGAGCCTGACATAAGTATGAGCTCGAAGTCGCATGATCTCCGGGAAATGTCATAGCTCGAAAGTCAGTAAGAGACCTGGGTGGGAACAGCACTGACAATGTAGATTGATGACTTTGAATATCCTAGTGAGTCATTTTGGAGAGACCCAGTCTACATTTATTGTTGTAAATCCCCTATAATAAAGGGATATTTATTATTCAGTTATACGCCCCCTGATCTTCAGGGGACGTTCCCTTATATATAGGATTACAGGCTTTTAATGCCATTAAATTTATTTGCATATACAGAATAACTTCCCGAAATGTGTGGGAAAGTATTCTGAAAACCTCCTCTATAAATAGAGAGGTCATCAACCATTGTAAAGGACCAAATTTTTGTAATCTTGGGAGAAAACTCTGGAGAATTTATTCTTGAAGAATTTCCAGAGATCATCTTAAGTTTTAATAACAAAGACTCGTGGACTAGGCAGAGTTAACTGCTGAACCACGTAAAAAATCCTATTTGTTTTATCATATTTTCTTGGCCATAATTACTTATTGTTTTCGTGCTCTTATTTCACTGTCGACGAAAAATGGCATCAACAGTTTGGTGCTTTCATTGAGAGCCTTAAGAATTCAGTCCCTGAACAAGTTATGGCCGCTAATGATCAGAACGTTCCAGAAGAAAATTATCCGAGATGCCCTGGGAAACAGCCAATGGTAAACCCGGATGCTGAAGAGAGAAGCGAGTCCTTCGATTCTCGGGGACCACCCGCACCACCAAGGGATGAGGACATGTATTACAATCCTGAGCGGTACGTTCCCATTGTGGAAATCGAGAACCGACAGTTGAAACTACAGTTGGCAGAAGACAACAAGCGGAATGAGGAGTTAGCAAGGATAGCCACAGAGGCACAGGCGACTCAGCCCCCGCCTTTGCGTGAAAACCAAGCTCCCACTCCGAGGGAGGTGCATGTTCCTCCCCGCAAGCCTCGTGGGTGTCCACGAAAGAATGCTGCCACAAGAAGGCCGGAACAACCTCCGACACCAGTAGATCCATCTGCTCCCTCGAGACCCCAGAGAAGTACCCAAGCTAGGGCCCCGGTTAATCCACCTGCGGAGGTACCTACGGGAACTGAGAACAACCAAGCCCTTGCAGAGGCTCGAACTCAAGTTCCTGGGAACACACAAAATGCAACCAACCCATCTCGGGCAAACTCCGGACCATCCAGACTACGAAATGGGTGGCAGCCACCGTCACCCATACGATTCCCTCCATCGCCTATAAGATATCCCTCACCTCCTCGCAGGAATGCTCAACTAGTTCGACATCAGGATGAAAGGCGTGCGGGGAGGAGACAAGGAAACAGGGAAGTTTTCTAGGAGCGGAGAGGCGCCCTATCTGAAAAAAGTCAAACGTCCCGGTCTCGCACGGCAGAAACGAGGCCGCGCAAAAAAGACCCATCTCGAAATAATCATGCGACAAGTTTTACTAGTGATGACTCCGGAGATACCAGATCGGTCAGCATGCATGATCGAGGTCGAAAGAATACTGGGAGCCGCAGGAATCGCTTTGACCTACGGGAACACTTGAATCAGAGTCGGGGTAATGTTAACCCGGTGAACCCGGACCTGAGGGATCGCTTAAATAGGCGTAAAGACCCCCTGCGGAGGCGTGAACCTGGAATTGTGATCGACAACAACCAATTCCAGACAAGACCCCTCGTGGACCCAGCCAGGAAAGAATTGATTAGTTAGAAAAGGCCTTCAGGCTTTTGAAAAATGAGCAAGGTCAGGATCGATATGAAGATTCTGATGAGGAGCTTGAACCGTTTGCTCCCCATATTTCCAACACTCCATTTCCCCAAGGATTTCGGATCCCTCACGTCCCAACATTTGAGGGAAAGTCCAACCCGTACAGCCATTTGAGTACATTCAATACCATAATGAGAGCAAGTAACGTGGGTTACGAGCTTAGATGCATGTTGTTTCCAACATCACTGACAGGACCAGCCAAAAGATGGTTCGAAAAATATCGAAGATACTCAATAACTTCTTGGGATCAGCTGTCTAAAGACTTCAAGAAGCAGTTCAAAGCCATGATGGGGGTTAGACCCGAGGCGTCAACCCTGACTAACGTTCGGCAACAGCCAGGTGAGACATTGAAGAGTTACCTTACGAGGTTTAACTTAGAAGTTTCCCGAGCTTGGAATGTGGATGACAGCGGTCACCTAATGGCTGTCCAAGCTGGATTTATGCCAGGAAGTGCTCTCTGCGACGACATGAAGAGAAAACCGGTGAGGTCCCTAACCGAGTTTAACAAACGGGCACAGAGGTTTGTCAATGCAGAGGAAGCGAGGTCGACACTTAATGTGACTTCCCAGCCTGTAACTACAACGATAAACGTAAACTCTGCCTCAACCTCGGCAGACCCACCAGCTTCAAAGCCTGCTGTGGAAAACCCTTCCAAAAGAAAAAAGAGCGAAGGGAGTAACCCCGAGGTCGAAGGAGGAAAGAAAAAGAAGGGGGAGAGATATTTCTCCATGTACAGAGTGTACACCGAGCTCAACGAGTCTCGGGAGAACATATACCTGGCTAATGAAAACCAGGTCCCCTTCAGGCGTCCAGACCCAATGAGAAATCAAAAGTCCAAGAGGGACTCCAGCAAATATTGTCGGTTTCATAGAGACACCGGGCATACTACTGATGAATGTCAACAGCTGAAAGACGAGATCGAAGGTTGATCTCGAGAGGTTATTTCAGACAATATGTCAAGAAACAGAGTACTAATCAAGCGACCGCGAGCCAGAGAGCAGCCGCGCCGCAGCCCACACAAAACAATAATTCCCGAGCTAGGGAAGAAGATAGGCCCCCACCGATAGATGAAGAAGACGTGATAACCATCTCGGGAGGGCCTCATCCCGCGGGCATGGGAAAAAATGCCCAAAAGAGATACGTTAATGAGCTAAAGACTGGGGACGGGTCCCCCTATGAACCCGAACCTAGAGCTCCAAAAAGTCAAAAGATTGAATCCCAACCAATAACCTTCACTGAGGAAGACACGTCCCATGTTCAGTTTCCTCACCATGATCCACTGGTCATCACTCTCCAGCTGGCAAATAAAAGGGTCCACCGAGTTCTCATAGACAATGGGAGCTCAGTTAACATTCTCTATAAAGTAACCCTTGAAAAGATGGGACTCTCCCTTCGCGACCTGAAAGCATGTGCGACTACGCTATACGGCTTTTCAGGAGAAGGAACTGCTTGCATGGGGTCCATCGAACTCCCCGTGACCTTAGGAGACTACCCAGTCTCAACAACCAAGATGATGGAGTTCGTGGTAGTAGACCTGCCTTCGGCCTACAACGTGCTGCTCGGAAGACCCGCCCTAGTTGGGCTGGGGGCAGTCTCATCTGTAAGGCATCTGGCCATTAAGTTCCCGACCCCTAGTGGCGTCGGGACGCTGAAGGGAGATCAGTTAGCTGGAAGGGAATGCTACAGCATTTCCTTAAGAGGAAAGAAACAGACGAGCGCACAAGCACTCGTCATTGTTCAAAGTAAAGATGGGACGATCTTGGAGATTGATAAAGAAATCGATCCAAGGGTTGAGGAGAAAGCTGACCTCGAACCCTTAGGAAAGCTCGAAGAGATTCAGCTCGAAGAGTCCGATCCCTCGAAAAAGGTAAAGGTTGGAAAACACCTCCAGGAAGAATCCAAATAGCAACTAATTTGCTTTTTGAAGAGAAACCAGGACGTCTTCGCATGGTCACATTCAGACATGGTAGGAATAAGTACGAACATAGCAAGCCACGCGCTAAATATTGACAAAAGCTACCCTCCGAAGCAACAAAATCGAAGACAGCTGGATGACGACAAAAAGAAGGCACTGAAGGAGGAGGTCGACAGGTTAAAAGCAAACCGATTCATTAGAGTTGCTTTTTACCCTGACTGGGTAGCCAATCCGGTGTTGGTCCCAAAACATAATGGGACGTGGCGAACCTGTATTGACTATTCGGACCTCAACAAAACTTGCCCGAAGGATTGTTTTCCTCTACCGAGGATTGGCCAGCTCGTGGATGCCACGGTGGGGCATGGAATGATGTCGTTCATGGATGCCTATTATGGATATAACCAGATTCCCATGCATGCCCCCGACCAGGAACATATGAGCTTCATAACGGACAAGGGGCTATACTGCTATAATGTCATGCCATTCGGGCTAAAAAATGTTGGGGCCACATACCGGCAGCTCGTGAATATGATGTTTTCAGAACAAATAGGGAACAACATGGAAGTTTATGTTGATGACATGCTTGTCAAGTCTCAACTTAACAATAACCATGTTGATGACCTCGAAGAGTGCTTTGGCGTGCTCCGGAAGTATAACATGAAACTAAATCCTCAGAAGTGCACCTTCGGGGTATCTTCAAGAAAATTCCTGGGCTTTATCGTGAACGCTCGTGGAATAGAAGCCAACCCCGACAAGATCCAGGCCCTGATTGACATGCCCTCACCTTGAAAACACAAGGATGTCCAAAGTTTGACCAGCAGGATGGCAGCACTAAGTAGGTTTTTATCGAAATCTACGGACCGTTGTCTTCCATTTTTCAACCTTTTGAGGGGAGGCAAGAAATTTGAATGGATGGAGGCGTGCGAGCTGGCCTTCTAGGAGCTTAAAAAGAACCTTGCAGAACCTCCCGTCTTATCAAAACCCATTACGGGAGAAGTATTATACTTGTATCTTTCCACCACCGAACATGCGATAAGTGCAGTGCTTGTGCGAGAAGAAGAAAAGATACAGAGACCCGTCTATTACATCAACAAAAGGTTACTGGGGGCAGAGTCGAGATACCCCTTGATGGAGAAGCTGGCTCTCAGCTTAATTCATTCATCTCGTAAACTTCGACCCTACTTTCAGGCACACCCCATCCATGTGTTGACTGATCAACCACTTAGGCAAGTCCTGTCTAAACCGGAGGCTTCAGGTCGACTTCTTAAATGGGCGGTTGAACTCGGACAGTTCGAGATCACTTACCACCTGAGGAGGACCATTAGGGCCCATGCATTGGCAGATTTCATAGTGGAATGTACTGGCATGACCAACGATGAAGTTATAACCCCAGCCCACGAGCTGTGGAAACTTTACGTCGATGGTTCATCTAATGAAAATGGATCGGGGGCAGGAGTCATTTTAATTACCCCCGCAGGGAGCAGATTTCATTCTGCCTTAAGATTCGACTTCAAGGCGTCGAATAACGAGGCCAAATACGAAGCTTTACTGGCGAGACTTCGTATAGCCAATGAGCTCAAAGCTAAAGCAATACATTGCTACAACGACTCCCAGCTTGTGGTTAATCAAATCTTGGGAGAATACCAAGCTCGTGGCACGAAAATGGCAGCTTACTTAGAAAAGGCAAAATCCGCATTGGAACATTTCGAGTTTTATGCGATCGAACAGGTTCCCCGAGAGAAAAACTCAAATGCGATCGAACAGGTTCCCTCGATCCAACGGTCCAAAGGAAAGGAATTTCAAAAAATTTCCCATCCAACGATTCTCAGTAATGCATGAATATTAAAGGATTCGTTCATACAGATAGGACGCTTCAGAATTTACACTGACGTTTGCTTGCCGACACGATAACCAAGAGATTGTCTTCGAATCTGTCAAACGCAAGTACCATAAATGCACTAGTTATAGGGAGACATGTGTGTGTAGCATGATGAAGTTGAAAGTTTGAGGATCATCCAAACAGCCTTGAAGTAAACTAACCTGGGCTTTGGTAAATGAACCAGGGTCTTGGTAAATGGATCAGGCCTTTGCGATTTGATCAGGGATGCTGACTCAAATGATTTTTATACAAGTTCCCAGCAATCAATCCCTCACAACAACGGACCCGTCTCCTGAGGAACGAACCAAGATGTCGAGAATTTATCCGGGAAAGAAAACAAGCCTTCACTACGCAAGCACAGATAAAGACTTGGGGGGTAAATGTTATCCCCATTTTCTCCATTCGCGGATCCGCACATTTAGTCCATGGGCCACCCTGAAGGGACTTAAGCCCCAGATCGGGCCCAATAGACGAGGAAGGAGTGAGTCCCGACAGCCCAAATATCGGTAAAGCCCAAACGTTATCCTGGAATGAAAGCCGGGACTGTGAGGTTGGCATGTTTCATCTTCCCGGATCCCTTGTATGGTGTTGTCCGGGGTGCGATAAGGATATTGTTTCCTCCAAGTCTAAAAATGGACTGGGATGACAGTAGATGAATCCGGATCCTGCTAAATGAACCAGGGTCCTGGTAAATGAATAGGGATGTTAGTAAACGAACCCGAACCAGGCAACCAGGATGGGCATGATAAGTTGTCCCCGATACTGACATCACCCCGAGAAATGCGGATTTTTGTCCCCATAACTAACCTGCAGAAGAGGTTACATACGGAATGTACACCGTTATCTCAGAACCGTACTACCACCACTCTGACGAATCCTATCCCCCAGATCTACTTTGAAGCCCACGCGAACCAGATTGACGCTGCGTACTATTGCCAGTCTTATAGTGTGGTTACGCTCCGGCCGACCCAATGGGCCTTGATTAGTGCATTTTATTTATTAAAGTCCTTTGTATTAAGCCTCCATCAGTGAGCAAATAGTGTTTATACCCTTATTGGGCCAGGATTAGTCTGGTCCAAACCTAGAGCATTCAACTGCATATAAATATGGACAATTGTGCACTGTGGAGGGGGTTAGATTTTTCTCTTGTAAGCATATACTCTGCTCAAACTCAGAGATAAACTCTATTACTAAAGCTCCTTAAGCTCTAATACAACAGATTCATGGACTAAGGCTCTTTAACGCCCCAACCACGTAAAATTCCTTGTGTGATTATTTCTAATCCTTTCTTTCTAAGCTCTCTTATCTTTTATAATATTAGTTTCTGAAAAACTCGGTAAATAGCAGCCATAACTGCATCATTGTAATACTTTTCATTGAACAGAGTTCTAAACTCTTCCCAATCCAAGGTATTGACGTTCCTGGTCTGGGATATCACCTCCCACCAAATTGGGGCGTCCTCCCAAAACATAAATGTGGCACATGCCACCCTCTCATTTCAAACCACGCTCATGAAATCAAAGATGGTGGTAACCATGCTCTTCCACTCCTCGACCTTAACCAGATCTGCACTGCCCTAAAAAACTGGAGGGTTCTGTTTCCTGAACCTTTCATAAAAAGTTTCCCATCTGTTCCCAACCTCTATCGACTATTCTACTATTAGCACCATTATAGGTGGTACCTTTAACTAATTGTTCCCTGCTGGAACCTGTTGCTATCTCAGGAGGCGAATCTCTTCTTCCTACCTCAATAACGTGGCTTGCATATCAGCAAGTACTTTCTGCCAATACTCTGGAGCTGGCTGAGATGTTTGGCCCTGAATATCATTTTGGCCCTGTCTATCACTCTGGCCTTGTTCTTCTTGACCAGCTGATGAATCTATCTACCTTGGAAGCATAATTCCAAGCTTGTACCTTGATGCAATAATCAATTCGACCAGTTAGGTAGTAATAACTAAACCTCTTGCCACCTTATGGTCCAAGAATGGACAAACAAACATTCACATTCAATAATCATGCTAATAAGTATGTCGGTTCATATTCATACTTCAACATGGTGCTAATAAGCATTCTCTGACATTTATAAGAAAGTAACAATGATAATAAGAATTTTCTAGCACTAATAAACAATTAATGATTCTAATAAGCATTTTTTGACCTTTACAACTGTTTGCCGAGATTTTCGGCAACTCTATCAATGAATAATATTTGCTGATAATAATAATGAAAGTATAGAATCGACACATGGTTTTTACGTGGTTGGGGCATTAATTAGCCTTAGTCCACGAGTCTATGTATTAGAGCTAGAAGAAGCTTTTTCAATGGAGTTTTCTAGTAATCTCTGAACAGAGTTTTCTCTTCCTTTTACATTGTTCTATAGCTTATATTTATAAGCTGAGGGGAATACCGAGTCTGGGTCGGATCCGACCCGGGCCCATCAGAGAAATGGGTACAAGGGGCCTATCTAGTGGAGGCCCAATACAAAAAGATATACAATACACGAAATTCAAACCAGCTAAGGCCCAAAAATTCAAATTGCCAAAAGTCCTTTTCTGATCCCATCAACCCTCTATTTATAGGCTTGGAATCAAAAACTGATATCCCCCTAGGATCGGGATAGTTTATTATTTGTATTATATTTAAATTACAAGAAATATTCAAAATACAACAGAATCCTCAATTTGAGCGAAGAATGAGAGATTCCCGCGTATGCCCAGTCCGAGTCTTGTTGAAGTCGTTTCTGGGAATTTGACGCAGTCTAGTCTACTTGGTTGATGAATATCGTCTTCTGGTCGAACACATGCATGTTGGATTCATACAAGTGCTGGTCGGACATATGCATGCCATTTCTTTATTTGGACAACCATACACTTACTGGACATATGCATCAGGACCAGACCTTTATCTCTCCTCGGACATATGTCCGACCACACCTTGGACTGCTCCTCGGACCAAAGTCCGACCACACCTTGGGCTCTCCTCGGACCAAGGTCCGACCACACCCTTGGGTTCTCCTCGGACCAAAGTCCGACCACACCCTTGGGCTCTCCTCGGACCAAGTCCGACCATGCCCATGGACTACTCCTCGGACCAAAGTCCAACCACACCATTGGGCTCTCCTCGGACCAAGGTCCAACCACACCCTTGGGTTCTCCTCGGACCAAAGTCTGACCAGGCACACCCTAGCCAAAGTACTCTCCTCGGGTGCACTTGGCTTGGACATGACACCTCTCAAGCAGTCAAAACTCTTCATTGATGTATTGGGCTGTTGCTAAGCCAAGTCACCCAACTATTCCTTGCCGCTTGTCATTTCTATGCCATGTCATCACTTTCAAATTTTTGGGATAACACTTACCATAAGGTTTCTCCATCCCAAAATACTATCATTTATGAAATTGTTAGAGTATTTCCAATAGAGTGTCAGAAATGTGGTGCATTGTTATATTTACCATATTTTGATAAAAGTATCTCCAATGGTGTCTTAAAAAGTGTGACAAATTTAGCACAGGTTAAAAGTTGTGCCAAATTTGGCACAAAATATAGCATGTGCCAAATTTGGCACAACAATAATTGCTACTCTTTTATTTATCATATTGCTACTAATTTATTAATAAAAATTAATGACTAACATATTATTTTTTTATTAACTTTTTTTTACAATAAATAATGAAAAAAGATTAATTTTTGTTTATCATCAATAAATAATAAATGAATTTTTTATTTTTTTTTAGTTATTTTGCTTCTTGTGTATTGTAGCACAATTATAAATATGGAGCCAAATATAACATTAAGACCATCTCCAATGCGATATGCAAATATTGTGCTATATTTGACACAAAAAATTAATAATGATATATTTCGCACAACTTTTACAACTATGCTTCAATGCACAATTGTAAAACTTGATGCAAATATGAATCTTTCATTAATGTTAATATTTATTGAAAATATAAAAAAAGTAATAATTTTTCTTTTTTATTTTATCGTTATCTAAACATCTAATTACATAAAAAATATTCATTTACATTTAATGTTATACTATAAATAATAATAAAATATTGAAAATGGTACAAAAATAAATAAAAAAAGTAATCAATTAATGCTGTTCCAAATATACATTATGTTATATTATGTGCCAAATTTAGCACAACTTTTAGTATATGCCAAATTTGGCACACCATTAGAATAATATTTTTGTAGACTGTGCTATATTTTAGCAATGTATCCAATTTAGCAATGTATCCAATTTGGCACTCCATAGATATTCTAACTCAATTTTTGTGCCAAATTTAGCACAAAATTTCCATCTTACATTGGAGATGGTTTAAATTACTTTCCACGAAGGATTTTTGGTATTATATAATATATAACTGTTATATATGGTACTATTATTTTATACTGCATAAATTATAAAATAAAAAGGACATTCAATAATGTATTAGTTCAATAATTTAGTTGTCTTCGGAATATTTACTAAAAAAATAAATAAACATTAAGGATGGCATCTATGATCCTATGTTAGATGGTAACATAAATACAAATAAATTTGACTAAAGGACAGAAATAATTTTTTTTTGTTTTGAATTGAGGGATTCTCTTTAAGATTGCCCCAACTAGTAGCAGCCCCCTTAATATCGATTTATATAAATGCTGGATTTTATTTATTTTGAAAGATATTACTATATTGCTCAATTATATTCATACTTCAATTAATTATACTTGGTCATCATAACTGTATTTCCAAGTATTAAATAAGTAGATATAAAGTCAGAAATCATGCATGTTCGAATCATCTCATGTGCTTTTTGTGGGGTATGCAACATAAAGTGTCCACTAAAAAAAATACATATAAAAACATAAATAATATTCTTTTAGTTACATGGTCCTAATTACTTATTCATTCTGAGATACATACCAATCCCATCCTAATACCATTGGTCTTTACTGCTTTGTGAAATTTTATTCTCTAATTTGTTACCCAATATGATTACTTGAATTGTTTGATGTGTACGAAAAATGGTTCAAATATTACTCTGGTTGTTAACTAATCATTTAGTCAGTTTAGTTTGATACGTGGTTGATTAAATTGTATTGTTCGAAGGTTAAATATTTAGTTTTGAATCCTTTCAAAAAATCTATATATTTAGTTTTGAATGGCTGTAATAATTATATTTGAGATATTTATGTAAAATAATTGTTAAATTCTAAATTATAAGGAATATTATATAAAATTGTGGTGGAAATTATGTACATAAGTATACGCAATCGTAATAAGTAATAAAGTGATAAATCAAGTATCGTTCCCACAAATACTATTATTAACTACTAAAAATTAATCTTTAATTTTAATTGATTGACAAATAATGAAATCTAATTTTATAAAACTAAAGGAATAAAACAATAAAATAGAACAATATAGAATTCAATACTAAATATTAATTTAATAGAATATGAATTATGGTTATCAACTATCCACCTATGCCTCTCTATTGTGAATTTAAAAATTAATATCTTTATTGTGATAATGGATTACGATTGTAAATTATATTCATAGTAGGACTTATAATTCTCTACAATAAGCAATCCCCTACATCTCTGTGGTAAACTAACATATTGCAGGGATTAAACACGTAATTCATAAGCTACACAAATCATACGGGTACTCTTGTCCAATGTAAATCTATGATTATTTGACTATAGCATATTTATCATTCACTTCTTAGATCTCAAGTTAAAATCAAATAAATCATGAAAATGGTGATCAAGCATTCACAAGCATTAAACACAAGTCAAACAATTCACAATATTAATAGGAAATTCATAAAATCTACATTAGATAATCATAAGGTTTTAAGAGAATCCATTAACACCCTAAATAAGAAAATTAGTTCATGCTAAACATAATCAAATCCATCAAACTAAATATAAACATCATTACAAGAGAAATTAAAAGAAGCAGAAGAAAAAGAATGATAGAATTAGTTGATCTCGAAGCTTTTGCCTCCACAGAGTGTTCCTTGAGTCTCTCCTTAGGGTTCCTCCTTCAAAAATCGTCGTAATGTTGCTTAAATAGTAGTTTGCGATTTACACATGAAATTCCACTTTTGTCCCTGCTTAAAATGCCCTAATCTGCACATTGACCACCTCAGGCGCCGGAAACCCATAAGTTTGCGCCGCGACCCGTGTCCAGGAACCGAAATCCGTCTCGTCTCTACCTCAACAAGCGACGCGACTCTAATGTTGGTGCGACGTGACTCAAATTCTCCAATCAATAGTGTCGCGACTCTCAAAGGTAGATGTCTCTGTCTAATCGCAGAACCACAGCTCTAATGCTCAGATTCGCCGCTCAAAGGCCCTTTTTTCACTAGATCACATCTTCTTGAAGCTAAACACGGTCATTTATTAATTTTTCCATAAAAAAAATATTATCAAACACAAGCAACAAAAACGTCATACTGCACAAACACAACTAAATAAGCTCAAAAATTCCCTAAAACAACTCTCTAAAACACTATAAAAACTACTCTATCAAACTCCCCAAACTTAACTTTTACTCGTCCTCGAGTAAAACCTATTGATACTTTCTAAAACAAACTAATCACAAACATGAATCAAGTTATAACCTAACAAGCCTCCACCTCATGAAAACCACGCAATACAAGCTCAGAAATTTCAACTATGTTTCATTCAGAATTTCGGTAAAATCAATTCAATAATCAACTTCAACCTTTGCTACACCAATCAACCTTATTCAATAAATAACACACAATCACAAAAACATATACATGTCAAATATTCCAAATCACTCCATCAAAACAATTTTTTTCATATGCTTGCATAATTCATCAATCTTCCCTAATATGATAACACATGCTCAAAAATAAAAAAAGACTTTTTAAGCTTATAACGAAAGGCTTAGGCTCAAGAAGGTAAATAAAAAGTCAATTAGGCTCAACTATACCATAACCATACAACTCAAACAAACCAATCTTTCTCAAATTGAAACTCACAAACAATCCCCAAATTTCCCAATGTTGACGCGGTTTTCTCCAACAGTAGAATAAGAAATCTAATAAGGATGTTAATGCTTATTTGTAAACCGTAATGAGATAATAAGAATCATTTTGTACTCACACAAATTTTACGTGGTTAAGTGGTTAAAATCCACCTAGTTCACGAGATAGTATTATTGCTTTTCACTTACAATTTTTGCAGAGTTTCAATAATACAAAAGACAATCCCCTTCACTGTTTATTATTCCTGATATTTATAGGGGAATTTCCTGGACAGGTTTGGGTAATTGTGTGAATAAATATGTATTTACCCAAAAAAGATTCACTTGATGATGTGGCAAGATTAGTATGCACGTGAGGTGCGCGTGACTATTTAATTAGTTATGCTCTTGTCGACCATCGACTAGAGGAAATTTTGTACGGAAGAGGGCATATTTCTTAGGTGACTAGGGCTGGTCGCGATATATCAGATATTTTCTAGAGATATTTGATATTGCATTTATGTAAAAAGTGTAATGTCCATTATTATTCAGATATGTTTGCATTAAATGTAATCAAGGCCCATTGGCCCATAGGTAGATCCTTGAGCCTATAAATAAAACTCAAAGGGCTCATGAGAGGGATCATTTTGGAGACTAGGAGAGAAAATATTTGTTCTTACGTAATTCACTTTATCTACTGCTGAGCTTGTGAAACTCATTAAACCCTCGTTTACTGATCGCATGTTCCTTTTACATTAATAAGAACACTAAGTGGATGTAGGCCATTACCATCACTTGGGGCCGAACCACAATAAATCCTTGTGTCATTTATCTTCTTGACTTGAATTCATTTAATTTCTATCATTTTATTTGACTTCGTGTCGTTGACCAAATAAAGGGTCAACATTTTGGTGCTTTCATTGAGAGCTGAACTCAAGACCTCCAAGAAGATCAAATGGCGAAAACAACTAGGAAAACCAGACAAACCTCAGGGAGTGTGCCAAATCAACCTCCTCCACAAGGTGTAGCCGAGGATGAGCCACAAGTGGAATTGGAAGAGAAGGAGATGGATTTTGAGACTTTGCGGACGACATTGATTATGTTGCAAGAGAAATTAGCTAATTTGAGAGCTAATCAAGAAAATGTGGCTGAAACAATGGTGTTGCAGCAAAGGGAGATTGATCGGAAGCGCCATGAAATGAATGAGAGGCAAGCTGACATGGACCGCCGACAAAGGGATGCCACTGCGGCCTTCGAGGCAGCCATTCAGCTGGCACGAGGACAGCCTACACCTGCCTCCCAACCGGATCAGCCACCTAATACTCACCCACAACACAATCCACATTCAGAACATCCCCAGCATCACCACAATCCGCACAACCAATGAATCCTCAGGGGCCAAAGCAAACCCCTGCTGCTCAACAGGAGAGGCTGTTCCAGGATCATGAGCAACAACCACACTCTTGCACTGGTCGAAATAACACCCAGTAGCAAGGTAGAATAGGGCCGAACAACGTCCTAGAAGCCCTAGACGCCAGACGACTGAGGAACAAAACCTTCCAAGCAGAGGACAACATCCTTCGGGGAGCAGAAGGCAGGTGGAGTCAGGATCTGCGGTCAGGGAATGTCAGTGGACCTACCGACCAACGCAAGCCTCCACCTACCTATTGAGACATTCCAGCAAGGTAAGAGGGAAATAGTGTGAACAACAAGTCGCACCGTCATAGGTCACAATTTAGAGATGACCATGATTATAATGAGGCAGACTCTGGAAGGAGAAATGCTGGTGGACGGCAAGAGAAGAGGGGTGAAGGACAGAACCCTCCGCCAATGGAGAATCGACCAATAAGCCAGAATGCTGGGCGGCAACCTAAACAGCCCAATGTCTTTGACTGACTAGGTGTGAGCGAGCAAAGGCGAAGGGAAGAAGATCTGAGGGATGTTCTCAATGATCGAAGGGAAAGGCACGACGAGTACTTCCCCCCAGCACCGGTCGCTCCAGCAATACCAGATGCTATACTAGCTCAGCTAGATGCCTTAAATCAGGCCGTCCAACAACTGGTTGGGAACATGACATCCCATATAGAATTTGATCGAAGAAAGGGCACTCCATTCGTGCATATAATTTTTGTGGCTGAGACTCCAAACAAGTTTAAAATGCTAGTCTTGCCTAACTTCACTGGATTGGAAGATCCTGTATCTCATGTTAACAAATTCGAGATATAGATGGACATCCAAAAGGTGTCAGATGATGCTCGGTGCAGAATTTTTCCTGCCACTTTATCTAAAACTGCTCAAGAGTTGTATTTCAAATTCCCTCCGGCCAATATAGTTTCTTGGGCGATGTTCGTAAAGGAGTTTTATGGACAATTTTATGCTGGTTGAATACATCCGACCGAGGCCAATCAGCTGGTCGAAATACGCCAGAATGAAGGAGAGACCCTAAAGGGGTACATACAACGATTCATGCAAGCAGCTGCTCGGGCCAAGACAATGGGGGATGAGGGAAAAATGATGGCTCTCACTACTAGAGTACGATGACATTCACCCCTCTAGAGTAGTTTAAAAAAGATTGGGGTCAAGAGCACTCAGGAATTTATGGACCGAAAAGACAAGTATATTAAGCTCAAGGAGGCTATCACCAATGAAGGGAAGTCTACTACAGACAACCAGGACTAGAAAAAGGACCCCACCAGAGCCGCTAATGGATCTGGGAAAACCAATGGCAACGACAAAAGTAATGGGAAGAATGGGGGGAAAAGGGCGAACCACGAGCCTACAACATCTGATAACAAGCGCCCAAAATAGAATAGATACGAGCCGAGGTTCACCAATTACACAGCCCTAGTCGATAACCAAGCGGAGGTATACTAGGCCAGTCATACTACTGTTCCCTTTAGGCGACCAGCCCCAATCAGGAAAGATATATCCAAGAGAGATACTACCAAGTTTTGTCGTTTTCATAACGACTATGGCCATGACACCAACGAGTGCAACCAGCTCAAGGATGAAATTGAGTTCCTTATCAGACAAGGACATATGAGGAGGTATGTGCGAGTAGCTGGAGGTTCTTAGCAAGAGGCTCAAGGAGGCAACGAGCAGACACATGTACGCCAACGATCGCCTCCTTTACAACCAGCTCCAGTTGCTGGTACGTTATTGACCATCTGTGGAGGACCACACATAGTAGGTGATAGTGGGAAGGCAAGAGAAAGGTATGCTAGAACCTTACATCATGATTAGGATATTGAAATGTTGAACATCGAGGAGCGAACTCCCAAAAAAGCTCAAACAGAGGAAGAATCAATAACTTTCTCCGAGCTAGACGCCCAGCATGTTCGATTTCCCTATTCATATCCTCTGGTCGTGGATGTTCAGATCGCCAACATGATGTTCAAGCGAGTGCTGGTGGATACAAGAAGCTAGGTCAACATTTTGTATAAATCTTCACTGGAAAGGATGAAATTATCGGTGCAAGATTTGGAACCATGCAACTAAACCATTTATGGTTTTTCCGGCGAAGGACTCGCGCCAACTGGGTCAATCAGGCTTCCAGTCACAGCAAGGGCTGCACCTGTGAATAGGACATTACTCGTTACTTTCATAGTAGTTGATTGTCCCTCCGCATATAATGCTGTGATTGGAAGGCCCATTCTCGTCGATCTATGGGCAGTGACCTCAGTATGGCATCTGGCCATGAAGTTTCCAACTGACGCAGGAATTGGATGTGTGTTGGGAAACCAGCGAGAAGCACGGGAATGTTATAATTCCTCGATCACAAAAGCAAAAAGAGGCAGATCAAGAGAAAAAGCAGAGAAAAGGTTGCTGGTGACAAATGAAATACAAGCCCAATCAGGTGAACATGTCACCAAATAGGGTGTTGCCCAAAGTGAGGATAGGGATTTAGATCCTCGCTTTGGGGATTTTGAAGAGAACGTTGGACCCAGGGAAGACCTCAAGGAGGTCCAATTAGAAGAGGTAGATTCGACCAGGGTTGTGAAAGTCGATAAAAACTTAGAGACAACAACAAAAAACAAACTGGTGGAATTTTTTAAAGAGCACCAGGAGGTGTTTTCCTGGTAAATATGGTTGGGATAGACCCAGCGGTAATCAACCATGTCATAAATATAGACAAAAACTTTCCACCTGTATAACAAAAGAGAAGGCTGCTTGACAAAGACAGATCTAAGGTTCTAAAAGAAGAAGTCGAGAAGCTGAAGGAAAATGGATTCATCAAGGTAGCGTTTTATCCATCTTGGGTCTCTAATCCTGTACTAGTTCCCAAGCCAAATGGCAAGTGGAGGACGTGCGTGGATTTCACAGACCTTAATATAGCCTACCCGAAGGATTGTTTCCTACTTCCAAGAATCGACTAGCTAGTCAATGCTACATCAGGGCATGAAATTTTATCGTTCATGGATGCATAGTTTGGATACAATCAAACCAGTATGCATCCATTTGATGAGGATCACACTAGCTTTCAAAGAGATACGAGACTTTACTATATATAAAGCAATGCCCTTCGGTTTGAAAAACGTTGGTGCGACTTACCAGCGACTAGTCAACCATATGTTCAAAGAGCTGATCAATGTTAACATGGAAGTGTATGTCGATGATATGCTAGTTAAGTCAAAGAAGGCCGAAGAACACCTCAAGGACCTACAAGAATGCTTCAACATCGTGAACAAATATCAGATGAAGCTGAACCCTCTCAAGTGTTCCTTTGGAGTTTGATCAGGAAATTTTTAGGGATTCATAGTAAATTCACGAGGAATCGAAGCTAATCTCGAAAAAATTCAGGCACTGATCGAGATGCAGTCTCCTGCCAAGATTAAAGATGTTCAAAGCCTAACTAGAAGAATTACCACCCTGAGTAGATTCATATCCAAGTCAACGGACAAGTGTGTTCCATTTTTTAATCTACTCAGGGGCAACAAAAAGTTTGAACGGACAGAAGAATGTGAGCAGGCCTTCCAAGCGCTAAAATCCCACATGTCGCGACCATCGATGTAACACCCTACTTCCTTAGAGCCATTACTAAGTGAGTTTAGAATGTGCAAATAACTCGCTAATCGAGGTTTTAAGACAAAAAGTCATACAATTTGAAAATATAATCATCCATTGAAAATTATAAAGCGTTAAACATTTAAGATCCCAAAATACTGTTTTAGAAATATTTACAACTCAAAAAATATAATTAAAGTCGACTAAATGACAAAATTAGGTTTAATACAATCATCTCCCAAAAATACCCCTGGCCGTGGCAGCCAGGCAGGCCAAACATGTACACGTCGCTTCACGCTCTCCATACTCATGGTTGGTCGACTTTCCCCTTGCCCTTACCTGCACCATAGAGCACCCGTGAGCCAAATCCCAACAAGAAAACTCCACACAAGCAAATAACATATGCATATCTATCAATCATCATATAATAAAACCGCCAACAGGCTAAACATATAATGGCCATGCCGTCCCAGGCGCTTTACCAGGCCCTCGGTTCGCAGTCTACACTGTGAGGATATCCCAAGTATCCTATAGGGGTCTCACCCTGGCAACCCGCACTCCGCATGCTTAACGCTGCTCCCGGCCCCTTGCCGTACTCGGCCTTGCTGTTCTCGGCTCTTGCCGTTCATTCACATATATGCACACATAGCATAATTAAACAAATACTTAAACACGTATAAACATAATCAATGGGGGGCTACGCCCTGCAGCACAATCATATAGGGCCGTGCCCTATAACACAAACTATAGGGCCTCGCCCTGCTCTACGGGTACAACAGTTTCCTTACCTGTGTCCTAAGCTTTCCGAGCACTGATATCCCAAGCACAGTCCCCTAGTAAGAGCCTCACTGAAAACCTAGTCACAACGCATCAACAACATCCATCCATCAAGTTCTAATCCATTAAATAACTTTGGGTCATAATTCTAGTCTCTAGGATCTTGAATTCTATCAATCCGGGTGATGAAATCCATCCCAAGCCTTAAATTTTGGGTTCTCGAGCCTAAAACCTCCTTGGAGTCCAAAAACTCACTAAGAGTCACGGCCCCAAGAACCCATGCCGCAGCCTGCCTCAACCAGAAACCCCAACCCCCAAAACAGGGCATGTGTGCGTGACCCAATCCATGGTGTGTCGCGGCCCGCCTTTCTTCCTAGCCTCCAAAGTGTTCTAGAGGGTCGCGACTCAGCAAGAACCATGCCACGACCAGACCCTTTCAACCTAGAAAAATCCTCCATTTTCTCCACCAAAACCAAGCCAATTTACCTCAAAATCAATCCAACAATTCAAGCTAATCATCACAGAAGTTCTACTATTGTCTCGGCAACAAAACCTAACAAGAATTAACCCCAAACCTCATCTAAAACTCAAGAATGATTCTTCACCTAGCTCACATGCATAACTTTGAAACACCAGCATAAATTCAACATAATTCATCAAGTTTAAAAGCTTACCTTTGTGCTTAATTAAATCTCTGAATTAATCCCCTAAGTTCCAAGCTTCTAGCCCCCAAAGTTCCAGCTTGAATCCTTAGTCTCTAGTTAGTTTTTCACCAAAATCTGCAAGCTTCTAAGAGAGAAGAGAGAACCGAGAGATAGAGAGAGAGAGGATCAGTTTCCTAGTTTCTGAATACTTCCTCAATTGTGTTTTATTTAACTTAAGTCTCTAAGGTTACCTCAAAGGCTCGGGGTACCAAAAACATCCCCAAGGGCAAAATGGTAAATTTCCCCAATATTCCCTCCTAAACGTTCTAACTTCAAATATATCTCCAAATATTTATTTTCATAACCCGATAACCCAATAAAATATCTAATACCCAAAATACCCCTCGACTTGCCCCGAGTTAGGTATACGACCCCGTTGTGACTTTCTAACTAAACCGCTCCCTAGGGCTGTCTCGGATCGTGCAACACGAATATATCACAATATTCACAATTATTACATTTATGCCCTCAACGAGCTAAAATTACAAATATGCTCCTAATAACCAAATGGGGCCCACATTCATATTTAATTCACCTAAACATGCATTTTCTAATCACATACTCATTAAATTCATATATCAACATAATAAACCACTTATTGCCCTCCAGGCACGCTAATCAAGGCCCTAAGCCTTATTAGAAAATTTGGGACGCTACAACCAATTTTGTCCAAACCGGTCGAAGAAGAAACTTTGTTCATCTACTTGGCAATCATAGAGTATGTTGGTAGTGCTCTTCTAATCAGAGAAGAAGACAACATTCAAAAAGCAGTATACTATGTGAGCAAGAAGCTAGTGGGGGCAGAATTACGGTATCCACCCATAGAAAAGTTGGCCTATTACTTGATTCTGTCCTCTAGGAAGCTGCTACCCTACTTTCAAGCTCACCCCATCGTGGAACTCATCGACCAGCCATTACAGCATGTCTTGCAAAAACCAGAAGCCGCTGGTCGGTTATTAAAATGGGCAGTTGAACTAGCAGATTTCGTCGCAGATTTCACCGGAATCTGAGTTAGCGAACAAATAATAGAAACTGAAAGTCAAAATCAATCTCTTGCCTGGAAGTTGTTCATAGACAGATCTTCCAATGAGCACAATGCAGGAGCAGGTTTGATTTTGATCACGCCCAAAGGACATCGGTTCCATTGTGCAATCAGAGTTAACTTTACAACATCCAACAATGAAGCTGAGTACGAAGCTCTACTCGTGGGATTAAGACTAGCTAAGTGTAACGTCCTACGTTTTTGGGTACCTTTAAACGACTCGGGTCGGGATTTTTCCCCCGGGTTAAGAATATTATTTTAAATAATATTATATTTTGTTTGTAAGTATTCCATGAGTTATTGCTAGCCAAAATATGAATTTTGTGATTTTAAAAGTCAAGATAAGACTTTCGGTCCTAGACCGACACAAAAACCCTGATCGGGTAAAAATCTCGGAAAATAAAATGAAAAATCATGGCAATTATATTTTGGGCATAAAATACATTCATAAAAGTTAAAGTTTGGTCAAAAATAATAAACCTAAAAGAAAATGGAAATTTTAAGGCATTTTGTGGTAAATGCCTAATTTTGCCGAAATGGGGAATTTTATTCCATGAATGGACCTTAGGTTAAATTTTATTTTGTGGTTAATTAAATTAAATATGAGAGACATTTAATTTAATTAATTAATAGTAAGTTTGGTGATTAAAACTTAATGAGAGTGAAAAAGGTGTAAGAAGTCAAGTGGGCAAGTGGGTAGAAAAGCACTCAAGTGTTTTGTGATATTTTGAAGAGTTGTGTGAGCCATTCTAACCCCCAAATCCGACCACTCTCCCTCCCTCATTCACTCTCATCTGATTTTTGAAGACTCTCTCAAGTGTTCTCTCCATTTGCAACCCCAAGAACACCAAAGAAACTTGGAAGCTAAGTCTTGGTCTAGGAAGGGTTTTCCCTAAGGTAAAGTTTCATTAATCTAGACTTTTGTAAAGTTTTAAGCATAGAGTTTCAAATAGCTAATTGACTATGTTGTTGGGGGAAGTTTGTTAGGGTTTTTGAAAGGTTTTGAAGGAGTCAAAGCTTATAGGAAGGTCCAAACCTTAAGCAAGAACACCAAAGAGGTAAAAAGTTTACTTTTGATGATTTTGTTGTAGGGTTTTTAGTTTTAAGCATTATTTTGTATATCTAATGCTTAGAGTTTCTTGTTGATGATGTAATAAGGTTATGGTAGTTTTTTAATAATTTTTATGATGCATGAGTATTGATTTTTGAAAATGGGAACCAAAACCCCCAAGGGTTTTGTAGGATACCCTAAAACAAAACATGTTTTGAGCTGTGACTTCCAAGGGGTCAAGCAGCCGCTGTATATTGTTTTTGTAAAATTAAATTGTACTGTGATGTTGTTGAGATTGAGTACATAAAATTGAGCTTTTGAAACACAAAAAAATGTTTAGAAATGAGTAAGTTATGCTATTTCAAAGATTAGGTAAAAAACTGTTTTTTCGTATTCTTATTTTTGGAACCAAGTTTGGACAGCCACTGTATAGGTCAAATGAACCCAGTTTTTTCTAAAATTTTGTGGACATATTACTTGCATAACCTATTATTCCACTGTAAAATTTGGTAAGAAAATATTGAACGGTTTGAAATTTATTAACTGTCAAAGTTTGGAAAAAATAAGGACTTGAAAATAATGTCATTTTTACCTCATTGTTGGAAAATGATTTCACCAATCAAAAATGCTCATTTTGACCTAAGATTTTTCAAAGACCTAAATGGCATAACAAAAATGGAATTGGGAAATTTTGGTAACAATTGGGTAAGTAAATTTCAAGTTATGAACTAACGAAGTATGTAGTTAAAAATGTGAAAAATATGTTTTTCACACTTGGTGTAAAAATGAGATTTTGGAACATAAGGTAAAAAGTCAAATTTTGTTTATTTCAAGATATAAAATGGTAAGTCTTGAAATCATATTTTCACTAAAATTTACCCTTTGAGTTTAAATGAATTATTTTTATTAAAGAGTTTTTATTCTTTCTAAAAATAAGAGATTTAATTTATTAATAGTTAATAAATTAAAAGAGGGATTAAAACCCTATATTTTGAGAAAAATAATTAAATAAATTATTTTCCTAGTAAGTAAAATTGATTAATTGCTTTTGGAAAATTAATTAGTCAAGATGAGAAATTTATAACGATTTTCCTAATTAAGACAAATTAGGCAATTTTCTTAAAACTGTTTTTAGATATTAAAACCTTAAGAAAAATAAAAGGAAAATTTAAAGAGTTTATTTTCTTTAAAAATAATTAAGGAATTTATTTGTATTTTCTGGATATAATACCGGCTAAAATCTTACATATTTTAACCGACTAGTCGAAAGTGCGGGTTAATAGCAATACCTGGAAAGAATAAGATTTTTAGCGGATTGTGGGAAATACCATTGTGATACCCGAGCCTAGGTATCGAGACCTTAGGATAGGTCTCCCCGAGACTTAAGGTTTAGTCTCGAATATTTTGTATAACTTTCCTTAATAAGTTTAAAACCAAATAAGGATTGTAAATCCTTACAAATGACTTTTATTAAAATGACCAAACTGCCCAAAATAATAATAATGAATTATGAGTGCCATAATTAATCCGAGTATACTGTATGGATAACTACAGTATTGGCTAAGCGTAACTGGACTGAACGTTGGAGGGTGAAAACTTGCTGAGCGCTAAGGACTCCAAGTAAGTCAACTTATATTGTATGGCTGCAACATGAAATGATTATTGTCTTGTATGTTAGTATAGGGATACATGCATATACATAGGCTGTCATAGAAAGTTGCTTAGAGACGTTAGTCTAGTGAGTGCTGATTTAGAAAATATGAACGGTAGAAGTCCGTCATATCCTAGACGGTTGATCCCCGTCACACTGCTTGATTTTATTTATGTCCGGTTCATTACCGAGACGAGTGGCCATGAGATGAGGATAAGCTGGTTAAACCTAGGGGCGCCAAGATAAATGGGACCTAGGGGCCCTCATGCTTACTTAATCATTAGACGGTTAGAATCCGAGCAAGTGCTCTGATAAGTTATTCCCGGATAGCAGCCGTGAATATTGGCCATTCCGTGAGAGTGCCTAGAGATACTAGGGGTTGCCAAGATAGAGTGAGGTTGAACACCCTAGGGGCAGCTGCTCACCAGCACCACTGATTAACATAGAAGTCTCCATAAAACCGTGTAAATTGGATTACACTCTTGAATATGTAGCGATGCCCTAAGTAACACGATAGTTACCCTTGATGAGAATATTTATTGGCTAGATCTTAGTGTGGGGACTCAGTTCTCTTTTACAGATTAGCAATTATGTTGGAGGGCGCGTTACGCATGAATTGTTGGAAATTGTCGAGCGTTGGTCTCGAATTATTTGGTGATATAATATATCTGCTTGCTCTGGGATTTTCTGAGTGCAGGGATATAATTGTTGATAAGATATAGTTGTGATATAATATATCTGCTTGCTCTGGGATTTTCTGAGTGCAGGGATATAATTGTTGGTAAGATATAGTTGTGATATAATATATGCTTGCTCTGGGATTTTCTGAGTGCAGGGATATAATTGTTGATAAGATATAGTTGTGATATAATATATTTGCTTGTTCTGGGATTTTTCTGAGTGCAGGATTTTTATCTAGTTACGAATTAATTTATCATTGGTT
This sequence comes from Humulus lupulus, assembly GCF_963169125.1. Lineage (NCBI taxonomy): Eukaryota > Viridiplantae > Streptophyta > Magnoliopsida > Rosales > Cannabaceae > Humulus > Humulus lupulus. Next base: position 224,245,471 of record NC_084793.1, read on the forward strand.
ATCAGGCATGACCATAAGTTTGCCAGGACGCTTTAGCGTTCTTGAAATTGATTGTTTAGGGTCCGGATGGGTCCGGAACCCTAATTCTCTACATGCTTTGTTTGAAAGTTGATCTTACTAAGCGTTTTCGCTTACCTAGTTGTTTCATGTTGTAGGTAAGAGCAAGGGCAAGGCAGAGCAGTGAGCGCTGGAGTCTTCCTTGCAAATGTACATGTGGACCGACCTTTTGGGAAGCCGTTTTATTTTTGGAAATGTTGTGTAATTTTCCTAAACTAGGCTCACTCTACTCTTTATAAAATATGTTGAAACTAAATGTTAAGTATGGCCATACGACTTTTTAAAAAGTTTTTTTTTATACGGGTTTTTGAGGCATTTTGTTAAATGAAAACATTTATATTTCCGCATTATCGAGTCTTGAAAATCCGGGTCGTTACACTAAGGATATGGGTATAAAATCACTAGAAATATATAGTGATTCCCAGCTAGTAGTTAATCAAATTATGGGAGGGTACCAAGCTAAGGGTCTCAGGATGGTTTCTTATTTAAATAAAGCAAACACAACAAGAAAAAAGGGCTTTTACTTCGGTTTTTGCTAAAATTCGCAACTGTTGTAGTTCGGAGCGAAGTAAAAAGTAGTTAAAAACCAAAGTAAAAAATAGGCTTTCTACTTCGGTTATTATGTAAAAACCGAAGTAAAAAATAGGCTTTCCACTTTGGTTTTTACATAATAACCGAAGTAGAAAGTTGGGTACGCTTCCTTGTAGGGCACTTTCTACTCCGGTTATTATGTAAAAACCGAAGTAGAATCCCCACTTAATAATTATTTCTAATTATTTTTAAACGGCCCAATTCTTTTTTTATATATATATATTTGCCCTAATTTTTTTTTAAAGAGTCTAATTATATGAATTTATAATTATATATATTTTTACAATTGGAATTGTTTTTTTTTCATTTAATTTGTAACAGAAATAAAAATCACAAAATTTATACACTTAGAATTAAAATTCTTATAAAATTAAATATTTATACATTCACATAATTGTTAAGTAGAATAACCTAATCATTCATATATACATTCACATAATTGTAATTAAGTAAAATAGCCTAAACATTTATATATACATTCACATAAAACTAAAGGTATGTATAAACAAAATAGTCTTACTAATAAATTTAAGTCATCAATCGGCTTAACTATTCTTGTTGGATTGGCAAGATCTCCTCCCGACCCTTGGCGACAATTTGACTACTAGTAACTTTGTCATTTAGTTCATTCTACAAAACAAACCAATGATAGATTAAATTAGTAACTTGTAACAACACTTAAAAAAATTCCTACTTTGCTTTAAAACACTTACAACTCTTTCTTCAATTTTGTTGTCCAAATTATCTTCGACAAGAGTCTTCTTTGTTTCTCGCACTCTTATCCAAATTTCATATCCATCTACATCTTCCACTCCTAGTTCTTTTTTCTAGGACATCAAACATAATTGAATTTTAATTATTAAATTTTCCTAAGTCTAACAAAATTTTGGTAGCATAACAACTGCATTTTAACATCTCCAAAATTTAAAAACCTGTAAATAACACACAAAATATCTCGACATAGTGTGCAAATTGAAAAAGGAAAACAGTTAATAAAATCTATAAAAAAATTGGCAGAGTTTCCTTTGTTTTTGTAGCATATACCAATTTTATAGTTATATATAAATTCAACACAAACAAACACAAAATCAACATACATAATTCCATCCTTATATCACCGCCAACAACAAATTTCCCAAAACCTACTTCACTAAAGTAAAACATGTATGATTTAACTCTAATTTTATAAATAAATATTGTAATAGTAATAAATAAAATTTAAAGATTACTCATCTCCAATATTACTCTTGAAGTCACCCAAAATCAATACCAAATTGTCAACTAAATCATCAACCCTACTAAAAAGCTTAAACAAAAACAAATAAAAATCAATTACATAATTAATTAAACTAGTTACATAATCATCAAACAACATATCAAGCTAGCTAGTTATAGAAAATAAAAAAACAAATGTCACTAATAATCCAAACATTTCAAGTTCTAACATTGGCAACAACATTACCTATTGAAGCTATGTTTAGAAATTTAAATAGCAAGTCACAACAATTATTAAATTTTACTAATATATATTTAATTAATAACATTATATAAAATAACAAAATAAATAAAAAAAATATAACACAAATATACTAAAAAATAAGTATTAAATTCGGAATAATATAAAAAAAATTAACACAAACAAAGTTTTAAGGTAACAAACCTTCTTTGATGCTCAAAATAACCTCTAAATCAATATTAGCAACTCTAAAACCTATATATAATAAACACATTATATCTATAAGAAAAAAAATCTGAAAATAATATAGAAAATAAAAAAAAATCATACAAACAAAGATTTAGTGATTCATACCTTTTTTGAAGCTCAAGAACTTATTTTAATGTAAGAAAACCAGTCAAAGTCCAATAACAATACCTATTTTCGAACCCTAAAAATACCCACACCCATAGTCTTTATTTTCTCCCTCAAAAATAAAAATGGAACTAATATTTTTGTTTTTAAGTAAGAAAAATGGTTTCAAATGGTAAAAAAAACATAAAAAAGGGTATATTTAGTGAAACCCTCATGGTAGTACGACAACAATGGAGGTTTTCTGGGTTTGGCGTTTGAGATTTTTGCTTCAGAGAGACGAATGAGGGGTGGGAGCTATATATTAAGGGTATTAAAACTCTTTTACTTCGGTTCTTATACAAAAACCGAAGTAGAAAGTACCCTTTCTACTTCGGTTTTTGTATAAGAATCGAAGTAGAAAGTACCCTTTCTACTTTGGTTTTTATATAAGAACCGAAGTAAAATCCTTCAGGGCCGCGTTTGGTTTGCTCCACTTTTCACTTCGATTTTTTCATAAAAACCGAAGTGAAAAGCCCCAATATAGTGTGCAAACCAAACATGGCCCTTGTCTATTTTCTATTTTAACTTCGTTTTTTTAAGAAACCGAAGTAATAGCCTTTTTTTATGTACTACCATTCCCAAAAGCGAAGTAAAAACCCATTGAAAGGCTTTTACTTCAATTTTTTTATATTCTATGTGTAAAAAATGAAGTAAAAGCCTATATTTCTAGTAGTGAAAGGAATTGTTGGCACAATTTGAAAAGTATACTCTTCAACAAGTGCCTTGCGATCAGAATTCAAATGCTGATGCCTTGGCTAAGTTAGCAAGTGCAAAAGATGTCGTTGCCTTGAGCATAGTACCAGTTGAACATTTTTTGGCACCGAGCATTCAAATACAAGAATCCTCACTAGTGATTCAAGTGACAGACACATGGATGGCACCCATCATCGAATATCTCGAACAAGGATTGCTGCCAGCAGAAAGGAACAAAGCAAGGACGCTTCAAAGACAATTGGCTTGATTTATTCTGGTAGATGGAATTTTGTATAGAAGAGGATACTCAATGCCTTTGTTATAGTGTGTTTCTAAGGAGAAAGCCAAGGAACTGATGCAAGAGGTCCACGAAGGTTTCTGTGGAGATCACGCTGGGGGACAGAGTTTGTCGAAAAAGATTCTAAGGCAAGGGTATTTTTGGCCTACTATGAATGAGGACTCTATGGGTTTCATTAGAAAATGTGACATGTGCTAGAGATTCTCCAAGATACCGCGAGCAGCCCCAAATGAGCTCAAACAGATGCAAAGCCCATGGCCATTCGTAGTATGGGGAATTGATCTGATCGGGTCTTTACCTGCAGGAAAGGGGAATGCCAAGTATGTTGTAGTTGACGTTGAATACTTTACAAAGTGGGCCGAAGCTGAGCCACTAGCAACAATAACAACCAAGAAAGTATGGGACTTTGTTGTCAAGAACATCGTATGTCGGTATAGGTTGCCAAGGAAAATTTTCTCAGATAATGGCACACAATTTGACAGTGGTCTTTCCACTGATTTCTGTGAAAGGCATGGAATTATAAAAATCTTTTCATCAGTAGCTCATCCACAGGAAAATGGACAAGTCGAGGCCGTTAACAAGACTCTGAAGGACACATCGAAGAATAGGCTTGAATAAGCAAAAGGGGCATGGCTAGAACAATTACCAGAAGTACTCTAGTTGTATAGGACATCCCATCAAACAGCAATAGGCCATACACCATTTTCCTTGGCCTATGGGTACGAAGCCATGTTGCATGTTGAGCTAAATCCACCATCACATAGAAGGCTAACATACGAATAGAGCACTAATGACCAATTATTGATGGAGTCTTTGGACCTAGTCGATGAAAAGCGTGAGCAAGCTCAACTTCCAGTAGAAGCTTACCAACAAAAGGTCGCTCGATATTTTAACTCTAAAGTACGTGAAAAAAAGTTTAACGTAGGAGATTTGGTACTTAGAAGAGTTTTTCTCAGCACTCGAGATTAGGCTGCCGGAGTGCTCAGAGCAAATGGGGAAGGTGCGTATCAAATTGAAGAAATCCTTCCACCAGACACATATAAACTTGCTCAATTAAATGGAGATCTCATTCCTCGCTATTGGAATGGAGAACACCTGCACAAGTATTGTCAATGAACAATTCTTTTTAAATAATTGGCTTGTATTAATTTTACTTTTTACAAGTTTATGAATAAGGGCTAGTCAATTATACGACTGGTCACTTACAAGTGTAAGATCAATTCTTGATCACTCGTACAGACAAAATTTTGTCCATATATTATGAGAAATAAAAGGAACTGTGCACAGCCAGTTATTCTTGCCAATTATTGTATTTATTACAAGTATTTTCTCATTACGTGTGTTGTTTTGCTATATTATCGTTTTGATTATAAGTACGCGAGCATAAATGTTTGAACATGACTTGGTCATGGCAAGTGACCGAGAACCTTAAGCTCCTCGATCACTTGGGGGGCATATAAGATACTAAGAAAGCAAAGCATATCAATAAGCATATGTAAACACACGAGCAAAATAAGGGAAAGCATACTACGACACTTAGAGTATTTTAAAAAAAAATTAGTTAAATTTTGTAAAATCTAGACAAAGTATTATGCTAAGTTCAGTAATACGAGCATATGTTATAATAGTAATAAAGATATTATAATATCATAATGAAATGTCTTTACACCACGAGCAATTCCTGCTCGGATGTAATTAAAAATTAAAAGAAAAGCTGCCTTACGAAGCAAAATTGTCTCAACATTACGAACCATTGTTTGTATGTTTTAGTTACAAATTTTAAGAGAAAAAAAATTATAAATCATTGAGCAGCTGGAGGAGGATCTGGCTGAGATTGCTGGTCGACTGTAGTCCCCACATCCTCTTCGGCACCTTCAATGCCTGTCGCCAAGGAGATTTCAGGAGATTCCTGAGTGTTCTTCTCCTCTTCTAGGCGAGCAGTGCACTTCGTGAATTCAAATTGCCTCATTTGCTCGAAAAGGTAGTCGAAGTTCACCCATGGGTTGTTCTTCCAGAACAGGTAGAAGCAGTTGAAGGTTGCTCCTCTGAACTTCTCCAGGTTCTAGGAGTTGGTTTCCTCGAGTAGTTTGACACGCCCCTCCAGATCGGTTTCCTCCATGCTGGCCACCAGGTCATCTTGAAGTTTGGTTGCTTCTTTGAAGTTGTTTTCCGAGGCCCCCTTGAACTTCTCTTTGGCAGCAACAAATTTGGCCAACTCCTTTTGGCTCCTCTTCAACTCCTCGGTTAGACTGACAACTTTGTCTTTAACTGCCTTAACCTTGTCCTCGCACACCTTGGTATCCTCAGCATGTTTGGCCTCTATCTCCTCAGCATGATGCCAGCTATGACTCATGGTCAGGATACCCTGCAAAAAAAGTGAAGCGGTTAGAGGAAATTGGAGAAAATGTTGCTCGACTAAAACTAACAAAAAAAAAAAACTTACACTAAGTACTTCAGACAGCCCGCGACTCATGACCTGGCTGTTCTTCAGTGGAGGAAGATGGGAAAAGGCTTCTTGGCTATGGCGGTGCCTTGATAGTCTTTGCAGCTTCTCGTGGGTGGCATTAAAGGTGCTGCTCAGTAAATCAGTGGCTAAGGATCTCCCCGCCTAGTCGAAGGAAGGGCCACTACGAGGAGGAGGAGGAGGAGTTGTATTTTGGGAAGGAGTTGGAGCCGGGGGTTCATCTGATCGAGCCTTTTACTTGGAAGGCTCACCACTGCACTCCCCTGGATGCCTCCTGCTCAGTTTCTTTTTGCTCGCAGGAGCTTCGACATTGGCGTACATGTCGAAGGCATCTTTAGAAGGCATGATTGCAAAACAAAAACAAACGACCAGACAAAGTAGTTTAGAAAAGCAATGGAATAATGAAAAGGAAAATTCTAAGTAATATACCCGAGCTATTATTACTGGTTTATATATTATTTATAGAACTATAGCTACACTCAAAATCTGCCTCAAAGAAGTATGAATTAAAATTACTGGTTGTAAATTTAAAGTTGCCATCCCTATCGAATAAGTGACAGGGGATGGGCAAGTTATCTAAGAGTGAGAGGTCTATACCATTCTCGTCAGAGGATTATGATATAGGGCCAGTGAACTCTGGTAGTTTTTGCTTTCCTCGCCCATGGTGAGAAGGGGTGGCAGCAGCCTGAGGGTTGCTGGGTGGTTCTCGGATGGTCACTCCAGTGGGTCATCCCCTCTAGGGTGTGACACATCTTGCTGTTGCTTGGGGATTTCCTCTCCAGTAGCACTCCCCGCGGTGGATTGCCTCACATCTTGATGAGGTTTCAGAAGGCCAACCAGCCTTAGATTGCTTTCAGTAACCAGCTCCTTGACGCTCTTCTCTATGTTCGTCATGTTGGCTAAGGCTGTGGCCCTTATCTCTATTTCTGGAGTGGGGTCTGGTCGGTGCCATGGACCTAGGCGTAACACCAATTTGATAAGGACATTGAAAGGAAAAACCGACAACAATAAACACCCAGAGATCAAAAATTTTACCTCCTCGAGTGAAGGCCAAGTTGTTAGCGACTAGGTCTGTCGTAAGGAAGTACTCGTGGAAATATTTTCCTACGTTGGATTTGTAAGTAACATCACCCAGGAATATGAGAGAAGATTCCTGGTGGCAGAAGTGGAAGAGCCCTGTGTTGTTTTGGTTGGGGTTGGACTTGAGATCGAACAGATAGTTGATCTCATGTGGTGTAGGCACATGCCACTTTTTATGGTTGTAAAGGATATAGAGTGCTGATAGTACTCTATATCCATTGGGTGATATTTGAAAATGGGCGACCTCAAAATAATTGGCCACCCTTTGGAAAAATTCATGCAAGGGAAAGATCGTCCCTGCCTCGATATGAAACCTCGACCAGGCACTGAAGGCACCTCCAGTCACGTTTGCCCTTTGGTCGGGTGTGTGTTTTTGTAAAGTTACTCCAGGAAGCCCATACTTCTTGGAATACTTAGCCACCGTCCTGGTTGATATGACACTGGGAGGGGCGATGTATCAGTCCGTTTATGCTCGAGGGCCATCGCGAGGACGGGCTTTTGGCTGAATGTCTGGTGGTGAAAAAATTAAAGGTTGAGGGTCATTTGATGGACCCTCAGTATTGGTTGCCTATTGGTTAGAAGGAGGATTGGTGGTTTTATTTTTCTTACGAGCTATGTATTTGACACGACCCATGTGTGACTGATGATCTGAAGGACTGATCGTAGGATTTTGATATGAAAATGAAGGCTCAGGGAAAGGAAAGGAAGGTTGTTCTTGATCCTCGAACAGTAATGCGAGAAGATCTTTGTCTATTGGTCTCTCACATCCCCAAGGATCGTGCATGAATATCTGAAAAGAGCAAAGGGGAAGTGAGAATCTACTACCAATAGATAGAAGAAGAGAAATATAAGGATAACGTTACTCATGTATAAAAGTTAAGCTTTTATACGACCAGTAGCATCCTAATATAAACACTACAAACATGCGAGCAATTTGGAAAAATAGATCAAAAAGCGAATGTAAAAAGTTTTTTCAAGAAAACATTATGACTTCGAATACAGGTGGGAAAAACCTAGTTTTTTCCGAAAATGATAAAATTGGATTTTCACTTTGATTTCGGGGCCTAAATCAGTACTCCTATATCCCACATTAATTTCTAAACTCCACCCAATATTTTATACTACCTACAATCCTTATTCTAGCATGTTTCTGTATATATTTGTATCAACCCGATACCCGAGTAGTTTTTTCTCAGGAACAATTGAGGCACAATAAGAAAACTCACGAAATTTATTCTAGAAGGCATAAAAGAGAAGGTGGGTTCGAAACTTACTTGGATTGCGGTTTGCTGAGGAATCACGAAGATTGTTGCACGAATCTAGTTGAAGGCGTCTCGGATCACAAAGGTTTTCTGGGTTTTTTCGTAAAAAAATTTCTGAGTTCTTAAAGAGAGAGAAAGCTTCGGTAAAAAGTGAATATTGGAAAGGTGATATATTTATACTGTTCGTGGTGCAGTTGAAAAGGTAATGATGAGAGTGGAATTTCGATGTATGGGAAATCGCAATAACCGTCAAAATAGTTTTGGGAAACTATAAAAGTCATGATTGCTTACTTTTATGAAAAGGTGCTGACATATATGTTAGGTCAAACGAATGGCTAGTTGAGTAAGTTTATTAAATGCTAGTTGCAGTAAAATAAACTTGGGGGGCAAATGTTTACCCAAAAAAGATTCACTTGATTACGTGGCAAGATTAGTACGCACGTGAGGTGCGCGTGACTATTTAATTAGTTATGCTCTGGTCGACCATCGACCGTAGGAGATTTTGTACGGAAGAGGGCATATTTCTTGGGCGACCAGGGCTGATCGCGATATATCAGATATTTTCTAGAGATATTTGATCTTGCATTTATGTAAAAAGTGTAATGTCCATTATTATTCAGATATGTTTGTATTGAATGTAATCAAGGCCCATCGGCCCATAGGTAGATCCTTGAGCCTATAAATAAAACTTAAAGGGCTAATGAGAGGGAACTTTTTGGAGACTAAGAGAGAAAATAATTGTTCTTACGTAATTCTTTGTATCTACTACTGAGCTTGTGAAACTCAGTAAACCCTTGTTTACTGATCGCAGGTTCCCTTTACATTAATAAGAACACTAAGTGGGCGTAGGTCATTACCTTCACTTGGGGCCGAACCACTATAAATCCTTGTGTCATTTATCTTCTTGACTTGAATTCATCTAATTTCTATCGTTTTATTTAACTCCATATCGTTGACCAAATCAAGGGTCAATAATATGGTATACATTTAATACAGATTATTCCCATTTACATTGGGATATGATTTGATAATAGAATAGAATATACTCCTGCTATCTCGGATAATAAATGATAGATATGCAATACAACCTGGGCATTAATGAGCGTATAAGGAGCCTCCGAGTCTCTTGGGATCCCTCGGTATGCGCTCTGACCAGGTTTCCATGAGCTAAATATCTTATCCGAGCTGGTGATCAAAGATTATCTGAACCATAGCTCGGATTAAGCTCAAAGTGCCCAAAGGTGGATTTGGCCATTATAGGGCTCAAACTGGATTATTATCCTAATAGGAATTCTGATAATAACCTATATATCGTGTTGTCAGGTCCCAACTTGAGCTTTTCACATCATTGCTAATAAGAGGTTCTACTTGGTTGCTTTTCCACGTATTCATCTGCCAACTGTACCCCGAGCTGAGTGACTAGACTCGCGCTAATTTTTAGGGTACAATATTTGCCCCCAAGCTTCTGCTCGTGCTTGATGTCTTCATTTTCTGACATGCACAATAGGGGCTTTTAGGGTTCTGCCATGTAAAATTGTGCATGCCTACTACTCGAGTACTGGACACGTGGTTGTTTGTAATTGGCGTCCGTTCAAGTTTCGAGGACTGTGACAACACTCCTGTCAACTTTTTACTGCTGTATGGTTCATTTAATATTGGTCTTTGGATCTCGAGCAGACCCCATCAGATGCCCAAATTAATTCCCATAGTTTACGTATAAATAGTGTGATCAGACCTGAATCTTCACCACCTTTGCATTCATAAAGTTTCCTTTCAAAAGCAAAGTTTCCCTTTTTCTCTCAAACTCTTCCCAAAATCCTTCACCGCCTTTCAGACTCTCAAAAGCTTTCAAGGAGTTTCCTGTGGACGTATCAACATTTTCTTTGAATCGATCATATAAACTGTAAGTATTTCCTCATCTGGTTTGAATCTTTCGATTCTTTATTTTCTAGTGAGCTTTTTACTTCAAAAAATGTTCTTTCCTCAATATCGGTTAGGCTACGTCTTAGTGTAAATAGGAAATAGGGTTCGGTTTAGGCCAAATGAACGATACTATGCTTGTTTAGAAATAAGGTATTCATAAAAATAGGGAAATTTTCTGGGTTTTACAAAGGAAATTCTATTGGTAATCGACTAGAATACTTGGAAGCCAAAATGGTTTGAGCTTTGGTTCTAGGTAGCTTAAGGGTCACGATTTCTTAAGTGATTTTGCATTAAATCGCTTTCAAAAGAAAAGTAGTGGATTTTACAAGTCTGACACACGAATCCTGAAGTATCAGGGAATTTCACGAATTCAAAGCATGTGGCCTAGGACCACGCATTGAGGATAGAACACATGTAAAATTTAAATCCCAAAAGCAAACCACTTAAACCCTCGGATCTTCATAACTGTATCACCGTAGCTAGTAATTGTCTTAGGTCGCCACTAATAGGCTAATTTGTCATCAGACGAGCTAAATCATGGCCCCCCAAAGAAAAATGTCGTGAGATCATCTGCTCAGAGCAAGAATAAAGGAAAGCAGGTCACCTCTAACTCTATAATTCCTTATTTCAGACCTGTGGTGGAGAGGGAACTCGATGTCAACCCTAACGCATTCTTCGAGGCCGAGCACATAGTGTCCCGGATAACGTCGCAAGGGAAAGTTAACAAGATCCTACCGAGTCATGGGATTGAGGTGGAAGCTGATGGTCTCCAGCCTCGACCTCCGTTGGAAGGAGAGCAGAGCTACGACCCTCTCCAAGATGACTATGGGGCGTGGAGTGATGACCACCTGAAGGCAGATCTCTCCTACGATGAACAAACAGTCTAGATATTAGACAGAAAGGATAAGGTCTTGAGGAATAAAACTATACCTTTGGTTAAGGTATTATGGAGGAACAACAAGGTCGAGGAAGCGACCTAGGAGTTGGAGTCAGATATGCAGAGTCAGTATCCCGAGCTGTTTAGGTAAATTTCGAGGACTAAATTTCTGTAAGGAGGGGATAGTTGTAATGTCCCAAATTCCCTAATGTGGCTTAATGCCTGGAATAGGGGGCCAGGAGGGCCATAATTGATTTAATATGCAATTATGTGATTTTATGCATGATTATGTGAATTATATTATGATATGATGATAATTGCATGCATGTGGGCCCACTTCTTATTAGAAGGGCATTTTCATAATTTTGACCTGTTAAGGGCATAATTGTATATTTATGTGCATGTTTGTGACATGTGGGTTAGACCACATCATTATGTGGATATGTTCGAGCTATTCGACATGAGATGATCCTAGGTTGCAAGTTAGCGGTTTGGTCATAACTAGGTTAATTACCGGGCTCGGGGTGAGTCTGGGGGTAATTTGGTGCTTAGTACATTACCGGGTAATGGGATATGATTTAATTATTATTTGAGGAAATTTGGAGTAGTGAGAATTGGAGGTTGTTAATTGTGATTAGCGGGATGGACGGGAAATGACAGTTGTACCCTTGCTAGCCTTGAGAGGTTTTAATTGGCCCAAGGGGCATTTTGGTCTTTTGACCATGGGATAGACTTAAGTCTGGTATGCTGTAGAAGGGAATAGGTAGCCAAAAATAGAGTTTCTTTCTATCTCTCTCATTCTCAATCATCTCTCTCTTGGGTTGAGATTTTGAAGCAAACTTGAAGATTTAAAGCTTGGGAATTAAGGCTTGTGAGCTTAGGATTTTAGTTCAATCATTGAAGGGTGTTTAATTCTATGTTTGGGGTAAGGTTTCCAGTTTAAATTTCAAGGTTTGCTTTGTTTTTGAAGTGGTGTTTAAGCTTTGAATTTTGATTGTAGAATTGGGTATTTAGTGTGTTATTAAGTGTTTCAAAGTTAGGGTTTAGTTGATAAACTGATGGTGATGTTGTGTAGTTTTTTGGCTGTGATTTTGGGATTGATTTGGTGAAGGTTTAGCTGTGATTGAATTGGGAAAAAGGCAGGGGAGCTAGGTTTGCAGGGTCAAGTTGCGACCGAGTTCATGCAAGTTGCGACTTGAACCCATTCCAGAGCCTCCCCTGGTTGCTGTCTAGCAGGTGCGCCATGACCCGCCCCTAGCACCCTAGACATGGGCGCTCTGTCTTGGGGGCGCACTGTGGCCCTAGGGGGCAAGTCACGGCCCGACCCTCCCTTTTGTGCCAGGATGATTTTTCAAGAGTTTTAGGCTTGGGTTTTCATTTCTTAAGGCTCGAGATCGAATCTACTAACCCTATTAGTACGATTCGAGGTCCCGGGAGCGGGGTTTTTGACCACGAACCTTTTATTATTTGTTTTATTGATGAGATTTCATATTTAGTTATGATTAGGTGACCGCTAAGGGACTTAAGGACTGATCATTCTCAAGGGTCATTCTTATATTATTTCACTCTCGAACCAAAGGTAAGAAAATTGCACCCTGTATGTGACATGCATGGTTATTGACGAGGCATGTTGAATTCTCTATATATGGACAGTGATTGCATTGTAAATGTCTAGCAGCTTTGCTTATTTGTGAATGGCACTGACTTATTAGTAAGAAACGACATTGGCGTTAGTATTGGTCGTGCAGTCTTGACTTATCAGTCATGATTGACAGTAGTACTGAGCACTGGTCGTATGATATTGACTTAAGGTTCAAGAGCGACATTAATGTGTTTAATGCAGGTTGAAATGATTAGATCTAATCAACATGAGCATTAAATCCTTAACCGACCTATAGGTCGAAGAAAACTAAAGCGCTGGACTAGTCTAAGGGCTAGTTACTTGAGCCAGGGCCAAAAGGCTCAGGTGACTGAAGCGTCACATGGCTTAGGGTGCATAGCCCCAGAGAGTGACTGATTAGTCACCTATCCAGATTGTGAATCACTAGTCACCTGTCCAGAGTGTGACTCATTAGTCACTTGTCCAGAGTGTGACTCATTAGTCATCTATTCAGAGTGTGACTCATTAGTCACTTATCCAAAGAGTGACTCATTAGTCACCTACCCAGGGGGTGACTTATTAGTTACCATCTGACTAAGGCTGGAAGCCCTAGAATCAAGTATTCATAATGTATACATGCAGTAATAAATTTTCTTGCTGAGCCTTGGCTCATGGTTGCTATATGGTGCAGATAAAGGGAAGAAAAGCTCACCCAGCCTTGAGTGGAGAGCTTAGGCGACGATGTGTACATATGTGGCCACTTGACCACCATGGCCAAGGTGTTTCTCAAGGGAACTAGGGTTCAACCCTATTTTTGCCGCTTAGGTCAGTGGGTTGTATCTTTTATACTGTAATGACCATTTTTTTTTGTAAATAACTTTGTAAATACTTTTATGGGCCCATGTACAGTTTAACATTTTAAATTAAAATATATCCATTCCTTTTGACTGAGATTTTCACCCTGGCCTGTTAATAACACCTAGATGCACGTTTATAACCTAATGACTCATTTAGTGAGTTAAGAACTATTTAAAGTCCACATTAACGGTCTTGGAGTAACCAGGGCGTTACAACCTTTGTCATCGATCTCCCTAGCCACCCAAATGACTATAAAGATTTGTTCTTTATGTCAAAGGGGTTCAAGAACTACGAGCACTGATACTTTAACCACTCTCGTAAGTCTTCTACCTTTATGAATTCAACATGTGAATTTTTTTATCACTTTCACCCATCTTTTTTTGTTTAAGTATTCAAACTGAGTTCTTTCATTATGAAACTATATCTACAAGGATATGGCGGTTTGAGACCCTTGGGGGTCAATATGAGACTCTGTCTAGTCTTCCTCCGAGGGAGAAAGACTTCCCTCAGGTTTTGAACGATGCCACCATGGTGGCCTACAACCTGATCAACAAGGACCAGACGCTGGCTCTCAGGATCCGAGCTCGTCTTCCTGTCATCCCTGAGCTCCCTCCTCCTCAAGAAGCCTTGCCAGCCAATGAAGACATTGAGGAGGAAGAAAATGTGGCACTACTGTTGCATAAAAGGTGAGCTCTGAAAGACAATCAGGAGCCTAATTAAGAGCGAGCTGCATCCGGGGCAGTAGCCGGCGCTTCCGTCCAAGGTAACCCATATAGAGAGTTAGATCGGGTTGCTGCCAGTTTTAGGCTAATTCGCTTCAACCCTAACCAGTTCGTTAGTCGTCATTCTACTGACCTAGACTTAAACACAACCCTCCTTCAGTGTGTAGACCATTTGGTGGTACGTTATGATGACAACTACCCCAAAGGTACCATTGTGGTTGACAACACTCTCAATTTTAGGTCGACCATTTTTGAAGAGTATGGGACAAACCGTAAGACTTGGCCTTCCTTGCGACATGATGTATATGCCCTTGGTTTTAGGCAGTACCTAGATGAGTCCAACCCCAAAGAAGGACCTGAAACCCCTAGGACTCAGGAGGTTATAATTTTAGATTGTCCCCCACCTCCTTTAATCCAAGAGTTACAGGTTGTGCCTAGCCCAGCCCATAACCCCGAGTTGATCGTAGTAGATTCCTCCTCTAGCTCAGAGGCTAGGGTTCTTGCTCTATTTCTTGTCTTTATATTACATTGAATAATTATTCTTTATATCTGAACCTTTTGTTCGTTCTTTTTTAGGCGAAGGAATTGAGTTGCCAGATGCCCCGGGCTTGAGGGGTGCTTTTAAGGCCGGCGGGACCAGAGATGGTCCTATGGTGAAGAGGGCCAGGCTAACAAAGAAACAGACTCCCAAGACTGGGGCTACCACCGAGTCTCTAGCTAAATACAAAGGCTTTAGCTCCACCCGGGAGCAGCAACAAAAAACCCTCCCCTTAGCTCAGGTGACAACAGTCACGGTTCATCAAGCTTCACCTCCTCTTCCTCGGCGTGTACCTCCCACAATGCCTCAAGTGATCCAAGGCGAGGCTCCCACCGTCTAGATCCCAGTTAAGCCACTTGACCTAGCCAGGATCCTTGAGGCGTTTCAGGGTACTGTGTACAAGATGGTGAGCCATATGGTTGGCCATGCCTATAGAGCGAAGGCCAAAGACTTGAGGGCTATAAAGGAGTGTACTTTTGAGGACGTCCTCAAATTTGCTATGGGGATGAATCTCAGAGTGAGTCCTTCTCACTCTTCTAACTTTTCTTTTTCTTTTCTCCTTAGTTTTTTTTAACCAATTCTTGACTTTCCTTATCCTTTTGCAATATGTACTGGCTCAATTTTGAGGAATTACTCGAGTTAAAGCTAGGGATGAGGAGCTCTGGGCTGCCCTGACCACTGCCCAAGAGGGCGAACAGTCTGCCAAAGTCGCCCTGGTTTCCTCCCAGGAGAGCGAGCAGTTTGCAAAGGCTGCCCTGACTGCTAAGTAGGCCGCCATCTTGTTACCTCGAGCTTGGTATTCCCCCAATATCTGGTATACTACGAGCTGAGAATTACTATAACATTAAATGGCTTTTGTCTTTAGCTCTTTCGCTACCCTTAGCCCTGCCAATAAGGCCTCATACTCGGCTTCATTGTTGGATGCTTCAAATCTGAACTTGAGAGCTGTATGGAATAGATGCCCTTAAGGTGAGATTAAGATTATCCCAGCTCCCAACCCATTTTCATTAGACGATCCATCAACAAATATTTTCCATAATTCCTGCATTGGCTCCCTTATCAGCTCGTCCTGAAAACTTGTGCACTCGGCCACAAAATCAACAAGGGCTTGGCTCTTGATTGCTGTCCGTGGCATATATAAAATCCCGAACTAGCTAAGTTTGATGATCCATTTTAATAGACATTCCGACGTTTCAGGTTTTTGCAAAACCTGCCTTAAAGGTTGGTCGGTTAAGACGTGAATAGAATGGGACTTGAATTATGGCTTGAGTTTCCTTGAAGCCAAAATGAGATAGAACACAAGCTTTTCTATCATTGGGTACCGTGATTCAGCTCCGAGAAGTCTCTTACTTACATAATATACAGGTTTTTGCGCCCGATTTTATTCTCGAACTAACACAGCACTGACTGCATTTTCTATCATGGCCAGATATACAAACAGACATTCTCTGGACTTCAGTTTTATATAGTATGGGGGGTTCAGGTAGATGCGTTTTCAGGTCGTGAAATGCCTGTTTGCATTCTTTGGTCCATTAAAACTTTTTATTTCCTTTGAGCATGTTGTAAAATGGTATACACTTGTT
Organism: Humulus lupulus; assembly: GCF_963169125.1. Taxonomy (NCBI): domain Eukaryota; kingdom Viridiplantae; phylum Streptophyta; class Magnoliopsida; order Rosales; family Cannabaceae; genus Humulus; species Humulus lupulus. The sequence goes on from NC_084793.1 coordinate 224,261,866, forward strand.
AGTGGATTTTGAAACGAAGCAGTTTAAGGACACCAACTTTCAAGTTAGGCTTTGTACTTCTTTACGCGACCTAGGCGAAGGCATCTCTAACAATGACCTGATTTTTTTTGGATTCGCCTCTATCCCCCTTGTGTTGACTATAAACCCCAGAAACTTTCCTGATGCAACTTCGAAAGTGCACTTCCGGGGATTTAACTTCATGCCCTATTTTCTCAATATGCCAAAACATTCTTCCAGGTCGGATACATGGTTACTGGCAGCCTTTGATTTAACAAGCATATCATCGACATACACCTCCATGTTTCTCCTGATCTGGTTAGCAAACATTTTGTTGACTAACCGTTGGTATGTAGCACCAACATTTTTCAACTCGAATGGCATAACTTTGCAGCAATACACGTTACGCTCAGTCGTGAAGCTAGTATGCTCTTGGTCTGCAGGGTTCGTCGAGATTTGGTTATATCCAAAATACGAGTCCATGAAAGACATGAGAACGTGACTGGTTGTGGCATCTACCAACTAATCAATTCTTGGTAGTGGGAAATAGTCCTTAGGAAAAGCCTTGTTGAGATTGGAGAAATTAATACAAGTTCTCCACTTCCCATTTGGCTTCGGGAACAGCACGAGGTTAGCGACCCAGATTGAGTATTTTCCTTCCCTGATAAATCCGCATTTAAGTAGGCGAGCTACTTCTTCTAATGCTTCGGATCGCACTGTCCCCAAAAGCCTTCATTTTTTTGACTTTGCGGGCACATTCTTGTCCAAGTTAAAAGTATGCATTATTATACTTAAACTTATTCCCACCATATCCTCATGTGACCAGGCAAAGATATACAGGTTCTTCCTCAGGAATTCAACCAGCTCCTTCTTCCTTTCAGCTTCAAGATTTTTTCATACTTTGACAACTCTTGAAGGTACTTCTGGGTCAATATTTATTTCCTCGAGCTCTTCTATTGCTTTAAGCTTAGATCTATCTTCGCCTACACGCAAATTAATGTCATCCCGGTGGGCGACCTCGTCATCTCCTTCTCGAGGTTCTTCCGTCCCACGGGTAACACCCATTACACGGTCCTCACCTCTTCACCTATGACCATCACATGCTTCCCGGGTTGTGATTTTCCCTTCATAGAAATGTTGTAGCATTCTCTGGAAACGAGATGGTCTCCTCTTACTGTGCATATCCCCGAGGTTGAGTAGAACTTCATTGCTAGGTGTCGTCCCAAAATTGCATTATACACAGCCGGACAATCGATTACCATGAACTCAAGTATTTTAGAAAAAATTTGTGCCTCTTCTCCCAACATAACCACCAGTCCGATCATCCCTATGGCTGTCGCCCCTTCACTTGAAAATCCGTAGAGAGTCATTGAGGTCGCCTTTAGATCGGTCATGGAAATCAATCATTTTCCAAGGTGGACCTGAAAAGCACATTTATTGAGCTCCTATTGTCTACCAGTATCCTTCGCACCCTCTGACTGGCGAGATGCATGGTTACCACCAGTGGGTCATTATGTGGGAATTGAACGTGGCTAGTGTCCTCTTCCGTGAAAATGATTGGTTGTTTTTCCAACTACAATTGTTTTGATAACCGCTGCTCCTGGACAAATTCCACATTGTTATGAGCTTTTAGCTCATTTATATACCTCCTTTGGGCTCCGCTATTCGTACCCGCCAAATGAGGTCCTCCGAAAATAGTAGTTATATCTCCTCTTACTATTGGGGGAGGGTGCACTCGGTTCTGATCTATCTGAGCTCTAGGCTGACTTGTCGGGGCTTCTAGAGCTGGATGAGAATTCTGCCTGGTAGGTTGATTGGGAACAACCCGATTTTGGGTGTATTGGGCTAATGGTCTAGCTGAATGAGAGTCTCAATCTCATCCTTCAGCTATCGGCAATCATCGGTGTTATGATTAATGTCATTGTGGAATCAGCAAAACTTTGAGGGATCTATCTTCGCCTTCTAATGCCTTAATGGTTTTGGCTTCTTCCACAAGCGGAAATTATAATTTGTTAGGAAAATATGTTCCTAGGTGTCTATTAGGTCAGTGTAGGTGGCATAAACAGGCTTGAATTTCTCCACATACTTGTTCTTCTTTGTGCTATTCTGGTCGCCCTCACCATTCCTCTTCCTCTTATTGTTTCCCGCTTGGTTATTCTAGGTAACAGGTTGAGCCATAGCTGCAACATCTGTCACCGCTCCAGCGGGTTGGATAGGGGCTTGGCTAGTTCCTATGACAAAAAATCATGCCTCTTCCTGGTTTATCTACTCCTGAGTTCAGGCCAAGAACTCATCTACACTCTTAACTCCTTTTCGTTGGAGTTCTTGCCATAGGTCACCTCCCACCAGGATTTCTATCCTCATCGTCATGAGCTAGGAGCTATCATAAGAACCATAGCTCGTGCTGCAACATTGGTGAATCTGCTCAGATATGCTTTTAGGGATTCACCAGGTTGTTGTTTTATATTGGCCAATGAAGCTCAGAATGCTCTCTTAAAATCATAAGAAAACTTCTTCCACGAGCTTATCGAATGCTTCTTGTACTTTTTAAACCACTATCTGGTAGGTCCGACTAGAGTCGTGGGGAACACGATACATCTTAGATCGAACCCGACATTGTGGGCCATCATCATTGTGTTGAACATCCTGAGGTGGTCGGATGGATCTGTGTTTCCATCAAATGTCACCATGTTCGACATCCTAAAGCCAATATGATATGTAGCTGCTGCAATGTTTGGAGCGAAAGGTTCAAGTTCTTCATCAGAGTCACAATTATCCATCCCATTTCCATATAAGACCCTATTCCTCTGCTGCTCCATCAAGGCCAGTTGCTTAAGGGTTAGGTCCTTGGTCTCTAGGTTAGTTGGGGGCTGTTCAACAACTCCCATCCTATTGTACGCGTCTGATGGGCTGTTGTCCCTCCAAGACCGAGCTTGGTTAGGTGGAAAATTCCCATTATTTCATACAATAGACGAACCTCCCTCGTGTTGAGTATAGCTCATATCTTCGTTGCGAGCTGGATACCTTCTTTGTGAATTCAAATGATCACGCAGGTCGGGCTGTGGATTGTATTAAGGACTTTGCGTTGAGCTCAGGTTATTTCTCAGGTCGTTCTTAGACTTGGCTCCATGCTGGTAACATCCATTGCAAAACATACAGCCCGTAGCTAAGATCGAGGTCCTGGATTCTCGGCACGTCACTACAAGAAAAAATGCTTTTAATAACACCAAAAATGTCTTTTCAAAACATACCATAATACTTTTTGATGTGTTAAGACCGACTATGTTATCGTAGGTCAGGGTACTTTACATAACAGTTTGTCATTGTTATACAGATAAGTTATTATACTGTCAACGATAACACACTTTCTGTGTTATTTTAATAAATAGATAAGTGTTTAATTATCTTATTTATAGTCGATTATATAACACATTTCAATACTTATAAATTTGTGTTATACTACACTTTCGTATAACACATTTTTTATGTTATACTACACTTTAGTATAACACATTTTTTGTGTTATACTACACTTTAGTATAACACATTATTTGTGTTATATAATGAAGTTTGCATAACACAATTCTTTGCATAAAAAGTGTTATTGTAATAGATATTATAACACAATTTTTGTATTATTTTAATATTTAGATAAGTTTAAATTCTCATTATATATTTCATTTATATAACACTAATTTATTCTATTATATTTTAATTTTTTTTATATAATTAAAATTAGCTTTCTAATATATACTAGCATCATCAAATGAACTTGATTTTCAAATAACAAAAAGTAAAAGCATTCAACATTGTATTAACAATCCACAAATTAGTTTAAAACATTGAACACTGTCATCAACAACAAAATGTTCTTTAAGTATTGAAGGAGTCTTAAATATTCAACATGGTGAAAAGTTACTACTTTCAACATAAAATATTCTACAGCTGCCCAACACAAAGCCTTCAAAATTAAGTATCATTTTCTACTTCGCTTGTCACATCAGAAAAATAAACAAAGAAATATTTTATTGTTATTATCCAGCATCACAAATTACTTCAAGAAAAATGCTATGGAAATTATATCCAAGAAAGGACACCACATACAAAATAATGAATTCACAACTACACCAAAGCAAACAAAGAAACCAAACACTAAATTATAAGACATTGGTTATTTTTTGAGTATGCAAATGTACCTCTTGGAATAACTTTTTTAGAAGGCCATGCAACTATGGAACCAACTGCTTCTTGTATTGTAAGCATCGCATTATTAGGACGAAATAAGTAAGATTCTGGTACAATATCAACATCAACCAATACTCGCATAAAGTCTGGTCCAAGAGGCTTTCCATGTACAGTTATCTTTGGATCACTAGAATCCCAACAACCTTCAGCAACAATTACATCTGCCCAGTCAAGCAAGTAGCAAGCATTCTTCCCTTCTGTAAAGTTATGTCTTTTTTCTAGTGCAATACTCTACCAAATTGATTTTAAAGACAATATATTAGTTTCTGTATTTTTTCTTCTAAAATGAAAATTTAAAACAATAACAACTTTGATAATTTACCTTAGGGGACTGAATATTGTTTGACTGCAGTACATTGCGAGACTGTCCTTCGCTTGGTGTCACTTTACCACCAACCTAAATATTAAACCAAGATAAGTTTCATTGGAAGAAAAGAAGACTAAGGTTTATAAGTGCAAGATAGAATTACCACCAACTGTTCTTTAAGTAGATTCATCATTTCAGTCATTTTGAGCTTCATATTCTGTTGCTCTTCTTCTAACTTGGAGATCTTGCTATTATACATATTAACAACAGTTAGCTTACCACCAAGTGTTCTTTTGTCTAGCCTTCCTTTTTATTTTTTAGTTGCAATTTTATGAACTTCTCCAAAAATTTACGATGCCTAAAATGAAAGCATGATGGTCCTAAAAGTGTTGGCAAAAGCGAGTTTGAAATAAAGAAAGGAGATTGGAGCTGTCCCAAGTAAGTACCCGCTGCCCATAATGGTTCAGTGAAATTAGATACTCATGGATTATATTTCATAGGATTCGTCCCAGAACTTTTTACATTGAGAATATTAGATTAAGTATAATTAAGTTGAAGGATATTACACTTTCATTAAAATTTTAAAGTAAGTTTTATTTTGATTACTGCAAATTTTCCCTAAAAGTGCCCATTAATATAGTTTTCTATCTACTCTTCTGACCACACCTATCTTTCTTTCTTGTTGCTTCTTTCCATGTGTCCTCTCCACTTCTTCTCACCACTTTCATAAATTTTTTTTAAATAATCTATAGATATCTATGAACTAACTCTTTTTTAGTTAGTTATGTTGAGTTAGGGTTGTAATGCTGCATGGTTTACTGAGAAAAGTCAATGATTGGGAGATTTTGGTAGTGAGCACTCTAAGTTTATACGAACATTTTTATGGGTTTGCATTGAAAAGGGGAAATTTCAGCATAGTCAAATAACCGAGGGTTAAATATTCTTTTGTAAATAGTTTACAGAAACAACTGTGAAACTACGGATTCAAATTTGAGCGTTTACTTATTACATGGACTTATCTTTGTGTCTGCTTCCTATTAAATGATCGATAAAGAACTGAACCAAAGTAATAGTTGTTTATTTATTTATTACTTCTGTTTGTGAACATGTGCTATTTTTGGGGGTTGGGAGTAATAAGGAAGGAAGGAATGTGTCATGATAATATGTTAAGAAGAGATGTGGTTCATTTGGTAGTCACTATGAGTGCATTTTTAGGATTCTACTCTCTTATTTTTGAGAGTTCCTTATCATTACTCCAAGTACTAATGTACTTAGGTAGGATGACATATTACTGAGTAAAGAAATTTTGTATGCAGTCCACACTGATGCGTGCTGACGTAAAATGCAATGAATAAACATACAGTTCACGCTTTCTTCCTTATTGTCAGTGACTTCAATGTAAAAACATATCCCTCTTATGGTTGTGTTTGTTTCTTTTTTCTATTAACATTCTTATTTTCTTTTTTTAAAAAAACAATACATTAGTTGCTAGACAAAGAAACTGCATTTGTGGAATATAAATAAGATCTCTGAGTTGAAAAATGCATTTTAAATAGGCTCTGAGCTGTTTGTGAATTCATTATTAGCATTATTTTCTGGAATAGTTTTATTACTCTCAGCTTTGAATTTTTCATTTCTTCCACATATGGTTTACTGTGATATTATTTTCTTGTATATGATGTTTCTATGTTGACCATGTCTTATCTTGTGTATAGGTCATGCCATATAGAACTGGTTGCAAGACACCATTGTCTAATTTTGAGGCTGGTCAAGAATATAGGGTTTGTGGTTTTGAACTTCTCTCGATCTTTTATATTTCAAACGCTCAGTCTCATCTTGGTAATTTTTATTTGTAATTTTACATTGAAATTATCTATTATTGGTTGGAAATGAATTTGCATCTTGGTTGGTGAACTCATATCAAGTAACTTGGCACTGGTCTATGTTGTGCCTTGACCACCATTTTTTGTTAATTCTGCTGGTTTATTTTCTATCCATTTAATAGTCTCTAGTTCAATAAACACTTCTATATTCAAGCCTTTTTAGTAATTATCTTAGTCTTTACCTCTCTCTCTTTCTCTATCACTCTCTATATATATACATACACACACTCACATAAACACATGTATATTATGAATCGTTGGCATGGAAAAAGAGGATTGAGGTGAGATCTTTCCAACCCATATTTTGTGTTTTTTTTATTTATATTATCTTTTAAAAATAAGTAACAACATTTATGCTTGAAATTAATATCAAGAGATTCTAGTTTTGTTTTTAATTTAAAAATTAGATTCTAAAATGGTGGCCACTAACTAATTGGGTTTGGATTAAAGACAAGATTTTAGCTTGGGTTATGGCTGAGGTTATCGAAGGACCATATCAGAATGCATAAAATATTTTCCATCACATTTTTCAAACTACTAAAGCTAGTGGGTGTCTTTCAAAGGCTTTGGAGTGTGAGAAGTTGGAAGTATCACTGTGAATGTAGACTTGGTTTTTAGTGTTTTCATCAGCTCTCTGAACTGAAATTACATCTAATATGGAAAAAAAGAAGTCTTTTGTTGAAAAATAATGATCCCATGTATAGAAAATGCTCCAGTAAAGTATTTGGAACTCGCTATATTAAAGCTCGAACAACAGCTAGACAAATGGATGATTATTAAATACTAGAAGAGTGCTGTTGCAGAATTTCCAAACTGGAGACATTGGTACAGCTTTCTTCTTTATTAACATATTATATTCAATCTTTCCCATCTCAGGAGGACTTTTAAATGACTTATTATTGCCTAAATCTTCTGTATCTAATGAAATTATTGGTGATTACATGACCAATCTGTTTTAGGGAAAGGAAACATTCACAATTGTTTTGTTTATGCCTAGACTCTTTGGACATAATTCTCTGATGGTCATCAGTGGATAATGCAAAAATACAAACATATTTGTAGTAGTGTCTTCTTCGATTACCTTTACTTTTGTGAATACTTTAAATTGATGTGATAAAGGTAATAAAATGAAGTCTATTTATATTCAAGTTAGGAAACACAAGTCTTAAGTCACTATCTTACACACAACTCTAAACACAGTTACCACAACTACATCACATGTTAGCACTTTTTTTAATTTTTATGTTTCACAAACTCACAGGTCTGAATCTAATATTCCTATTACAGATTACATAAATCTATGAATAACACCACAAGGTCTGTTCCAACTTCTAAACATGGATACTCTTCACAATACATGTATCAGTTCAGTGTTAATTTCCTTACTCATTAAGTAGCTTTGTGGATTTTATTTACTTTTAAATAGTGTCCTTTTATATTTCTTTTCTCTGTTTTTCACCTAGTTTTTGATCATTTGTAACAAAAAATATGAACTCAGAAGACCCTTTTTCTCTTTTGGTTGTTCATTGGGTCTATATTCTGTTTTTCTGAATGTGTGGTGGGATGTTCTGTTTTATATCATTGGCATGACTGTTGCAACCATCCTTGCTAAATTTGAATTATATGTCAAGGTAAACATATATTTATATATTATTAATTGCTTATTTATTTGTGGCAATTAAGTCTACAGTGGCATTTAAGCCTTGATTCTCTTAAAATATAATTTAAAAATTTATGGTAGCATCCCACTTGGTTTTGCACTAAGGAATAATTTTGGCTAGTTATATATTAGTATAACTTGTTTTTATCTTTGATTATACATATAATTGTTATTTGAGTTATTTTTCATCAATATTTATGGCTGAAAAATCTAATCTATACATATGGAAATAATGAAAACAATATGACTAAATGAAAAATCTAATCTATACATATAAAAGCTTACCTAACCATCTATCAATACCAAGTCAAAAAATTCAAACAACACACAATAAGTTTTCTTCCTTATATCACCGCAGCACACAAACAAATTTTCCAGAACCTACTTCTCTAATACACACAAGTTTTCAACCTTCCGTTATCACCGCAACACACAATTTTAATCTCAGAACCTACTTCTCTGTGGATGAATATTTAAGATATTCAAACTCCTCTAACATTTTTAAGATATTAATAATAAGAGTTAAAAGAACATAATTCCGTACCTCTTGCAAATTAACTTTGCAATGCTCCTTGCCAATTCGATTCACAACCTAAAGAATATAATCAATACCTAAAAGATTAATAAAAAATTAAAATTAAATGATACAAAAGAACCATAAAATTCATGAAATTACTTCTTATCAGTTGAAGGTCAAAATAGTTTATTTGGCAGGGTTAAATCATTAGAGCTGAACATAAAGATGTGTGTGAAGCCATTCTACATGGTAGTATCTTATCTTCAAAGTGGTTGGTAATTTCTTAAGATCAGATGAATGAAATTAACCATCAAATTCGATTAAGAAATATACACACATATATATATACATATATACATGTAAACTAATTAAGTGGCTTTTAATTTCCTATGATCATGTGACAAATTCTATTAATGCTTACAGGTAAACCAGGGATGTTAGACACAGAACTTGAAGCAACACGCCTAAATTTATGTGTGCAGAGGGAAAATCTTGTATGCATTTTCGTAAAGTTGACGAGGAAGCCAAGGGAAAATCTTTAAAGTAAGTTTGATTTATCTTTTGTTGTTGTTGTTGTTGGTAATTAATATTTGCTTTACTGCCTGTTGCATATGCAACTTAGTTAAAATTTGTCAATAGATATTAAAACAGCCTTTGAAATCCAAAATTTATCTACTTCGATCTTAAAATTTGGGGATAAAATATATACACACATTTACTTTAAAGGCATTTTAAGTATGACTTAGTAAATTTTGAGAAAATGGATAAGAGAGTGTACCTATTTCACACAATACAACAGTAAGTTTTGATTGTTTTCTGAATATATGGGATTAAATGGTACTTTTTCCATAACTGAATTTTTTCTTTCCGAGGATGATTGAGATGTTATTATCCAATAATTTTTTTTCTAGGGGACATTTATACTCTAATAGAAATTACAGAGTATATACTGAATATACTCTGGCTTCTTGTATATTAGACTCGTCTCAAGTGTGTGCCATTGAATAACAAAATCGATTGTATTTATTGAAACTAAAGCTGTAGAGGACATCAGCTGGGATCATTCTTTGCAATTCGACTTCGACACTATAAGTAAGGCAACCGACGAATTTTCTGATGAAAACAAACTTGGAGAAGGTGGATTTGGAAGTTGATTAAAAGACCTCCAGGTTCAAAGGTAGTTAGTAGTAAATGGATTTTCAAAAGGAAGGAAGGTATTCCTGGTGTGATACAAGGCAGATTTAAAGCTAGATTAGTTGCTTGTGGATTCACCCAAAAAGAAGGCATTGATTTTAATGATGTGTTTTCACCAGTTGTTAAGCATAGATCTATTAGAATTCTTTTGGCTATGGTTGCAAGATTTTACTTAGAACTAGAGCAATTAGATGTTAAAACAACATTTCTGTATGGGGAGCTTGAGGAAACCATTTTTATGAACCAACCTGAGGGATTTGAAGTTAAGGGAAAAGAAGACTATGTTTGTAAGCTAAATAAGTCCCTATATGGCTTGAAACAATCTCCTAGACAGTGGAATAAGAGGTTTGATGACTTCATGACTCAAATTAAGTTCACTAAAAGCAAGTTTGACAATTGTGTTTACTTTAAATTTGTCTCTGAAAGTTTGTTTGTGATATTACTTTTATATGTTGATGATATCTTGCTAACAAGTAATTGTTAGAGAGAAATTGAAAGGGTAAAGGCTGCACTAAAAAAAGAATTTGAGATGAAAGATTTGGGTGCTGCAAAATGAATTTTGGGTATAGAAATCAGAAGGGACAGAGGTAAAAGGCTGTTGTATCTTTCTCAAGAGTTATACCTAAAGAAGTTACTTGACAGGTTTGGAATGGCAACATCAAAACCAGTAATCACTCCTATTTCTCAACAATTCAAGTTGAGTAAGTATCAAAGTGCCAAGAGTACTGAAGAACAAGCTTATATGGATAGTATTCCCTATGTAAATGATGTCGACTCTCTTATGTATGCCATGGTATGTACTCATCCTGATATTTCTTATGCAGTGAGTTTGGTAAGTAGGTTTATGTCAAACCAAGGCAAAGTTCAATGGCAGGCTTTAAAATGGATTCTAAGATACATCAGAGGATCTCTTGATAGATTTATGGTTTATGGTGGATCTGGAAACGAATATAGGACAGCTGCTATAGAAGGTTTTGTTGACTCATATTTTGCAGGCTGTCTAGATATTAGAAAATCACTTACAGGTTATGTTTTTGTAGTTTTCGGTACAGATGTTAGCTGGAAAGCCAGTTTGCAAAAGATGGTTGCTTTATCTACTATAGAAGCTAAACATATAGCTTTAACAGAAGTTGCCAAGGAAGCTATATGGCTGGAAGGCCTTGCTCGAGAATTGAAGATACAAGACAAAGTTATCACCGTTCACTATGATAACCAAAGTGCCATTCACTTGTCAAAAAATCAAGTGTATTATGAAAGGACAAAGCATGTGGACATCAAACTGCATGTTTTAGATAAATAATAGCTCAAGGATCAGTTAAAATTGAAAAGATTTCAACTGATCATAATCCCTCAGATATGATTACTAAGGTGATTCCAAGTAGTAAGTTTTTCCACTGCTTGGATCTGATTCAACTGAAAGGAAACTAAGCCATTCGGGGCCTTAAGTGCAGCCACTTATCTAAGATTGTCACTACACTAAGGTGGAGAATTTGTTAGTTATTTTGGTCCAGTCAGCAATCTTTTATGTTTACAACCATTCTTGTAAAGCAGTTAGTTATGTTTCGTTATGTTTACTACTGCTATATATACTATTGAGTTGTATACTTTTACATATAGTTTTTTAGAAACTTTTCCTTGTAATTCAGTAAAAAAATCTGTAACTGAGAGAAGAGAGATTTGTACTGAAAGAAGAAGGAAGTTCTAATAAAAGTAGCTGCCCGTGGATGTAGCTTAGAGTTCTAAGTTTTGACTCTAATTCGAACCATGTAATTCTTGGTGTTGTGTTTTCTCTGGTTTGATTTCTTGTGTGTTTCTTCTAACTGGTTTGTTCTTGTGACTGTTTCTTTGGATCAAATTGTGTTTGTGCTTGTTGTTGTGATCTATGGTCTTGGCTCTACATGTTTTAATAAATTACTCTATGAACTATATATCAAAAAGATATTTGATCAATATCTTGATTGAGATTTGACTCATTCTCCTTGCATATTATTCCATGTACTACTTTTTCAGGGTAGGCTATCTAATGGACAATATATAGCAGTAAAAAGGCTCTCCAAGACTGCAAGACAGAGTTTTTTCATTACAGGAAGGAATAAAGAGAAAATAGAAAGATAAGCAAAACAACAAGTGTGGTGGTCCTCATAGTCACAACATGGGTTATATCAATAAGATTGTCCATAATTTTTCAATCTATATCAAATACATTTTATCATATAGATTATATACGTTGGAACAAGCAACAAGCATCTTTCATTTTTATTATTTTCCTTTCCAACTAGGGCTGCTAGCAATTCTTGGCTCAATTCAAAACATGCCAAAAAAACAACATGGAAATAATTTGATTCAATTCTAATCCCAAGTAAGCTAAGTTGTATAAACATGTTTTCTGTGGTGATAGAAGACCAAAATATCAGAGTATGCAAAACAAAAGATGATCAGTGATTGTTTAGGTCACAATGGACCCCATAAAATCGACTAAAGATATGATCTTGAAAGCAATCTGAGAACAATTAGAGAATATTATATTACAACTACTAAAGCCTATCTGATCTAATCCAACTTTCCCAACATTTATACCAGTATATTTCAGAGCCAAAAATCAATCAAAGTATCTTGTCTCAAGAACAGTTCAAAATAGCAATCAAAATATGATCTTTAAACATAAACTCAAACAATGACCCACAAAGTTGAAAAAACTCAAAATCAAATGAATGCTTCAAATAAAAAGTCTGAAAATATTTCAAATTAGCAAATGCCCAAACTATACCTGGTGAAAGCTAATGTAGTTGAGGTAACCCAAGTCTTGAACTGGTCGGAGACTGAGTGAGGAAGGGAGGTGCGACTGAGCCGAGATCGAGGGAGTGAGGCCTCGGATTGAGAAATTGCCAACAATTTGCAAAACCCATAATTAATTTTGAAAATGCTGATAAATTTTGAGGTTAATGCTTCCAATAACACCTAAAACTAAATATACTTACCTGGCTTGCCAAGACCGAAGAGAAGGAGTGAAACACAGAAACCCAACGAATGGAAACCGATTGACAGAGAGATAGAGAAAGACGAGAGAGAGAGAGGAGATATGAGGGATGGAGGAGACTTGACCTGAGATTTGAGGGATGGAGGAGATTTGAGCTGAGATTTGAAGTAGGGATGGAGGAAACCGAAGCTAGATAGAGTTCGGAGACGTACTGTGCTTAGCCAAAGAAGAAAATGGGTGAGTCTGAAATTGGAAGAAATTATTCTTAAAAAATGTATAAGTGGCGGGCTCCCAAAAAATATTACCGCCTTTTTCATTAACTTTGCCACATATATAATATTTTCCATAATACTTTTTCATTAGTATTATATTGATGTGTTATGGAAAGGGGGATTTGGTGTAGTGCGTGCTCGTGGGGCGTAAGTATCTACTGACGGGGGAGGATTTCTCGTGCTATTCCCGCGAGCTAGAGCATCTTGTTGTAGGCGTGGTGGTGTAGAATGTCTAACCGGTGATGGTGGATGCCTTATTGGTGAGGCTATCCTCGTTCAACTAGGATGAACTAAATTAGCCTGCCTCGACTTTACCCCAATGTCCCGAGTTTTTTGTGCTTGGAGTTCTGATCGCGACATAGGAGGATTCGCTGGAGCATTTTTCCTTCATGAACTTGTCCCAGCCCACCCTGGTGGGTTGTTGTGGGCAATTATGGGAATCTATGAAGAAGGCACAGAGCTGGGGTCACAGTTCTGACCGACTGACTTACTTGCTGATGATGACCAGTGGACTGAGCACTTTGATGGTTTTGCTTTGAAGGTACAGAGCTTGGAGTGGTGGTCCTGACCAAACGACTAGGTTTGGAGAGGTTATTCATATGGGACTTATGAGACCCACTTTGTTTCTTTCCGACATTAACGTCAGTTGTAAGAGAGGGTAACCGAGCCAGAACCTCCTCAATTTGTCTGCTTGTCCTTGCGAGATGGTTCCTTAATTGGGCATTCTCCATCTAGGTGGCAGCCAAATATCCTAGATTAGGATTTGGTGGGAGTGACGCTGAACTCCCATCGTCGTCCTGACCCATCGGTTGCTTCCCTGGATGTTGTTGAACAACTAGGCCCCTTTCAGTGGGAATAGTGGTATGATGGGCCTCCTGCCCACCAGGCTGCTCCATTTCATTATCATGCATCGATCAAGTAAGCACCGAGATGAATGTCAAATGAAACTTGTGAAGCACTAACTTCGTCTCAACGAAAGCACCAAACTATTGACGAGGGTTTTTGCCAACAGTAGATTAAGAATTCTAATAAGGATGGTCGTGCTTATTTGTAAACTGTAATTAGATAATAAAAACCCTTTTGTACACACACAACTTTTACGTGGTTTAGTGGTTAAAATCCACCTAGTCCATGAGACAGTATTATTGCTTTTCTCTCACAATTTATGCAGAGTTTCAGTAATACAAAAGGCAGTCCCCTTCACTGTCCATCATCCCTGATATTTACAGGGGAATTTCCTGGAGAGGTTTGGGTAACTGTGTGAATAAATATGGTATACATTTAATATATATTATTCCCATTTACATTGGGATATGATTTGATAACAGAATAGAATATACTCCTGCTATCTCGGATAATAAATGATAGATATGCAATACAGCCTTGGCATTAATGAGTGTATAAGGAGCCTCTGAGTCTCTTGGGATTCCTCAGTATGCACTCTAACAAGGTTTCCACGAGCTGAATATCTTATCCGAGCTAGTGATCATAGATTATCTAAACTTTAGCTCTTATTAAGCTCAAAGTGCCCAAAGGTGGATCTGGCCATTATAGGTCTTGAACTGGATTGTTATCCTAAGAGGCGATCTGATAATAACTTGTATATCATGTTGTCAGGTCCCAACTCGAGCTGCTCACATCATTGCTAACCAGATGTACCCTGATCCGAGTGACTAGACTCGTGCTAATTTTTAGGGTACAACACCCGAAATTTCATACTTTGAGATAATTCATACTCTTGAATTGATGAATGTCGAATGAAACTTGTGAAGCACTAACTTCGTCTCAACGAAAGCACCAAACTATTGACGAGGGTTTTTGCCAACAGTAGATTAAGAATTCTAATAAGGATGGTCGTGCTTATTTGTAAACTGTAATTAGATAATAAAAACCCTTTTGTACACACACAACTTTTACGTGGTTTAGTGGTTAAAATCCACCTAGTCCATGAGACAGTATTATTGCTTTTCTCTCACAATTTATGCAGAGTTTCAGTAATACAAAAGGCAGTCCCCTTCACTGTCCATCATCCCTGATATTTACAGGGGAATTTCCTGGAGAGGTTTGGGTAACTGTGTGAATAAATATGGTATACATTTAATATATATTATTCCCATTTACATTGGGATATGATTTGATAACAGAATAGAATATACTCCTGCTATCTCGGATAATAAATGATAGATATGCAATACAGCCTTGGCATTAATGAGTGTATAAGGAGCCTCTGAGTCTCTTGGGATTCCTCAGTATGCACTCTAACAAGGTTTCCACGAGCTGAATATCTTATCCGAGCTAGTGATCATAGATTATCTAAACTTTAGCTCTTATTAAGCTCAAAGTGCCCAAAGGTGGATCTGGCCATTATAGGTCTTGAACTGGATTGTTATCCTAAGAGGCGATCTGATAATAACTTGTATATCATGTTGTCAGGTCCCAACTCGAGCTGCTCACATCATTGCTAACCAGATGTACCCTGATCCGAGTGACTAGACTCGTGCTAATTTTTAGGGTACAACACCCGAAATTTCATACTTTGAGATAATTCATACTCTTGAATTTTATTTCTTCTAATGATACTACACTCCCCCAAACTTATTTCTTTATATTTTTATTTGGAGTGTAGTTCATTTTCAATATATTTTTTTTCTTCTCTCAATTTTTATTCTTTCATTGTCACAAATTTCTAAATATAAACTCCATTACAAACCATCCCCCAATCACTTTTCATTTGCTCATTGTATATCAAAAGGAAAGATAAATAACAAAGTTTTGATTGAGCTCAAAATAAGTGTCAAACAACAAAAGGATTCACATTAAGCTCAAAACTGGGCAACTAGGGATTTAATACATTAAGGTTGGCTTGAAAGGCCAAATCGTTCCAAGGAATTTCCTAAATCATCTTCCTAACACATGCATTATTTCAATTTTAGCTCAATCAACAAACTATGCAAGTTTTAGAATATTTTCAAATCTTGATCCACAAACCCACTTAACATGCATATATTAAAGGATTGTAAGAAATTTATTAATTAAGGTTTTCATGACAATTAAACCTCAGATCAAAGCTAATCACAAAATTAATTTCACCAAGCACACAGATTCACATAGCTCTAAAAACATCACTCACATCACATGGTTATAAGTCTCATCAACTTCAAAACTACTTGATTCAACAACACTCTAAATAAAACATAAAAAAAATATAAACCTAACAAAACTTAAACAAAAGCTAAACTTAAACAAACCAGGATATCTACAACGAGCAAAGCAATAAAAATCAAACCGCTTCCCCTAAACTTAATCTAAACATTGTGCCCAATGTATAAATATAAGAAAAGGAAAAAAAAAACTTCCCTGTAATCCAATGCATTGCTCCATTGTATTAACTCTCATCTATATCCACCTTAGTGTTTTATATGTCGAAACACATTAATGAGTGGTCGACACCCATAATAAGTGTCATACAAGACAACTTGAAGGTTGCCATTTTGAATGCCCTAAAGCTTGGGTGGATACGAGTATGTTTGACACATTGCACCAACAACACTAGACTTTCAATGATGAGCTTGGGGAGAAAACTTTGGTAGCTCATAAAGGATGTAGAATAGTGGAGGTGTAGCTTCTCAAAGTTTTACTTAGCTAGATAGTAGTAGTAGCTAGTAGTAGCTTGTAGTATTTTAGTTTTCGTGGATATTGGTTCAAGCCAGGATTTATTTGCAAACTCATAGAAATAGTTATGGATTTTATAAGTTTAACCTATAGTTTAGAAATATTAATTATAATATAAGGTTTGATTAATATAGTTGGTCCTAGAAATATTATTTATTATAACCTAAAGTTTAGATAGAATTATTAAGAGCATGACACTTGTCACATGCATGTTTATTTAAGGATTTAAGGATTTAAATGAATAAATTAATAATGGATGAATCTAGAAGCTCTAGAACTATCCAGCAGCTCATAGGATCACGTTTTACTCAATCAAAGTTATTTTAACAAACTTCAAATATGCTGAAAGTGTGCAAAAACGTGTTTAAAATATCAGCGCATGTCAATATATCGCAGCTATAGGGGCCGATATGTCGCCTACGGAAGATACAGAAAAGACATCGACTTCGCATGAACGAAATTATGAAAGCTCGAGGCATAGGTATAGGCGATATATCGCCTAGGGTAGGCGATATATCGGCTCCTAGAGCCATTTTTGAAACTTTGTGGATATAGATTAGAAACAACCCTCAACAACCTAGATTTGCTCCTGAATGTTTTTGACCGAGTTCTGGGCATTTGTTGAACCGAAAATTCAAATATATTCTATTATTTATTTATTCTTTTTAAAAGGGGTTAGTTTCACGCCTTGAACTCTATAAATAGGATCTTGTACTCAGCAATTTCATTCATCATTCAAGCATTCTTCAAAGGCTCCAAGCTGCTAAGTATACTCTAGAGAGAAAACACTAGGGTTTGAGATTTAAAAGCTTTTCAATCTAAGATTTATAAACACTTGGGAAGTAAGATAAAGTGACATTTCGGTATCGAGGTGTAGATCGAAGTTCTAGTCTATCAAGGTATTCTTATCCTCAGATTTAGTTCATCATAGTTCTTTTATTCTCTTTCATTTTCTTTCAGATCCTAAATCAGTATTATGGATTTTGATTAGGTGTTTAATTTCTTGAAACTTAAGGTTTTCGGTAAGCTTTTATCTTGATGGTTTAGATCTTTTTTTCATCTCCATTTCCTAAGAAACTCATGATTCTTATGGTTTGTTTTTAGGAGTTTTCCAATCCCGTTCTTGTCTCCATTATCCCAGTTTTTGGTAAGGAAAATAGGTTAAGTTATATGTGTTATGGTATGTTATGTGCTATGTATATATGTATGAATATGTTTTTAGTCGCTTGGGGCTTATAGTTGCTTAGATAGTAAACCCCAAGATTTTATCATTATCGTGGTTTATAGTTATGATTTACCCTACCTCGATTAGTAGACTGAGGACCTACATGGGTTATCAAATACTACCTTGTGATCTAACCTACCTCGATTAGTAGAATGGGGACCTAGATGGTTTTATCACATGCCACGGTAATGAGTTAATGGCCATTAATATTGTAGTCCTATGTGATATACGTTTTTACGTCATATGTTTAATAGTATATGTTTTATGATATAGACATATGATTTTTGATATATGTTTTTAGTAGATTTTCCTTGCTGGGTATTAGGCTCATTCCTTTTATTTTAGATGGTGCAGGAAAATGAACTTGAAAGGCGGGATGGATTCATGACAGCTTGGCATGTGTATTGGGGATGGATTGATTGAATGGACTACTGGAAGATCGAGGATGATGTTGTTTCAAGTCTTTTAATTTATGTTCTTATGTATTTCCGCACTTAGTTTTTGAACAATTAATTAAAGTTTATGTTTATTTTTTTAACAATGGGATCCCATACCATAATTTGTATTCCGTACCGTATTTTGGAATTTAATAAAGTTCTAATATTTAAAGTATATATGTATTTCAAAATAGTAGCTATGTTTTAGTAGTTTTTAATGGTCCGAGGTCTTAGAATTAGTCGGGGCATTACAGGAGGTGACATCAATTTAAAATATGGATCCACTGGAGGTATATATGATTGTACCATTGATAAATTGAAATCAATGATTGTAGGTGCCTCCTCATCCTCCAAAGTCATAGATTTCTCATCTTCATATGTGAATTCCTTAAATAACTCTTCTGATTGTTTTTCACTCTCCACTCGACTGTCCATAACCATACTTGTGATTAGATCTTCAACAACTTCATGATCATGGATTGAATTTACTTCCTTCACAACACCATAATCATTATCTACTTTAAGTGAGTATAACTTCGAGGGTCTCTTGTTTATCAACTTTAACCATTGGTGCTTCTACATTATTTGAATAACTCTCACAACCTTGATTGTTTGAATAATTGTCCTTAAACCACTCCATATTATGCACCATTAAATTTGAAGTGTTCTTCAATTGGGCCAGTACTTCTTCAATTTCTGGTTTATGCTCTTCATGCTCAAATGGTTGGGGTATAATATTAGGATCTTGGAATGATGGAGGATATTGGTGACTCCAATCTTGCAATGAATGATCCCAATGCCAATGGTAACAAAAACCTGCCATATCATTCAACAACTCCATTATATCATCATGACATCTTCTTAATAAAGGTTTACCAGTTACCTCTGCTCCATAATTTACCCAACATCTTGTTGCATTATCTAATCACTAATAAAAGAAAAGTGGAAGACACCCCCTTGAGAAATTGTGATGAAATCCCTCCACCAATTCATTAAATCTCCTCCAAGCGGAGTAAAATGGTTCCATGTGTTGTTTGGAAAAGCACACGATGTAATCTTGATGAAGCATTTTTTATTTACCTCGCAAGTCAAACACATAAAAGAAACTTAAAATAAAAAAAAATCAAGTTACAATAAAAATAAACTATATTGATATTAATAATACAATCCCCGGTAACGGCGCCAAAAAACTTATTGTGGAAATTATGTACGCAAGTATACTCAATCGTAACAAGTAATAAAGTGATAAATAAAGTATCGTTCCCATGAAGACTGTTATTGACTAGAAAAATTAATCTCTAATTCTAATTGATTGACAAATAATGAATTTATAAAACTAAAGGAATAATAATAAAATATAACAATAGAGAACTCAATACTAAATACTAATTTAATGGAATAAGAATTAGGGTTATTAACTTCGTCAACTATCCACCTATGCCTCTCTAATGTGAATTTAAGAATTCATATTTCTATTGTGATTGCGGATTACAATTGTAAATTATATTCTTACTAGGACTTATAATTCTCTACAACAAGCAATCTCGTACATCTCTGTGGTAAACTAACATATTGCAGGCATTAAACACGTAATCCCTAAGCTACACAAATCATACGGGTACTCTCGTCCAATATTAATCTATGATTATTTGACTATAGCATATTTATCCTTCACTTCTCATATCTCAGGTTAAAATCATATAAATCATGTAAATGGTGATCAAGCATTCACAAGCATTAAACACAAGTCAAACAATTCACAATATTGATAGGAAATTCATAAAAACTGCATTACATAATCATAAGGTTTCAAGAGAATCCATTAACACCCTAAATAAGAAAATTAATTCATGCAAAAAATTATCAAATCCATCAAACTAAATATAAACATCACTACAAGAGAAAGTAAAAGAAGAAGAAGAAGAAGAAGAAAAAGAATGATAGAATTAGTTGATCTCTAAGTTATTGCCTCCATAGAGTGTTCCTTGAGTCTCTCCTGAGGGTTCATCCTTTAAAAATCGTCATAATGTTGCTTAAATAGTATTTTGTGCTTTGCACATGAAATTCCACTTTCGCCCCTGCTTAAAATTCCCTAATCTGCACATTGACCACCTCAGGCGCTGCAACCCCATAAGTTTGCGCCGCAGCCCGTGTCCAGGAACAAAAATTCATCTCGTCTCTACCTCAACAAGTGTCGTGGCTATAATGTTGGTGCGTTGCGGCTCAAATTCTCCAATCAATAGCGTCGTTACTCTCCAACGTAGCGCAGCAACCCCAGACTTCTCAAGAATTGGTGTCTCTGTCTAATCGTAGCATTGCAGCTCTAATGCTAAGACCGCAGCTCAAATGCCTTTTTTTTTCTCACCAAAACACATATTTTTGAAGCCAAACACAGTCATTTATCAAATTTTCCATAAATTATGAAATATTATTAAACACAGGCAACAAAAATGTCATACTGCACAAACATAACTAAATAAGCTAAAAAATTCCCTAAAACAACTCTCTAAAACACTATAAAAACTACTCTATCAAAAATGTTAAAGAGTATAAAATTGTGGTTAGCCTTTATAAATATTACCTTTGCGTTAATAAAAAGGAAAAATATAGAATAAGGTATGTCTTTTTACTTTATTGATAAAACATGACTCAGTTTTAGGCATGTAAATTAATTGTAATTCCATTTTTTGTAATGATGCTCATTGTAGTTGTTGACCACCATTTTGGTCAACTGACACTGAGACAAGTTAAGCGACGATTAAAGATAAAAAGAGCTAAATTCAAGTAAACGACACAAAGAATTTAATAGTGGTTTCGCCACAAGGGTTGGTAATGACCTACGCCACTTGCACTTTTATTAATCATGAAAGTTTCAAACTCAAGGTCAGATGAACTGGAGTCAACTGAGTTTCTTAAGCCTGGGAGAGGAAATACAATTCAAAAAAGGTTTTTGTATGTATGTACGTAATCTAGAGTTAAGATTCTAGATTAAAGATCCCCTCCCATTAAATGACAGTGAGAGATTCTATTTATACAATCCCTAGTGGGCCTTGGGCCTTACAAGTATGAAGTCGGGGTCAAGTTGAGGGTGCAGTCCCCACTCGCCTGACATGGACCGTAGGCTTGGTGCCGAAATGCGCACCTTGCTCGGTTTGGCCGTTCAACAAGGCTGTTTAGCTTGGCTGTGCAAATGGTTCATGTGTTTGAAATGAACATACTTGTAAATTATGAAACATGTTTACGATTTATATGACTAGAATGAATGCATTAATTATCCGTGAAGCTTGTTGTTATTGCTTATGATTAATTGGATATTTCCTATGCCATGTGGGGTTTTCTTGCTGGGCCTTGGCTCACAGTTGCTCTATGGTGCAACTAAAGGGCAAGCTAAAAGGTAGACCAACCATGAGTTGGAGGGCTTTGGAGTGGCGCGTACATATTCGGTCGGCTCGGACGCCATGGTCGAGTTATTTTGAGGGACTTAGGTTATGAATGACCGACTACTTTTGTAACTTTGGTTGTAAATGCTTTTCATTTAAAACTCATTTTGGGATCCCGTGTAATTATTTAAAGTTTCAATGAAAAGTTTATACATTTGACAAAAAAATTTAATACCTAAACCTTTTATTAGCTTTAATCACACTTTTGAGTCTAAATGACTTGCTTAACGAGTTAAGCACTACTTTAAACACACAGTGTAGCAACTCTGAATTAGTAGGGCGTTACTGCAAGGCTATATATAGCTCTTCTGTTCCCACTTTTTTTCTGCTCCTTCCTTTTCTCTAATTTTCTCTTTCCTCCAAGAAAACTTAAAAACCAGGAAATCCTCGAAGATTCTCTCTCAATTTTTTGGAATCCATGAAGCATTTCTTGAAAATCTACCTTCAAATTCATCTTCGAAGTAAGTTTTTGATAAGATCTTTGTAAATTTTAGCTTTGTTCTTTGAAAAATTTGTATAGTTACTTGAAAATGTCTCTTTGTTCTTCGTGTTCTTGATAAGACAGTAGAAAAAATTAAAATTTTCTTGATAAAGTACAAAATTTCCTAGAGTAGCCTTATTTGGGGAGCAGGAAAATGGTACTTAGGCTTCGGGCAGGCTTAACTTGTAGCAATATATTGGAAAAACTGTAAATTTGAGAGAAAATAAAATTTTCATTTATGGAAAAATTGTGGGAAATTTCCCACTTAAAAGGTACCTGGAAAGATTTGTGATAATCTTTTCAACTGCCATTTAATTCAAAATACAATCCGGTCGAATACAATCACTTTTCTATATTTGACCAAAACACTTCTTTTTTAAGCACATATGACGTTGGTCAACTGAATCATTTCCCATTTATTTTCATACCAGATGTATGCACGTGATCACTAAGGAAGTGATTATTCTACATCAACTGACTTATTACATATGTTGGTCGATGATTCTAAACAAAATCGACCAGATACCTTAGCTGATTTAGGAATTCCCAAATCTCCATTTTGACCAGGTGTTCAACACCATTACTATCACTTTCTCTTCACTCCCGACCAGGAATATCGTCGTAAGGTCGGGGAATTACAACAAGGAATTAGGAAATTCCTTCCCAAGGACTGGAGATACATTTTCCATCTAGATATTGTTGATGCTCTCCTGATCGGAGTCCCGGTTAGTGGGAGAGTTGCAAGCAACAAATCTTTAGTTGACCTAGCAGTAACTGTTGTTATTTGTTCTCTAGATATGGAAAGAGTAAAACAAACAACACTCCAAAGGACTTTTGTAGACCTACGGTTCGCTAGGCAAGCAACAAGTTATGTTTAGCCCCTAGTACTAGCCTCTTCCTTCTCAGGATATGCTCGATCGAGTAGATATTTTGGCCATCCTTACCAGCGAGTAGAAAAGTTGTTAGTAATTGGTCAATATTGCTAATCTTAGACTGGTCGAATTGTTTCAGCCTAACCAAACTATTAAGAATACTGCTAAAAGTGCCATTGTTAATAAAATCCATGAGCACGATGTTGGTGAGGGAGAACGGCGGAGCGAACAGCCCCAAGTCGTTCCTACCCGACCAGAAGGAAAGATGGTGGGATTAGCCTTAGGGAACCAGGGGAGGCTTAAACCAAAATGCAGGCTGCTCCTGAAGGTCGCGAAAAAGGGAAACAAGCACTAGTCGAGGACCTCCTAAACATATTATCTTCAGATGATGAGAGCAACACTCTATGTGATAAATAAATTACTTCTTCATTTTCTATGTAACAATAGGCCTTATGACTCATCCCTTCCCCTTCTTGACATGTTTGAGGGGGAGGTGGATGTTTCATGGTCGAACATTACTTCATTTTAAAATTATTTCTCTTAAGATAGTGTAGGCATGAGTACTTTACTTTCCATTAATTGTTTTGCCCGAATCATTTATTCTTTGCTCGTTGAGCTAACACACTTGTTTTGTATGCAACTCTATTAGAGTTTGGTGCATTCAAAATCTATGCCTCAGCCTCTCCTGCAGCTCCGACCAGAGAAACCTCGTTGAAGAGAAAGGCTACTGGTGCTGGGTCGAGAGAGGCGTCCAGAAAAACATGCTAAATGCAAGGATCCCTCTCGTTTTCAACTCTCCTACTCTAGTGCCATTCGACCAGACTCCTCCTCTGACCAATCCTGCTGGTCTCTCTACTGATCCAAATGCTACTCTAGCTATCCTCCAAATGCTCAAGGCTTCAACTGAGGACATTAGCAATCGAGCAACCAAACATTCTTAGCACCCTCTGAGTACCGAGGGTTTTTCCTCCCTACTCAATGCGACCTTGGACTTTGTTCTCGGTCGAGCTCTCTGCGAGACATTGTCAGTAAGTACTTCGTTTAACTTCTATTTTTACTCCAATTTTGCATATAATTCTACTACCTTATGGTTTTTTTCTCTTGTTTTTTCAGGGAACAGTGAATTTGAGCTTTGCTCAGCAATGAGCAAAGGAGTTGGCAGAGCAACTTAAGAAGACCAAGTCTTCCCTAGACGCTCCCGCAAAATTTCCTTAAAGAACAAGGAGGTTGCTGAGTTGATCGAGAATGAGTTCCTCGAGAAGAATAATGAGCCCGAGCAGAAGGACAAGCCTAACCAAGCCCTTCAAGATAGAGAGAATGAGCTTTTTCAACATCTCAAGGATCAAGATCAGCAAATCAAAGAGGAAAAAATAAAATACTTTTTTGATATGGCTCAATTCAGGAGTGCGACTTGCAACTGCTTCTATATGTTCTGGAAGCACAATAAGGAGACCAACTTCTCTTTATCTCCTAGACGAAGTCCAAGAGAAGGAAACATAGAATGTTCTTGCTCGAGAGGCTGCTATTCCTAAAACTCCCGAGTCAGATATCTCGCTGAACATGGAGGGCGTCGAGGATGAGGTAGTTGAAGATGGAATTGATCAGCAATGAGCTCTATTTATTTTCTTTGTGAAAAGGACACACGAACATAACATTTTGTAGTATCAAGACAATGGTTTTCCAAGTAGCTTTTAATCTCGGTAATTGTAATATTTTTTGGGCATCTTTTCTGTGATGCAAATACAATTATGTTGCTTGTATGTTATTTCCTAGATATAACATTATCATGTTATATGTGTTTTCCTAGGTACAAAATATTAATGTCATACTTGTCAGATGTTTTCTCTTTATTGTTTGAACAAACAAACGAAGCACCAAAACTTTATAATTTTTTGAAAAAAATTCTAAGTACTACTTAGGCGTGCTTTTTGGCCATTTGCCAAATAAACAAAGCTTATTCGAACTTAACCAAGTTGTTTGGAGCATATCACATAAGAAAATATACTTAGACAGTGGAACCATACGTATTAAGCAATACTTGTGAAAATCACAATAATTTGGCAAATTGATTGTACTAGCACACTCCCTTGTAAATAACTCATAAAAAAATGGACAAAATCATGTATGTACAAACCCAATGATTGGCTTTGGCCTTATAAATAACTTGTTGACCAGCGTTTTGGTCAATGACACTGAGTCAAATTGAACAACAATAAGTAATAAATGAACTGAATTCAAGTAAAAATACACAAATAATTTGTAGTGGTTCAGTCCTAAGAATTTGTAATAACCTACCTCCACTTGCACTTTTATTAATAAAAAAGGTATCACACTTAAGATAAGAAGAAAAAGATTTAACTGAGTTTCCTAAGCCCGAGAAAGAATACAATTCGATAGGGATTTTGTATGTAAAGTGCGCGTGAAAACAAATGATTATGAGAAATCTCTATTTATAGAGTCTCTTAGTGGGACATGGGCTTTACAAGCATGAAATATGTCTTACACGCATAATGTGGGCTTGTTACAACTGAATATACAATAAAAAAATATAAAAGATATATTTGAATATCAGTTACATAATTAACCAAAAGCTTCGGATCACAATGGTTGAGTATAATATCATTTGAGAAAGAAATCCATTCAAGCAAGTTGTTTCACCAATACAACATCGGCCAAATCCTTATTGTCGACCAGACACCTTTCGAGCAGTGACCTGCAAATGATACTCTTCATCTTGTTACATGACAACAACTTCTTCTAATGCTTTTGTAAGGGAACGACCAGCGCGTGAAAACCGTCTAGCATGGTTGAGCTTAATACATAATGCTACCACGTGTCATTTTCATATGCCACATCATCATATCCAACTTTGGGTTAAACATTTGTCCCCCAAGTTTATCTTAGTGCGACCAGTACTAGATAAACTTGCATGCTACGACCAGGCTAGTACCTTTTCAAATCATAACACATCGAAAAAAGGGAGTACCATTATTTGGAAGTAATGATGACATTTTTGATAAAGCTAACTATAGTTTTATGGTTCCAAGGCAGACTGACACCACTTTTTAGGCAATAATGATGGTCTTTTCAGTTTCCCATGCTACTAACGTCACATCATTTTGAAAATAATGATAACCTTTATACCTTGATGTCGTCAGTTGCTCGCATGTGGGTAAGCCTCCTTCACTCTCTCCACCAATCTTCTCTAAATTTTTCCTTTTCTTCAAGAAACCTCTTAAACCCGAAGCTTCCTTCCTTGATTCCTGGAATTCGGGACTCATTCTTTAGCATTTTCTCCTTCAAAATCAACACTTAAGTTAGTTTTTCGATCACTCACTTGTAATAGATTTTTTTTACTCTTGTCTTCGCCCAATCTGTAATGATTTTTAAAAAATTTCAATCGGATTCTTAGTGTTCTTGAGTAAACAGTAGGAACATAGAGTTTTTCTTGAAAAATTGTTGGTTATCTCGAGAAAATTAGTGTTTAGGAAGTAGGAAAATACACTTTAGGCTTTGAGGATATCATAATTCATACTTGATACTAGGAAAATTCATATAATAAAAAAAAATTCAATTTTTAGAATATGGAAAAAATGTTGGGAAATTTCCCTCCAAAAGGTAAGTGAAAGAGTTTGTGAAAAAAAATTCAACTGCCTTTTGGATTCAACTTTGATCTTGGTCAAATAAACCATTATGTTTATTTGAGAAACATATTAATTTAAGCCAATCATATGCTGGTTGAATAACTCACTTCCCCTTTAACTTTTAATCATATATATGCACGTGATCATTGGGGAAGTGATTATTCCATAGACCTTGATTTACTCCAAATGTTGGCCGATGACTTTGATAAGAATTGGCGAGCAACAAATTCCAACCAATATAATCCTGAACCATCCTTTCGACCAGGGGTTCAAAATCATCATTATCATTTTCATTTTAACCACAGTTAGGAGTATTGTCATAAGGTTGGGGAATTGAACAAAGGAATAAGGAAATCCACTCCAAGGGATTGGACATACATTGTTCATCCCAATACTATTGACACTCTCTCGATTGGAATCCCGACTAGTGGGGGAGAAATGAGCAAGTATTCCATGGTTGAATAAGCGATAACAATTACATTTTGTTCTCCAGATATGGCTAGAGTAAAGAAAACCACCCACCAGAGGACATCCCAAGACCCGCAAGTCATAAGATAGGTGACCAATAGGAATAACAATCATTAGCCATGGAAAAACAAAAAAACCTATGAGGGTTGAACTAGTTGTGGAGGTCACCAACACAATTCAACTTTGAGCAAAGCTAAATCCTCGAAAGAATAAAAACATCACCTGGCATACGATTCCAGCGAGCAATCTTTCGAGAAGTGATTTGGAAGACTACCCCAAAAGATATGGTATTCGGGGGATCAACATGGTTACCCTCGAGCCGACTAGCGGGCCAATCTACCTGGTGGAGCTCACAGCACTTGGTCGTGCTTTCACATATTAGTCAGTGCCACCTTCCTACTCAATGAGTACTTCAGGAAAATAGTAGAGTACTTCGACATTTCCCCATTCCAAATCACTCCCAAAGAGTACTTAATGTTTTCAACATTGTACATCTTATACTACCACCGCAAATAGGAACCTCCAACCCCTATGAGATCTACTATTTGTTCGAGCTTAAATCCAATCCAGGCCAACAGGGCACGAGATTCTTTTATTTATGCTAGATGGATACAACCAAGGTGTTCCTGACTGAACCCACATTCAGAAGTAATTTGGGTGCATACCACAAGGAATATTTTTGGACGATCGAATTGGTCGTAGAAAATCTATCATTCCAGTGAGGTGGTAATGAGCCCTTCCTCAATTTTTTTCTTTCTTTTTTAATTTTTAAGGTTGGAACTTAGTTATTCTTATTTTGTTGTTTAGGCCTATGGGAACAACCTCCTCCTACTCAGAGCATGCTCGATCGAGCAGACTTACTGGCTAGCCTCATCCACGATGAGAAGAGTTGTCGACTGTTGGTAAATAAGGCAAACCTTAGGATGGTTAGCTTGTTTCAGCTTCACCAAACTACCAAGCACACTTCCACGGAGAGTGCCACTGGTGGGAAAGCCACCGAACAAGAAGACACTAAAGAAACATGGAAAAATGAGCAACCCCAGTCAACCCCTACTCCTACGAGGAGAAGAACAAGGGAAATAAGTATTAGGGAGAAAAGCGGTGCTCCTCGTGCCAAGGCCCCAGAAACCCCTGAAGTTAGAGGGAATGACAAACAAGTGCTGGTTGAGGATTCCCTAGACCTTTTTTTCTCTTCCTCCGATGACATTGATGAAAACCTCCCAAATATTAACTTAAAAATATAATATTACTTCACTAGTAGCTAAGTGTAGGCGTATACTTTTTAACTTACTCTTTTCTTTTTTCTGACCTGCTCGGAAAGGAAGTAGAGGTAGAGATTTTACTGCTTTCCAAGAAGATCTTTCGTGGTCCAATAACTCTTCTTTTGTAAGATGCTTCTTGAGAAATGGTATAGATATGGGTAGAAAACTTACTTTCAAACTATTTTGTTCGCTTTTTATTGCCTCTTTGTATTTTTTTAACATTCTTGCTTATTGTTTTGCAGACATGTTAGACTTTGAGGCGTTTAACCTTTATACCTTGGCCTCCCATCACGCTTCGACCAAGAAAACGTCAACAAAATGGAAAGCTATTGATGTTGGGTAGAGCAAAGACAAGCCTGCAACAAAGCATCCCATGAAAGATCCTCTTACCTTAGCCGTTCCTCCTACAAGCAAGACTCATCCTTCGATAAGTCAAAATCCTCCTCCCGCGAGTAGCTTTCCAGTAGCCTTGACAGTTGATCGCAATACTTCTCCATCAATAATTCAACGCCTCAAAGCATCCACCGAGGTGATCTGAACTCGAACAACCAAGCTATCTAAGCATCACCTAAGTGTTGAGGCGTTTGTAGCCCTCGAGAAAAACCCTGTGGATTAGGCCTTTGGTTAGGCTTTCTCAGAGGTGCTATAGGTAAGTGTTTTACTTTATTTGTTTGTTCAATCAATAGCTTCTGCTCGTATCTAATCTTTACATTTTGTAGGGTGTGATGACTCTGACTCACGCTCCCCCTTAAGCAAAAGCACTCGTTGATGAGCTTAAGAAGGCGAAGGTCTTGATGGATAAGTACCAAAATAGTGCAGAAAAGAACAAGGAGGACGGTGAGACAATAGAAAAGAAGTTGGTTGGTAAAAACATTAAGATCGAGCTGAAAGCAAAGTCATCCAAATCGTACAGGAAAAGGAGACTGAGCAGGCTCGCCTTCTTGCCGAATGTGATCAACAGTTGAAGGGTAATGAAGAGCAAATGCAAAGTCTTGAAGAGGATTTTGCTTTGACCAAGGCCAAGTTTAAAGGTTCCGTCTTCAACTGCTTTTACATGTTCTGGAAGAACAATAAGGCTGCTGAGTTGCAACTCTAGAAACTCCTGAGCTTCAGAAGAAAGAAATTGCCAAGTGTGTTGCTCGCAAGGTTGCTGAAGCTGCAACTCTTGAAACTCCTGAGCAAGATATCTCATTAAATCTGGAGGGTGAGCAGAGCATGGAAACTTTGTTGATCATCCATGATTTTGTGTTATTATTTTTTCTTTTTAAAAACCCAAGCAACATGTTTAGGTTGTGTAGACAATGGTTGTCCGAGCAGCTTTTAATATCGAGTATCTGTAATATTTTTCTTGCATATACATACACTATGCTTTTCGTTTACTTTTAACTAGATATAACTTTTGACTGATATATATGATTTTTAACTTACTTTCTTGAGCAAGCAAAGTTTTTATTTCTATGTTTGATCGAACAATGCACAACACTTTATAAATCGTAAAAAAATGTTAAGTACTACTCAGTCATGCTTTTTACTCTTTTGCTTATGTGTAACTATCTATACCCTATATGCCCCCAAGTGATCGAGGATGTAAAGTCCTTGGTCACTTTCCAAATAACCAGACATGTTTGAACTATTCATGTTGCTCGCAACAATTACATAAAGAAGTATACTTAGAAAAAATCACACATGTTAAGAAATACTTGTTAAAATAACAAAAATTGGAAAATTTTGAATGTGTTAAGTGCACTCCCTTGTAAATAACTGGTAATAAAATTGAAAAATCGTGCCTAGAAAATTAAAAAAAATTCACAAAAGCAACAAATATTTTTTGAAAGAAAACATCTGAAAATGATTCTTATAATTGACTGGTCGTTTATGTTGGGGAGAGTGAGAATACACCACCACAATATCTAGAATCTACACACAATAATGCTTTACAGAGACAAAAGAAAGATTGAGAAAGATGACGCAAACCCGAGTGTTGGAACATAATTCTTCAACTTTGATGAACCTTCAAAACCCTTGATGAACTAGCACTTTGAGCATCTTCTTCTTTAATGCAGAAAACACAACCAAAAGCTTATACACGATTTGTATCATTGTCCTAATTCTCCTAACCACCATTCATGCTTGAGGCCTTTTCTAAGAGGAAATGAGAATTGGGATTGAACAAGCCTTAAACTCACAAAGTCAAGCACTTTCTTTATGAGTTTCTTGGATAAAACTAGGAATTCTTGAAAGCTAGAGAGAGATAGATGTTAGAGAGTGATCAATTCATCCAAAACTCTATGAGGGCCCTTTTATAATGTAGGCATCGTCATTAGGTCTAACCAATAGGATTAGAGCTAAAGAACTCGTCATTTGGAGCATAAAACATGTGTCCGTACGGATGCGTCAGGTTGACGCATCGCCTGCTAGGCGATGTGTCGCCTACTAGAAAGCGATGCATTGCGTACTAGGTCTTTTGAGGCCTTTTGCATCCAGGAGATGCAACGCCTCCTAAAAGGCAATGCGTCCCCTCCACCTCTGACTTTTGACCCCTCTAATGGGCCTAAAATTGCTCCAAATACTACCAAACTTTTTGGGGATCCTTAGATACCTCCATGTATCACTTTGGAACCAAAAACACTATTTTTGAGTCCCTGCAATTGAAACTCAAATTTCACATCTACACTATATGAAATTCACCAAGTGCTTTATACCTAACTTGTATAACAACACTTATCATTTGTATTTAACCAATCTTAATAGTTTAAAGAGGTCATAAACGTGTCTTACGACCAGATAATGACAAATAGTCTGGAAAATAATTGGTTAATACAAAAATGGGAAAAGACGTGCATTTTCAACAAAAAATAAAAAATACTAAGAATGCACTGATCATTTAAGAATGGCAAATTTGTGCCTTATGACCAGTGTTATACAAATTATTGATAATACTTGCGAAGATGTTCACCATTCCTATATATAGCAACTAGTTTACCATTTAATCGAGCAAGTTTATACATGCCAGACTGTAAAATATCTACGATCTGGTACAGTCCCTCCCAATTAGGCCCCAAAAATCTTGATGCATAATCCTTAGTGTTTTGGAACACCTTCCACAATACCAAATCTCATGTTGCAAATTTTTATCCTTGACTCTAGAGTTGAAATATGATTATTCTCGTCATTCTTCGATTAAATCAAGAATTTCAGCTAACAATTGATGATCTTGCTCTTGGTCATACGTACTTCGTCGATGCGATGGGGGGAGGGTTAACTTGACTAGTATCATTGCTTCATACCCATATGCCAAGGAAAATGGTGTTTGAACAATTGATGTACGAGCAGTAGTACAGTACGACCATCTTGCCTCTGGAAAGATGTCCGACCAGTTGCCATTTGCCTGCTCAAGTAATTTTTTCATTGTATCTTTCAAAGACTTGTTAACAGTTTTGACTTGTCCATTTCCTTGAGGGTGAGTTACTGCACAGAAACTCTTTGTGATGCCACGTCTTGCACATATATTTGAAAATAAATCACTATCAAACTGGGTACCATTATCTGAAACAATATTTTTTGGTAGTCCATATCTGCATATAATATTTTTCACTACAAAGTCGAGTACTTTCTTTGAAGTGATAGTTGCTAGTGGATCTGCTTTGATCCATTTGGTAAAGTAATCCACTGCAACAATTGCGAACTTAACTCCACATTTTCTTGTAGGTACCTGCCGGATCTGATCTATACCCCATACAACAAAAGTCCATGTACTTTGCATTTGTTTAAGCTCATTAGGATCTTCTTGAGGTATTTTGAAGAATCTATGACACTTATTACATTTCTTCACGTATTCCAATGAATCTTCATGTTAGGATTAATGCCCTAAAAGCATATAAAGACATTTTATTGGTTTTAAATAAAATTACAATTTTATTATATTTGAATGTTATAATTATTGTTTGAATTAATTATATAATAATATCAAGAAAATTCCCTATTCATTTATGAGAATATGATCTTGTATTAGTACGAGAGAATAAAGATCATATATAATGAATAAAATAGTAAGTAACATATTAAAGTAATGAATCTTTAATGAATGGTTACTAGTACTGTTTGCTAAGCATAAGAGATGCAAGTAATCTTGATTTGGATTACTGATGTGGATAGACATCTTAGTAAAGGTGATGTATATAATAGAGATTATATATGACAGGACCGATGAGAATTAATTATCTTAATAAACTTGTCGTTTGACGTAAAGATTTAATTTTTGTCATAATAGATGATCATTTGTAGATCAGTCTAAACCCTGAGTATTCATGAACTCTTGTTTACGTTTATTTGATCTATTGATTCACTCGTTAAGGTCTCGTAGAATAATGAAGCAAATGACTTTTGTTTTGGAGATTCAATATCATGGATGGCTGGGAACATGAATTACAATAATGGAATTCATGCTTCCTTAACGGATCGAATCTTGGTTCCCATGAGGGTTGATTCTAGAACTGAATAATTTTTGAGCTCAAATCTATAATTACATTATAGATTAATTATTTGCTAGTGAATTAATGGTACCAAAGGATCAAGAGGTAATTAGAAGGATAAAATGGTAATTTTGACCAGCTCTAATTAACAAACCAATAATGGAGGACAGAACTAGATATATTGATTATATCAATGGACTAATAGAGAGAACTCTGTAAATATAATTCTATAAATACTTAGAGTGCAATTCCATATTTATAGTTGAGTAATCATTGAATTAATAAATACGATTATTAGATTAAAGTGTTTAATTAATAATCTGGTTTATTGGAGCTTCGTATTATAGGTCCATGGTCCCCAGATCACATTTGTCCTACACTGTCAAGGGAAAGGATGTCAAAAGAAAGATTTGTAAAGAGTAATGACTAAATTGCAAATGAATTAATTTTTCAGGGCAAGGAAATAATTATTTGATAATCAGGGTAATTGATTAATTGTGAATTAATTAATTATTTAACTATATAGTTTTTATTTTGAAAAACTATATGTTAAAATTAATAATAATCTTGTTTGGATTAATATAAAAAAGAGAGAATAATAAAATCTTATATATAATTTGATATTTATTTATTAAATTTAAAACTAATATTTTAAGATAAAGTTAATTTTGAATTAACTGATATTTATGTTGGGATAAATATATTGTCTTAAAAGTTGATTAAATAAACAAATGAGAAAATTAGGGAAACCCTAATAGTTTTAGGCGACACACACTATACAGTACAATGTGTGGCACCTAGCATCAGAGATTTTTATCCCTGGGATTTGAATTTTGAATTTTAAATAAGTTTGTTTAATCAGTTAATTGATTATTCTTTTTAAATATGATTTAAATAAATAGTTAATGAAAATATCTAATAAGTTTTTAATTTGAATTATATTTTAATTAAATAAAGATTATTTAATTATATTAAATATCCTTATAAGTCATATAGTACGTAACTTTCAGGTGTGGCTTGAATTATTATTTTGAATCATAAAAGTACAGACTCTCTCTCTAAAACGATAGTTTTCTCTAAACCTTCTCTTTGTCCAAGACTCTCTAGATCTCATGTGTTGAGTACATCTAGGGAGTCACATAAATCAACATTTTGAATCTTACGTGCCCACACACGTCCTTGTGTGTAATGGTCTGGAAGATCAGGGTGTGAGATCTCAGAACACTTGATAGGAAGATCGTTGATTTATACAAAAAGACTCAAGGACACTTGATAGCTACAAGGTAATCCCTGATCTATTTGTATGTTATTTAATATATATATATATATATATGTGTGTGTGTGTGTATGATCCTGGCTGGTATTAATATTTATTAAAATGAGTCCATATATTCCACTACGTACCTTTGATTTGATCATTTAATACCAACAATTGGTACCAGAGTAGTACATACACACACACATATATATATATATTAAATACTGTGTGGGTTTCTTGCATTAGTTATATGTATGTTGATATGTATATTGAATGGATGGATATATATTTTTTTTTAACGTATGGTTGAATGATGGATCGTTAATTATATGGTGCTATTGGGATATGAATTTTATTGTTTTTCTAGATCTTGTGTAAGCCATAAAGGGCATTGGTTATTTTGTAAATTTATTTGAGACATATGTATTTTTAAAAAATCTGTACACAAAGAAGAGGAACCTGAGCCATGCACCTAAGAGGCACACGGTCTGAGCCCCTGCTCACCCACGCGTACAAGGCTTGAGCCTCCTGCAATCGCGTGCTAGACGCAGCCCAAGCCCCAGCCCCGCGACTCCTTGCGTGCAGCCCTGTGGATCCCTGCGTGCAGCCTTGTGGCTCCTAGCGCACACCCCGCACCCATACACGCACGCACCCGCCTGCCTCCATGCCTACCAGACCCGTGCGCTAGGACCCTGGCTGAGCCCTTACACGACAGCCAGCCACCCCACTCGAGCCCTTGGATCCTTGTGCTGCTGACCCTAGAGCACCATCTTGATGCCCAAAATCCTAATTCTTAATTTGTTGAAAAATATCTTTTATTTAATTAAATTTAAAATTATTTGAATTTAAAAGTTTAATTATCTTAGTTTATTATATTAGAAAATAAAATATCTTTTAGTTGGTTAAGATATTTTAATATCTTAAGTTTAAATAATTATTTGAATTTGATTATTTAATTATTTAAATTCCACTAAATTAAAAAGATGACAAAAACAATTATTTAATTAAAAGTTAGTTTTAATTAAATTAATTAATTAGAAAATTAAAAATTTTTCTAATTAATAAGTTGGGCAAAACAAAGTTTTTAAAGATTAGCAAGAAAGCCTAAAAGAGAGGAGGAGCATTCTTGGAGTGTCTTGAAAGCTACATAGGCTTTGATAGTAATTTTATTTCTATTTTTTTCAAAGGGTTGTAAATCTTAGAAATACCCATTAGTGCTCGGTTTATTTATTGTTTATTTATTGTATTTATGTAAATAAATGTTCATTGATGTTTGATTGATAACACGATCATGCATTAGTCAATTACACGCTATTCATGAAACCCCACACAGTTTCTCATTAATCATGCATCTTTTAGAAACACGATTATCTAGGATTGTCCTATTTGTTTATATGAATTATTTTGGAGAAACCAATTGCATGTAAAACTACTAAATATTAAATTAGTTAAAACTTAGTAACTCACACCATAATAAAGGCAATAGATTTTATAAGCCTTAAGATAACCAAATTTATGTAAAAAACATTTTAGTAAAGTTAGATGAATTTAATGGGTAATTATTTAGATCACATTAATTATAGAAACAAGCACTTTTATAATTATGATTTTTTTAATTAATTACATTCAAAGGGTTATTAATAAACTAGTAATTAATTTGGATTTATTTGATTAGTTTAATAAAACACATTTAATCTAAAATAGTAAATGGGAGCAAGTAAACATCTCAATGTGACCTATGGTCTCCATTATTTGTACACCACCGTGATATATGAATAGGGCCTCGAGGTGGCTTTGTTTCCGTCCCCCTAAGGAAGGTTTCTAGACATATTAATACCAAGATTGGCTTCTTACGAAGATAGGAGGAAGTGATGTATTTTAGGCTGATCGACCCTAAGGCGGCACTCTCTAAATTAAGTCATGAATTCTGAAATAATGGGTTACACTTACAAAGATGTAATTAAGCTTTTGCGGTGGATAATTGCATCTTGACCAAATCAGCAATACTTTATATTTAAAAAAGAAAATAAAGAGTTATTTTAAGTTTTAAATTATAAAGATAAGATTGTCTTATAGGCTATCTGAATTTAACTTGATTGACCCTAAGGCGGCACTTTATTTGTTGGGTAGTTTTATCATGGAAAAGTAAATGTTAATTTTTGTGTTTTAATTGTTGCATTCATGCATCATGTTTACTTTCCAAAATATTGATATTTTTTCAAATGATAATATTATTGTTTTTTATTTATATCAGTAATGTCAAACAGTGGCAATCTAATAACCGTTTTACTATCACTTGAAAAACTTAATTGTGATAATTTTATAAGATGGAAATTAAATCTAAATCTTATGTTAATTTGTGAGAACTACAAATTTGTCCTGACTGAGGAATGTCCTGAAGAGCCCGTTGCCACTGCCCCGAAGAATGTTCGGGACAAGTATGATGTCTGGATTCAATCCAATAATAAGGAAAAGTGTTACATGCTTGTGAGCATGAATGATATTCTTATAACAAAGCATGAAACCATGGAAACTGTGTTTGAGATAATGGATTCTATGCAGGCCATGTTTGGGCAGCAATCTGATCAAAGTAGACATGAGGCTACTAGAACCTACATGTTATCCCAAAAATTGACTTGTATGACGTGGCACCAGTATTGGACATGTGGAGTAGGTTGGGTAGACTCCCTAAAGCTCCAGTTACTACTTGACATACTATCTCCAGAAGCTCAGCTGCTCGACAAGACCCCCAGAAAACTTGTTAGTCAGTGTAATGGTCACTGCTCGATACACTTGCCAGGAGAGTAGCTGGTCGGTATGTCAAAAAAACATACTTGCCCAGATGAAAGCATGTACACTCTCGGTTAGCACTCTACAAGAATCGCCCAACCACCCGCAAAGAGCTCCTAACAGCCCGGAAGACTTGGTCAAACCTCCTAACAAATAGGACTGTAACTACTTGCGAGAATATAGGGACATTTCCCATTAGTTACGCTCGGGCACAACTCCTGGGTGACAGAAGCAGTATAAATACAAACCCTCTATCACAATGGAGGGGGTTCAGAGAAATTTCCTACAGACCAGTATTAAAAACATATTGAGCAGCCTGGCTTGGTACTTAGCAACGATTATGCGATTTTGTATTATTATTTACACTTAGAAATCTAACTATATTCACTAGTTATCTTGTGTAAACCCTTAAGATCAATACAAATCTAAGAGGAAGTAGATGATTACCAATCCTTGGGGCCGAACCTCTATAAATCATGGTGTATTTTATTATTTATTGCTTATTATTATCAGGTTCTTGACTTATTTATTGTGCATTGATTGTCTAATTGAAAGCTCTCTAATTAATTATTTGACTCTGCGTCAGTTGGCTAAAATACTAGTCAACATTTTGGTGCTTTCATTGGGAGTCTAAGACAATCACATTCGAATTCTATTGCTGGAAGGAAGGTAGTTTGAACCAGAAGGTCAATCCAAGAGCCTCCAGAGCCTGAGGTTGAAGTCTCTCACCAAGTCCCATCAATGAGCAATTTTAATGGGCAGCGAAGTAACTTGCTGCCTAGAAATCCATCTGGTGTCGGGGGCCAAACTGCTGGGCCCACTACACTAGGACGTGGAGTTGCTGCCTCTACTGGAGTCACCCATGTAGGAATGTTAGGAGGAATTGATGCACGGGGTACCGACCACCCAAGACCCAGAGCTGGAGGTCATGGACGGTACGAGCCCCACGTAGATATTGAAGGACTTGACCTTGAGATTGATCAGATATGGGAAGTCATGGGGAAGATGAAACGTTAGCTTGCCACCATGAACCAAGGGCGAGCCACTGCGCAAGAGGCCCTTAATGAGGCTTTCGAAAAACAAAGGAGAGATTTTAAAGAATGGATGGATCGACATGCCCGGGAGGTGCAGGCCCGACAGGAGGACATGGAGTGCCAAACTCGGGAAGTTGCCAAATCCATCTGCAATTATATGAAATAGCAGCAAACCCGAGGTATGGGAACTATAGCTGGAACTACTGCCCATAACCAACAACATATTCTTTTTTTTTTTTCGGTGAAGGTGTCATGGATGGATTAGAGGCTCAGCCTCAGAATGGGAATCAAGGTCCGACCAGGAGTCACAGATCTAATCGGGGTGCCCAAGCGAACAACAATTGGTGACCCTTACAATTGATGAGCAGGTCCTGCCAAGGCGTGGCATGGGACAGGACCAAGTAGGAAATTTTCGCCCAAGATCTCAAGGTAGTTGCCGTGATAGGAATCTTGGTGCTGCAGGACAGGACGATAACCCCCGAGCTCTAGCACCGAATATGAGTGGTCAATCCCAAAACTACTAGCAGCAACCTGGTCAGTACAGACAACATCAAGAATACAACCCAAGGTCCCGAAGAGACGAGCCATAGGTTAGTAGCGCATACAAGCCTCATCATCCTGATTGATATGACCATGATGAAGCAGCAAGCCAAGTTCGCCAACAGAATAATCA
Organism: Humulus lupulus; assembly: GCF_963169125.1. Classification (NCBI taxonomy): domain Eukaryota; kingdom Viridiplantae; phylum Streptophyta; class Magnoliopsida; order Rosales; family Cannabaceae; genus Humulus; species Humulus lupulus. The sequence continues at coordinate 224,300,646 of NC_084793.1, forward strand.
AATTCAGAGAGGTAACCATCCCGAAGGATTGTTTGTCCCACAAGGGCAGGATATCCCGAACAACCAACCACCCCGAGGTGGAGGGTTTAAGGGAGTACCACTAGTACCAGACCGGGCAGATATCTAGGATGTTGGAGGTAGGCCTTGGCCAAACTCTATTTTCCACTAAATGGGACCCATGGGAGGTGAAGACCTTCGAGAAGCTCTTAATCGCAGCAGGGAAAATCAGGATTCGAACAACATAGCTCCGCTTGAGCTTGTTCGGGGCCTGAGAATGGATGAGGTCCGCAATGCAGCACAGCCCCAGGTAGCTGTAGACCCTAACATCAAAGCCTAGCTAGATCTGTTTACCCGACTGGTAAGGCACTTGACAGCCCCCAAGTTAATAGATTTTGAAATGGAGAGGCAGAGAGGTTTCCCATTTTCAAACCGTATTGATCAGTTGCCCATACCTGTCAAATTCAAAATGCAGACATGGAAGATGTACACTGGGCTGGAGGACCCAGTATCTCACGTTCACAACTTTGAACTACAGACTGATTTACAGGGAGTTTAGGATGATGCCAAGTGCAGGATCTTCCTGGCCACTCTATCAGAATTTTCCCAGCAATGGTTCTTCAAGCTACAGCCAGGGTCGATTACATCTGGGATGGATTTGTACGTACATTCTATTCCCAATTCTCTTCAGCAATGCCCCTTCCAACTGAGCCAAATGACCTGGTGGACATAAAACAAAGAGATAACAAACCTTTGATGGACTACATTCAACGTTTTATGCAGGAAGCCACCAGAGTGAAATCCCTTAGTGATGACGGTAAATTAATAGCCATCGATTCGGGAGTTAAGGTAAAGAGTCTATTCTGGAGCTGTTTGAAAAGGAAGTCTGCACATACCACCTAGGAGTTCCTTGATTGAGCAGAGGAGTTCAGTAAGCTTGAGGAGGCCGAGCAGAAGGTGGATAATCCAATTCAGACAGGTATTGAGCAGGGGAAAACAAATTCTGGGAATACCACCAACCCTGCAATGGAAGGAAATAATGGGGCTAAGAATGGCAAACACAGTAATGGGGTTGGAAGTAGCAGTAACCATAATGAAATTAAGAGGCCTAAGACCGCCAAGTAGCTTAAGCCACGGGAATATGTTCCTAAATTTACTACTTACTCCATCATGTTGGAGACCCGGGCAGACGTTTTTAATGCCACGGAGGCTGTTGTGCCATAGAAAAGACCTCCACCAATGAGGAAGGATGTTAATAGATGGGATATGACCAAATTTTGTCAGTTTCACAATGACTATGGTCATGAAACCAATGAATGTAACCACCTTAGAAGGAGATAGAATTCCTCATTCGACAAAACAATGCTCATCTGAAGAGGTATGTACGAGTGACTGCCGACCAGCATCCTCATCAGCAGTATCAGAGCAATCAGCCTCTCCTACCACCACCAATTGTTGGTCAACTATATATAATCTGCGGTGGGCCGCATTTGGACGATAACTCTGGCAAAGCTCGAGAAAGATACGCTCATTCCCTTAGACATGACAAGGAGCGTCTCCCAAACAGCCTCGCTACGAGTGTGAGCCCAACACGTTCAACGAGGAAGACACAAGTCACGTACATCATCCGCATAAGGACATGTTGGTAGTAGAAGTGTAGATCGCTAATATGATCGTGGCCTGAATGATGATTGACCATGGGTCATCTACCAACATCCTGTTTAAGAGTATACCCTGGAGAGGATGAATTTAAGCATGAAATATCTGGAACCATGTGACCAGTTACTGTATGGGTTTACAGGGAATGGCATGGCCTCGATAGGAAGTATAAGGTTGCCTTTGACGGTGGGGATGACACCAAACAGTAACATTGTAATGTCTTTGTTCGTGGTGAAAGACATCCCCTCTCTGTACAATGCCATGAAAAACCGACCAGCCCTGTATGACTTCCGAGCAGTCACTTCAATCTTCCATCTGCTCGTCAAATTCCCAACTTGGGCAGTTATAGGATGTCTCAAAGGGAACCAACTGGCGGCCAAAGAATTTTATAATTCATCATTAAAAATGGCAGGGAAGGTAGCCTGCACCACACAGCTTGTAGGCCCCAGTCACCAAAAATAGGATGCAACCCAAAACAGGGGAAGACATAGACCCTCATTTTGGGGATATTGATACAGGGGTGGGTCTAGTCGAAGAATTAGAAGAGGTCCCGCTTGATCCAAAACAACCGACCTGGGTTGTCAAGGTAGGGAAAGAGTAGTCCGAGAACATAAGATCTGCCGTGATCCAATTCCTATGGAACAACTAAGATGTATTCGCCTGGTCTCATGATGATATGGTGGGGATCCGCCCAACCATTATAAGCCACGTCCTCAACATCAATACCGAACACTTCAAGCCTGCACAGCAGAAAAAAATGTTATTGGATAAAACAAGGGAAAAGGCATTGAAGGAAGAAGTGGAGAAGCTTCGAAATAACAACTTCAGTAGGGAAGCTTTCTATCCAGTATGGGTGTCCAATCTCATGTTGGTACCAAAGCCTAATAACAAGTAGAGGGTGTGCATAGATTTAACCATTTTGAATAAGGCATGCCCCAAGGACTGCTTCCCACTTTCAAGAATTGACCAGCTGGTGAACGTTACAGTCGACCACAAGAAATTAACCTTTATGGATGCCTATTCGGGGTACAACCAGATAAGTATGTATCCGCCCAACCAGGAGCACACCAGCTTCCGCACAGATATGGGGCTGTATTGTTATAAAGTTATGTCGTTCGGCCTGAAAAATGTTGAAGCCACGTATCAACGACCGGTAAACCGTATATTCAAAGACCAGATAGGAAATAACATAGACGTTTACATGGATTATATGTTGGTGAAATCTAAAACAGCTGGGGGCACATTGAGGACTTGGAGGAATGCTTCAATATCTTGAGGCAGTATTGAATGGAATTGAACCCTCTAAAATTCTCCTTTGGTGTGGGGACAGGAAATTTTTTGGGACATAGTGAACTCCAGGGGGATTGAAGCAAACCCCAAGAAGATAAAGGCATTGCTGGACATGCCCTCACCAGCCAGGATCAAGGATGTGCGGAGCCTAACAGGACGCATAGCAACACTAAGCAGATTCATGTCCAAATCTACTAACAAATGTATTTTGTTTTTTCAATATCCTCAAAGGTACAAAGAAATTTTAATGGACCAATGAGTGTGAACAAGCTTTCCAAGCTCTAAAGCAGCAGCTGGCACAACCTCAGATCCTTTCAAAACCTCTGGAGGGCGAAGAACTGTGAATATACCTACCAGTAACTCAACACACTATCAGTGCAGTCTTGGTCAGAGAAGAAAAAAAGATTCAACATCCAATCTAGTATGTTAGTAAAAGGCTGGTCGAAGCAAAGAGCATGTATCCTCAAATTGAAAAATTAAGTTACTGCCTACTCTTGTCATCCAGAAAACTTTGCCCATACTTCCAAGCTCATCCCATAAAGGTTCTTACCGACCAACCATTGTGTCAAGTCCTACAAAAGCCGGACACCTCTGGTCGGCTACTCAAATGGTCTATAGAGCTCGGGCACTATGATATCACCTACCAGCCTTGAACAACAATTAAAGACCAAGCTCTTGTAGATTTTGTAGCAAAATGTACCTGGTTACCAAAAACAGATGAAGAAATGGCCGAGCAGTCATCGGAGTTTGAACCACCGCCCAGTACAAGTGCTGAGCAGAACACCAAGCACCCAGCGTCCAGCACTGTTCATTCCGAGGAAGAACCCCAAGTTTGAAAGCTGCACGTCGATGGCTCATCTACCGATCAGCTATCTGGAGCTGAACTCACACTAATCACTTCTGAAGGGCAACACATCCATTATGCACTTCGTTTTGGATTTAACGCATCTAATAACGAAGTGGAGTACGAGGTTGTTGACAGTGAAATCTTGTCAACAAAATTAGATCAGAAAACTCAAAGATAAGTATGGAGATATTTAGATTTAGATAAGAACTTAGAATCAACTTAAGGAAAGTTAAAACACAGATCAACAATGGAGTAAGCCTTTGTATATTGCACAATAGCCTAAGTGTACAATGAGTTTTTCCAACCCCTTTGCTAGAGGGGTGAAAGTCTATTTATATTGGAGATCTAATGGCTCCTGGTACATCGTGGTCCTAGGGGACAAGATGGTACATAGGTACACTATCAGGGTTGTGGCACAGGTCGTAGTGGTGTTGAAGGAGTGGTGGTCGGCTCTAGTACGTGTCAGGGGCCTGCAAAAGTACTCCTGTCTTGGTACCATATTATGCCTCCATTACTTGTCGGGTACGAACCTCATAAGTATGTTGAGGGATTCCTAACCATCTACCATTCTTGTACTGCCACTACTTGTCTGGCGTGGATGTCGTATCTGTACTCTAATTCCTCTTGGTTAGTAGGTGCATTTCGTAGATGTACTAGCTCTTTCAGTCATACGTGAGTTCTTACTCTGACAAGGCACCTTATTCCCACGAGCTTAATGTATTGAAACCCTTATGTGCTGCCTCAGATGATATGGTTCCAAGATGCATGTGAGGGAAGGCCCTCACAACACCCCCGATGGGCTCGAGGCCCTGATGGACACGAGGCGCTAAGGGGCATGAGGCGGGCGTAAGGTGCTGAGGGGCGCGAGGCCCTAAGGAGCACGAAGCCTGGATGGGCGCGAGGCGCTAAGGGGCGCGAGGCACTGAGGGGCACGAGGCCCTGAGGGGCGCGAGGCCCTGGTGGGCGCGAGGCCTTGAGGGGCATGAGGCCCTGATGGATGCTAGGCGCTGTGGGGTGCGAAGCGCTGATGGGTACGAGGCGCTGAGGGGCACGAGGCGCTGAGGGGCACGAGGCGCTGAGGGGCATGAGGCCCTGATGAGCGCAAGGCGCTGAGGGGCGCGAGGCACTGAGGGGCGTGAGGCACTGAGGGACGCGAGGCGCTGATGGGTGTGATCCGTAGGTGCGCATCACCTAAGCGTGAGACGGAGGCCACGAGCCCATCGAGCCAAAGTTGCTTGGGTGCCGCGAGACGCATGTGCGAGATGGTGCCTGAGTGCAGTCTGTAGGTGCGCATCACCTAAGCGTGAGACGGGGGCTGCGGCTACATGAGGTGCGAGCTGGCTTGAACACTCGCGCGAGACGGCACCTGGGCGAGACCCATAGATGCACGAGACCATGGGGTCTCCATTGAGGCGGACGAGGCGAGGTGCATGGACGGCTGGAGCACTGGTACGAGGCCCTCCAGGGCGAGACACCGGTGTGCGCGCGAGGCCCTCCTGGCCGAGACACTAGCGCACGCGTGAGGCCCTCCTGGATGAGACACCAGCATTTGTGTGAGGCCATCAGCATGCGCGTGAGGTCCTCCTGGCCGAGGCATCACTGTACGGGACTCCTTGGCCGCATGTGAGGCGAGATGGTGTTGTTGAGCATGCGGGTCTGTCCAGGCATAATGGTACGTGGTTCCTTGGCATAACGTAACTTAGTCTCTAGAAAGGCAGAGACTTACGGGGTTTTAACCAGGGACTATAGATTTTTTTCCTTGGTGGATTTTTGGCATCCACAGAAGCATTAATTGCAGGATTGAGGTTAGCAAGGGAAGTGAAGGCTAAAGTCTTGGACATGTACAATGATTCACACTTGCTTGTCAATCAGGTCCTTGGTGAGTACATTGATCGGGGAGAAAAAATGATGGCCAGTCTTGATAAGATCGAAGACTTGCTCGCTCAGCTCAAGAGGTACAACATCTAATAGATACCAGGAGAACAAAGTGCCATAGAAGATGTGCTGGCCAGACTAGCCAGTAGTGTTGTGGTGGACAAAGTTAACATGGTTCCTATTGAATACGTGGTCAAACCAAGTATCAACCTGCCATAACCAGTCTTTCTTATAGAAAAAACTCCATCCCGAATGACCCTGATTGCAGCTTATCTGGAACATGGAGTCCTACCCAACAGTCACAATGAATCTAGGAAATTAATGAGGAAAGCTGCTCAGTACCTTATCATTGATGGGGTTATGTACAGAAGGGGTTTCTCCATGCCATTACTCAGGTGTGTCAACCAAAAAAAAATTAGGACGATTGTTGGAGGAGATACATGAGGGTTTCTGTGGGAACCATGCAGGGGGAAAAGTCTGTCTAAGAAGATTTTAAGGCAAGGCTTCTTCTATCAAACTATGAACGAAGATGCCTTTGCATATGTTCGAAGATGTGACAAGTGCCAGAGGTTTGCAAAGATACCCCGAGCATCCCCAAATGAGCTTACTCAAATGCAAAGTCCATGGACCTTCGTTATTTGGGGAATTGTCCTTATTGGTCGGCTACCCAAGGGAAAAGGGGAGTACAGTATGCAGTCGTGGCAGTTGATTACTTCACCAAGTGGACGGAAGCCGAGCCACTTGCAACCATCACTTCCAAAAAAGAACAGGACTTTGTGGTGAAAAATATAATCTGTAGATTTGGTCTACCTCAGAAGATAGTGTCCGACAACGGCACCCAGTTTGACAGCCAACTGTTCACTGATTTCTGTACCGAGCACAGCATCACAAAAAGTTTCTCAGCAGTCTTGCACCCTCAAGCAGATAGGCAGGTAGAATCAGTTAACAAAATTCTCAAATACATTCTGAAGAAGTGTCTAGAACTGGCTAAACGAAACTGGCCTGAGAGATTGCCTAAGGTACTCTGGTCATACAGGACTACCGAGCGAACAACTATTGGTGATACCCCCTTTGCACTCACGTATGGGTATGATGCAATGCTGCCAATCGAGATGACTTCACCATCTCATCGACATATAGTATACAATCAAGTTCGTAACCATCAATTGATGGCCAATTCCTTAGACCAGATTGAAGAAAGACGCGAAAAGTCCAACATATGCCTAGCTTCCCACTAGCAAAAAGTTTCTCGGTACTTCAATTTTAGAGTTAAGGAACGAAAGATTGACGTGGGAGATCTAGTCCTGCAAAGAGTATTCCCAGAAACTCGAGATGCCTAAGCAGTAGTGCTAGGGCCAAGCTGGGATGGTCCTTACCAAGTCATAGAGATAGTACCACCCGACACGTACAAGATAGCATGGTATAACCAAGATCTCCAGTTAATACCTGTCCCCCATTACTGGAATGGGGAACACTTGAGGAAGTACTACAAATAAAGATCACTTTTAAGTGATCGTTGACTGGCCGGTACAGGCACGAACTGCCCATACCATCGACCAGCTCAAGTTAGCTATATTAATTATGCACAGGCACATTTGCCCATTTATTGTAATAATTAATATTTATGAATGTAAGCTACATTGTAGCGACGCAGCTTGTATGGTTGATTTTTAATCAATAAGACACGATTTTTGTCCATTTGTACAAGCCTTATTTTTACAATGATTATCTTGCTAACTAGTGATTTATTTCACATATTGTCGACAGTGTATGAAACCTTCGTAGGTTTTGGCGAACCCAAGTACCCCCGAACAATTTATTACTAACAAATTTGGTCAATTAGCAAGTGACCAAGAAGATAACCCACGAGTTATGAATCCTGCTCGGTCATTTAGGGGGCACCATAGTCATACATAGACAAGTAGAGAGAAAAGTGTGTAATCAAAAGGACTTAAAAACTTTAATCTTTATTAATGTTCAAGTGCTTGCGCGTTGTTCGGTATATACCGGACAACAAAAAGGGCCATAAAACAATTTCTGTAGATAGGGTTGAACATTTTTTGTTTACAAGTCATTAGAAAAAATTGAACAGCTCCAATTTACAAAGCCGCACAACTCCAAAAAAAATTATACGCCGAGTAACAAGAAAAAATAAAGGCACGAGTAGATATATACTTTAAACGAGAAACATTTTATAGAAAGGTAAAATATTGCTCAAGATTAAAGGCTGCTTGGCTAGACCATGCTGTTTTGACCAAAGTAAAAGATTGCTTGAGATTAAAGGCTGATCGGCTCAGCCATTGGTGTCTTTGCAACAATAAAGAAAAGATAAAAAAATAAAGTGTTTCAAAGGTCTTGAAGCTGATCAGTTGGTTGGTCTTGAGGCTGGACGACAAGTGAAAAAATCTGCCAAGGAAAAAAGTTTCGATCCCTTATTGAAATAAATGGCTAAGGGTCACCGAAGGCATCAAGTACATGTTGGAAGCAAACGACTACTATGTACTATCAAGAAGTTGTTGATGCAAAAGTCCCACACAAAGTATGGATATAGGAAAATTTCCAAAAGCGCATAGCATATAGTCCCAAGGTGACACACTCCAAAGGTGGTCCCGAACATGCCCGCGTCTCACGCCTAGTGAGACCCTCATCTCACACCTTGGGTAGCACCTTGAGTCTCGATGGCACCTCACGTCCAGCCGAAGGGCCTCGTACCCAGTAGGCGCCTTGGGCCCATCATAGCCTCGCACTAAGAAAGTGCCTCGCACCAGGAAGGCACCTCGAGCCTGGAGGGTGTCTCGCGCCTGGACAGTGTCTCGCACCCATCACGGTCTCACACCAAGAAGGCACCTCCCACCAGGGAGGCACCTTTCTCCTGGAGGGTGTCTCGCGGCTGGAGAGTGTCTCACACCTAGAGGGGGCCTTGTGCCAAGAGGGTCTCGCGCCTGGAAGGTGCCTCACACCAAGAAGGTGCCTCGTGCTTGGAAGGGTGTCTCGCGCTTGGAGGGTGCCTCATACCAAGAAGGCGCCTCGCATCTGGAAGGGTGTCTCACGCCAGGAGCATCTCGCGCATGGAGACCGCGGGGCAATGGTTTTGAAAAATGAGACCCTCGTCTCACACATGGGCATCATGTCTCATTGCATGCGCAGAAGACCTCGTTGAAGAAGCCTTATCTCTCTCCCTAAGATAAGCGCCACCAATGGGGCACCTCTTTCCCTGTGGGTCTCATGAGATGTAGAGTCAAGGACCTCTTGAACATGCATTCGAGGAAGGTTAGGGAAGACCTTACAATGATTTGATATGAAGTCAGAAGAGGTATGGAAAGCACTTACAAACCAAGAGGAGTTAGAGTACGGACACAATTTCCACGCCAGACAATTAGTGGCAGTACTAGAATGGTACATAGTAAAGACTCCCCAAGCACACCTATGATGTTCGTACCCGACAAGTAGTGGAGGTACGACACGGTACCAAGGCATGAGTATTTTTGCAGACCCCTGACATATACTGGAGTCGACCACCACTCCTCCAACACCACTACCATCTACAGCCTGGATATGCAACTCCTTGTCTCTTCGGGACCACAATGTACCAAGAGCCATTAGAGCTCACCTATAAATAGGGTCTCACTTAATCATTGAGGGGGGTCAGAAAATTTATTGTATACTAAGGCTATTAAGCAATATGTGATTTTTTACTCCACTGTTAATCTACATTTATCTTTCCTCAAGTCAATTCTAAATTCTCACTTAGTTATTATCTTACTAAACTTTGAGTTTTTTGACTTAACATAGTTGACGAGTTCTCATCGTCAACAGCAAGCAAGAGGTTGGTCGGCAGGAGTAAAAGTGTCAGTCGAAGCATTTAGACCAGAAGATAGAGTAGAATACTTGGGAGCAGAAGGTTTATCTTGTTTGGCAACGGAGAAAGTAGGGACCTGGATAACTAGAACCTATTCAGTGGACACAGTTTGGGCCTCGACTTGTTCTCTCTTAGTGCAGTATTGCATAAGATCATCGAAAGCCTCCCCCAGATAACTATAATCCACCCATTTATTGCGCACCCATAAGTCATAGAAAGTGCTCAAGCCAAAAGTCTCGTAGGCCGCAGCATCAACGACCCTGCCAACTTGCTCTTGATCAAGGGCCTTCGCTAGTTCATCCCTATCTTCCTGAACGACTCTCCCCTCGGTATCATTCCTCATGGAAATTTCTTTCAGCTCCTCCACCCTTCTCTCCAGTCGATTGACGTCATGATTCCTCTGCTCAACGACAGTCTTGCGTCCCTCATTTTCTTTGGAAATTTGTTTGGTGGTCTGCTGAAGATTTCAAACTTGCTTGGTCAGTTGGGAAACTTAAGAGGCTTTGTCCTAAAACTCTTTCACTAATCCAATCACATGTTTTATCACCCTCTTGGCTTAGTAATGAGTGTATCTAAGAGCCAGCATACCCTGCAATATGAAATGAAGAAATTTAGAATAAGTAACAAAAGAGAAAAATTAGTTAAACACCGAGCAGATCAATTATTTACCCTAGCAACATCCTGAAGACTGGATCTAGTGATGTATTCTAGGGATTCAGTATTGAGGGTATCCATGAATTCATCTTGGGAGGTAGACACCCTTTTTATATGTCCTTGCTGGATGGCTTGGACTTTCTTCAAAGGCTCGTCGACCTCTTCAATAGGGTCCTCAACAACACCTTCTGGAGCTTTGCTCGGGCTGACCAGATCTGGTGCAGTGGCCGTACGAGTAACCTCCTCGGTAGAGAGTCTTTTGCTTTTGCCAGATTTACGTGACGGTTTTTGCGGAATTTTTTAGACGAAGTCTTATCAGGGGTCTTCTCGACCCGCGCGGTAGCTTTAGAGGGTGGATCAGCTTTCTGACCCTTGGTTGAGGGAACCTCACTGCTAGGATCACTTGTATGCTTCTGGGAAAATTTCTTCAAAATACGGACAACATATCTGCAAAATAAAAGCAAAAGATTAGTGAAGGTGCCGAGCAGGGTCAGAGCAAGCAAAAAATCATAATTAAGCAAAAGTAAAAGAAAATTGTGAGAAGACAGTCAGATCACCCTCTTCGGCTTCCCCCGAGTAGTCGATTGTCTCAAGCGGAAGATCACCATCACTGGTTGATGAGTCTGAATCTATATGCTCTACTGCAATCTACTTGCCCTTTCCAGGCTGGGGGACAGTGACAGTTTTGAGAGCAACTTGCTAAGTGGGCTCCTTGATTTCTTTTTCAGTGGGCTACGCAAGGTATGGATAGAGGAATTGATGACTTGGTTTGCTTCTTGCTAGGTGATGGACTAGGCGACCTAGCACTGGACAGAGATTTCCTAGACGATTTCCTCGTAAGGGTGGCACCCTTGGCCCTCATCTTGGGATCAGGGTAGAGCCCAACAGATACAAGTCTTTCTCCAGTGGTCAAGGCCACCAAATCTTTACTGAAAGGGTCCATAGCATCTAGTTCTTTGGCCCTTATCTCCATCTCTCTCGTGGGGGCTAGCCAGCTAAAGGGGTCGTTGCGACGAAAGGACATGTGATTAGCAGCAATGTTTTCTGTGACGAAGTATTGGCTGGCATACTCCCCAACCTTGGAGATACCTTCTGTATTCGCTAAGTAAATGTTGGAGTCTCAGTGGCTAAAGTAAAAATACCCTAACCTACCTTGTCGAGGAGTGAACTTGAGGTCAAAGAGATAATTTTTTTGTGTGCAATCGGCATTGGCCAGTTTAAGGATTTGTACAAAACATAGAGGACTGAGAGGAACCAGATGCCCTTTGGACAAATTTGGATAGAGCAAAGCCCAAAATAATCTGCCACACTACGGAAGTATGGAAGAAGTAGAAGGGTGGCGCCAACATTAATATGAAATCTGCTCCAGGGGCAGTATTGGGGTCCAGGGTGCTCGATTGACTATACAGCAGTAGGTTTGAGGATGGAAACATCTTCGAGATTGAAATTTTCTTTGATGTTCTACAACTATTTGTTAGAAATAGTGCTAGTAGGTGCTACGCACAGGGGGCCTCCTCTGTCTCTAATGCGGGGTTAAGAATGGCCTCGGTATAAATCTCTTTGGCGTAGTCCGTTTCAGCTTCCCCTTCCTACCTTGAGGTGTTTGGCTCTTCCTCAATGGGTGGGACCTCCTACGCATCCCCAGCGGTGGCCTGACGTGCCACATGGGGATCTTCCTCCTCCGCACCACGATTAGTTTGTTTGATGCGGGCCATTAATTGTTCCAAGTGATGAGTTACAAGCTAGTTTGGTGGTCACATTCCCTCTACGTTTACAAGAAAAAGGGAAAGGTGAGGCGAGAGCACCAAACAGTGCTAGTCGATAAGGATGTCATAGGTTATACCGATAAGCCCAAAACATACACGGAACGACATACCGAACAGAAGGCAGATCAGATTAAAAGCAAGTGAACTCGAGAAAGTTAAGGGTTTTCCCCAAAAATGTTTTTTGAGTGGTGTTCTTTGTGTTCTTCAAGAACACCGAGAGTAAATCAACAAAAAAGGGACGTTAACCAATTTTTTACAAAATTAGAGGTTCAAATAGATTACCCAGGCCAAAAGCTACTCAAAATATTCATCTATTTACAGATTCAAGCAACATTTATTCAAGAAATCTAGGGATTTATCAAGAAAGCTACCCACGATCACAATGAAAAAAATGTAAAGAAAAAAGAAAGTGTTTTGCATGACTTCCAAGAATAACGAAAGGGAAAATGGAAGACTTGCTGGTAGCAAGTGGCTGGAGGGAGTGCGGTGTAAAGAACCTCAGTAGAGCACGACTGAGCAATGGTCGATGTGGGAGTTTGAGGTTTGAAGAGCTCCGAGTACTGGTAATGTCTAGAAGAGGGAGAGTGAAAAATTATATTAGGGAAGAAGGAGGCTATTTATAAGCTAGGTGCAACATCTTCTCTTCTATCATGACATTGATGAGCCATCTCTTCAACTGTTGTAGGTACTCCTCCCAAGACACATCAGCATGTCCTTCCAATCGTGTCGCCTCAACCGTCAGGTACGTTAGCCACTTTTTGGTAACTGCACGGTACAATTAGTAGAGGAGCATTATGGCGCTTCATGGTTTCAAAAAGAGTCGGGAAAAATGAAAGGTTATTTCTTGGAAATTCTAAGGCTACTAACTACACCAAGTGTTATGCCACGTAGCAAGGGGTGTGTACCCCTGACCAAGCTAGACAGTATGGTCCCAGAAGAAAAGTTTCCAAGCTACCTTTACACCATTGAAAACTTAGGGTAAAATGTTATCCCAAAAATTGACATGTATGACGTGGCACTAGAATTGGACATGTGGAGTAGGCTGGGCAAACTCCTCGACAGGTTGGTTGGTGTATACCTGCAAGGTATACAACCAGTTACTACTTGACATACTATCTCTAGAAGCTCAGCTGCTCAACAGAACCCCCAGGAAACTTGCTAATCAATGTAATGGTCACTGCTTGGTAAGCTTGCCAGGAGAGCAACTGGTTGGTATGACGAACATACATACCTGCCCAGATTGAAGCAGTTACACTCTCCATTAGCACTCCACAAAAATTGCCCAACCACCCACAAAGAGTGCCTAACAACCCTGAAGACTTGGTCAAACCTCCTAACAAATAGGACTATAACTACCTGCGAGAATATAGGGATATTTCCCATCAGTTACACTCGGGCGCAACTCCTGGGCATCAGAAGCAGTATAACTATGAACCCTCTACCACAGTGGAGGGGGTTTAGAGAAATTACCTACCGACCAGTATTAAAAACGTACTGAGCAGCCTGGCTTGATACTTAGCAATGATTATGTCATTCTATATTGTTATTTACACTTAGAAATCTACATGTATTCACTAGTTATCTTGTGTAAACCCTTAAGATCAATAAAAATCTAAGAGGAAGTAGGTCGTTACCAATCCTTGGGGCCGAACCTCTATAAATCCTAGTGTTTTTTATTATTTATTACTCGTTTTTATCAGGTTCATGGGTCATTTATGGTGCATTGATTGTCTAATTGAAAGCTCTCTAATTAATGATTTCTCTCTGCATTAGTTGGCTAAAAAACAAGTCAACACTACATGACTACTAAGATGAAGAAAGGTGTTTTTGTACAAGAACATGTTTTACACATGATTAATGTGATGCATGAAGTAGAAATACACGGAGTCATCATTGATGAGCGTACACAAGTAAGCATCAACTGGAATCTCTCACTCCTGCCTTTTCTGCATTCACCACCAACTATATTATGAATAAGTTGGAATTCAACATGACCCAGCTGTTGAATGAAGTGCAGACATTTGAGTCTCTTAACAAATCCATTACAAAATAGACTGAAGAAAATGTGGTAGAGGAGAAACCTTAAAACTCTGAGGAGAAATCCAAGAAGAGAAAGAAGAACAATAATAAGGACAAAGGAAAGGGCAAAAACTCCAAGATAATGGCAAGAAGGCACCAAAAGTGAAGGCGGAAAAAAAGTCACAACAACTCCAAGAAGAAAGAACCAAAAGGAAAATGTTTCCACTGTGTAGTTGAAGGTCACTGGAAGAGAAACTACAAGAAGTATCTCTCTAAGCTAAAAAAGAAAGGTAAATATGATTTGTTGGTACTTGAAGCTTGTGTTGTGGAGGGCAATATGTCATATTGGGTTTTAGAATCAAGAGCCACTAACCATGCTTATTCTTCCATGCAGATACTTGAGTCATCAAGGGAGCTGGCAGATGGCGAGGTGATCATGCGAGTTGGAAGTGGAGCTCTCGTTTCAGCAAGAGCAAATGGAACGACTGTTTAAATTTTGGGAACTATTATTTAGTTTTTGACAATGTTTATTTTATTCCTGGATTTTCTAGAAACTTAGTTTCTTTATCTATGTTGCATGAACAAGTTTTTGATATTTCTTTTAATAATAATGTGATTGTTATTTCAAAGAATGGTTTCAAAATATGTCAAGCAGAACATAATAACAGATTGTATATGCTCAAACCAAATGAATGAACGCTCAATAATTCAGAATTATTTAAAGTAGCAAAACCATAAGGTAAAAAAAGAAAAAAAGTTATAAACGAGGATGACACATATCTTTGGCATCTTAGAATTTGTCATATAGGACTAGATAGGATAAACCGGTTAACAAAAGATGGACCTTTGAGAGAACTAAGAGTTGGAACTCTTCCGGTTTGTGAATCTTGCTTAGAAGGAAAAATGACCAAATGTCCTTTCTCAGTGAAAGGCAATAGAACCAAAGAACCTTTGGATCTTGTACACAGCGATCTCTGTGGTCCAGTCAATGTACTAGCAAGAGGTGGGTATGAGTATTTCATCACTTTTATTGAAGATTACTCAAGATATGTTCATACTTACCTAATGCTTAGGAAATCTGAAACCTTTGGTAAGTTTTAAGAATTCAAAGCTGAGGCTGAGAAGCAATTAGGTAAGACTCTAAAGACACTTTGATCTAATCGAGGTGGAGAATATTTGGATTTAGAATTCAAAGATTCCTTGCTAGAGCATGGTATTCTATCCCAACTCACAGCACCATGAATGCCATAGCAAAATGGTGTTTCTGAAAGAAGAAACAGGACCTTGTTGGACATGGTCAGGTCTATGTTAACTTACTCTGCTCTTCCTCTCTCATTCTGGGGATATGCACTTAAAACAGTGACATGCATTTTTAATGTAGTCCCATCTAAGACCATTAGCAAAACGCCACTGGAACTGTGGAATGGAAACAAACCTAGTTTGCACCATTTCTGCATTTGGGGCTGTCCTGCTCATGTTCTTGGACCTAAATCAGGGAATCTTGAATCAAGGTTGGAAGTGTGCATTTTTGTTGGCTACGCTCCAGAAACAAGAGGTGGTTATTTCTATAGTCACTAGGATCAAAAGGTATTTGTTTCAACAAATGCGACCTTCCTTGAACAAGACTATATGAATAACTATAAACCTCAGAGCAAGGTAGTATTGAAGGAACTCACGGATGATAAGATTCCATCACAATCATTTTCATCGTTAAATGATAAACGACAAACCAAGGAAACCATGATTCCTAAAAAAGAAACCCCTGTGCAACGTCGTAGTAGGAGGATTGTGAGACTACCTATTGACTACGATCATGAGGAAGATGTCCTTGTTTTTGATACAGACAAGGATGAACCATTAACCTTTAAAGAGGCAACGGATGATCCTAGAAAGGAGAAATGGCAAGAATCCATGAACCAAGAAATGGAATCGATGTTGTAATGCCCCAAATTCTCCAATGTGGTTTAATGGCAGGATTAGTAGGCCGGGAGGGCCATACTTGTTTAATTATGCCATTAAATGATATTATGCATGTATATGTTAATTATATTATAATATGATGTTAAATGCATGCATGTGGGTCCACGTTTTTAATTACAGGGGTGTGATGGTAATTTGACCCGTTGAGGGTATAATTGTATGCATGTCGATGATATGTGTTCAGACCACATTACAATGTGGGTCGGTTCGAGCTATTCGGCATGAGACGGTCTAGGATTATTGATTAGCGGTTTAGTCACAACAGGTTTAAGACCGAGGCTTGGGTTGAGTCTCGGAGTGTTTTTAATGATTAGAGCGTTACCGGGTATTAAAGGGTAACGTGATGTGAATTATTGGTGTTTGAGATTATTGAGAATAGCGGGAATTGGAGAGCGTTAATTATGATTAACGAGATAGGAGGAAAGTACCAAATACGCCCTTGGGAGTCTTTAGAAACTATTAATTGACCTAGGGGTAAAATGGACATTTCACCCCTAGGATAGATATACCTGGTGTTGGCTGAAAGAAGATAGTGAAAAACAGAGCATGTTTAAGAGTTCTCCCGTACCTTCTTCTCTTCACCTTTCTTTGTGGTTTTTGAACCAATCTAGAGGATTCTAGCTTGGGAAGCAAGCCTTGGGAGTTTGGGAGTGTATTCCTCCATTGAAGAGCATCATAAACTGAGCTTTGGGTAAGTTTCTAACCATAGATTCCTCTAGTTTGCCCTGTTTTGGTTTGGTTTTGCAGCTGAGATTTCTAGGGTGAATTCTTGGTTTTGTTGGGGGTTTTGGCTAGGGTTCCTATGCTTGTGATGTTTGGGATGTGTTAGGATGGTTTTTGGGTTCATTTGGCATTAAGAATGGGATTTGGAAGCTTGGGAATCAGGTTAGAATCAAAGGAGTTGAAGAAGGTCGGTTCAGGGCAGTGCTGGTCTGGAGGTAGCTCTATAGCGCCCACCCTAGGGCGCTGCAGCGCTCCTCAGGAGGGTTTTTGGTATGTTGGTGGTTCTGAGTATAGTGTTGGGGTGCTAGGGGTTGAGCGCTGTAGCGCTACCCTGTTCCTTCTAAGTCCCGTTTTGAGTGTTTTTAAGGGTTTTTGACTTGGGGTTTCAATCCTTAAAGCCCGGGATCGAATCTACTCACCATGTGGGCATGTTTCGAGGTCCCGAGAGTGGTGCTTAGGTTAAGACCCTTTTTATGTGGATTCTCATTAATGGATGTTATAATTGGTTGTGACTAGGTAACCGCTAAGGAACTAAAAGATCGATCGTTCTCAGGGGTCGTCCTTGTTATATTTCTCGCTCGAACCTGAGGTAAGGAAACTGCACCCTGTGTATATATGACATGCATGTTGGCTATTGAGGCATGTTGATTGATGTATGTGGACATGGATTGCATATTAAATGCTAGTGAATGTTAATTACTTGTATATGGCACTGACTAGTCAGGGACTCTAACCTAAGAGTCAGAAACGACATGGGCATCCTGAACGCAGGGCCGAATGAAGATTAGATCTAATCGATATCAGTGTTGAATGGCTCTAAGGCATTAACACTGGACCGAATCTAAGGTCGATGAACTTATAAGCACTTAACTAGTCTGAGACTAGTTATACAGAGCCAGGGCATATGGCCCCGGTGACTGCTTGTCACATGGCTAGGGAACGTTGTTCCATAGATATGACTCTAGAGTCATGAGGGAGGTTATGTTGGTGACTAATCACCATGCACCTATCCTGTTAAAGCTAGTGAGATGCTCACTTATCTGTTAGGCCCTGGTGATCCTATCGTCACATGGCTAAAGGGTGTTGTCCCCATATTAGTGACTTTTGCGACTGTCACCTATTTTTTTGGACTGTTGGTCTTGAATGATTATTACGATCATTGTTGATATTATATCATGCTTTATTATGCATTTCTTGCTGGGCCTTGGCTCATGGGTGCTATGTGGTGCAGGTAAAGGGAAAGAAAAGCTCACCCAGCCATGGGTGGAGAGCTTAGGTGGTGATGTGTACATATGCGGCCGCTTGACCACCAAGGCCAAGGCGTTCTCAGAGGAACTAGGGGGTTTACCCTATTTTTCTGCTTAGGTCGGCGGGATTGTAAATTTGAAGTAGTAGTGACCGTTTTGTACTGAGAACAACTTGTAAATGTTTTGATTAGCTCTGCAGAGCAGTTTGTAATGAAAATATCCATTCCCTTCTTATTAGTTATTCACCTTAACCTGTTAATTACACTTAAATCACGTTTTTGACCAAAGGACTTGGGTAGCGGGTCAAATTTCTGGTCCACCGTTCACCGTAACTGTTCTGGGGTAACCAAGACGTTACAACTTGGTATCAGAGCAATGCCAAGGTTAGGATTCCTGTAGACTAGCTGGGCATGTACACACATCACTGAAGTCAAGCTCGACTCATGGTTTGGTAACTATTTATGTAGTTATATGTATAACTGCTTAAATATGGTATATATGCTTTACCTGTGTGCATGAAGCACTATGTTAAACCCGTGCCCTGAAATGTTATATCCTCACCAACTGTGTGCTTATTAGTACTGGGAATTGCTGGAACATACTTATAAGTATGATTGATTGTGAACCATTATGTGATACATGCTGAGTGCTAAATGCTATAGACATGTATCTGCTTGAATATCTGTATGACTGTGAAATGTGGTAATTGTCTATTTGTTCTTGGACCGTAAGGCGGCAAGATGTTTAGTTATTACTACCTGACTGGCCGTATTGATCATTATTTCAGCAAGGTATCAGTGACAGAATTATGAATCCGAGACAGACAGACACATCAGCTGGCCAGAGTGATCAGGGCCAGAATAATAATAATAGCCAGGGTCAGGAAAATGACCAGTCTTAGATTCCACAGCCAGCTCCTGTAAACTGGCAGCAGATAGTCAGTGATTTGCATGCTACTATATTGAAACAGGGAGAAGAGCTTCGTCTCTTGAAACAACAGCAAGGGCCTACAGTGGCCAGTGGATCAGAGGCACCTCCTGTGTTGGTGCCAGCAGCTGCCTGAGGTTGGGAATAAATGGGAGCCTTTATATGAAAGGTTCAGAAAGAACAACCTTCAGTATTTGAGGGCAATGCAGATCCTGCCAAGGCTGAACAATGGATGAGTATGATTACCACTATCCTTGATTTTATGAGGGTATCTGGTAATGAGAGGGTGGCCTATGCCACCTATATGTTTCGGGAGGATGCTCGAATTTGGTGGGAAGTGATTACCCAGACCAAGAATGTTAATGCTTTGACTTGGGAAGAGTTTCAGACTCTATTCAATGAAAAATATTATAATGATGTTATTAAAGCGGCAAAGGCCGAGGAGTTCATTAGGCTACTTCAGGGGAACTTATCAGTTACTGAGTATGCCTTGAAATTCGATCGTTTGGCGAAGTTTGCCAAGGAGCTGGTGCCCACTGATGGGACCAGGAGAGAGAGAGATTCTTGCAGGGGCTACAGCCTAGGTTAGCCCAAGATGTACGTATCACCACTGTGGCAGTGGTTACTACCTATGAACAGGTGGTGGAGAAGGCACTCACAGCTG
Source organism: Humulus lupulus (assembly GCF_963169125.1). Lineage (NCBI taxonomy): Eukaryota > Viridiplantae > Streptophyta > Magnoliopsida > Rosales > Cannabaceae > Humulus > Humulus lupulus. The sequence goes on from NC_084793.1 coordinate 224,320,153, forward strand.
AGAGTATGGAGATCAAGATCTGGCATGACAGTGCAGCCAGAAAGGATTTCAGGAGGCCAGGTCCTCCATTTGTGGGTTCAGTTAGGGGTGTTGGCCCCAATGATCAGAAGAGGAAGGTTCCTGACACCTTCCCAGTTCTAGGTCCTGACATGAGGCCCCGTGGTATTTCTATGGGTCGTCCAGGAGGTAGTGAAGCTTGGAAGTCTTATCCAGAGTGCCCAAGATGCAAGAGGCATCACTTGGGAGAATGTAAGGCAAAGGCATGCTTCTCATGTGGAGCAGTAGGTCATCTTAAAAAGGATTGCCCTAAGGCAAGAAAAGAAGAACCTAGAAAGGCGGACAACTCGGCCCCAGCTCGAGTGTTTGCGCTGACTCAAGCAGAAGCTGAGGCTTCTCCCTCAGTTGTTACAGGTCAGCTTCTTAGTGCTGGAACCCCTTACAATGTGTTGATTGATTCTGGTGCTACACATTCTTTTGTTGCTAGTCGTGTTATTGATAGACTGTGTAGGCCTTGTGATTTTTATGCTGTGGGGTTTGGTACCTTGTTACCCACTGGAGAGTTAGTGGTATCCAGGAGGTGGGTCAGATCCTTGCCAGTGACAGTAGAGGGCAGAGAGCTATCAGTGGATTTAATAGAGTTGGTTATAACCGACTTTGATATGATACTGGGTATGGACTGGTTGGAAAAGTATGGGGCAACCATTGACTGCAGAAGGAAGATGGTCACCTTTGAGCCTGAAGGTGAGGATCCTTTTGTGTTTGTTGGTGTTGTGCATGGACCTCGTATTCCTATGATTTCTGCATTGAGGGCTAGGGATTTATTGCAAGGAGGTTGCATTGGATTCTTAGCCAGTGTGGTTGATACCACCCAGGTCGTGCCAGTGAGACCAGAGGATACCTGATTAGTTTGTGAGTTTCTGGATGTGTTTCCAGAAGATTTGCCTGGGTTGCCACCGCATAGAGAAATTGAGTTCGTTATAGAACTGGCACCAGGGACGGAGCCAGTGTCTAGAGCGCCTTACAGAATGGCCCCAGCTGAGTTGAAAGAATTAAAAGTGCAGTTGCAAGAACTGTTGGATTTGGGTTTTATCAGACCTAGCTTTTCACCTTGGGGCGCGCCAGTCCTGTTTGTAAAGAAAAAGGATGGTTCTCTGAGAATGTGTATTGATTACATGGAACTGAATAAGTTGACAATTAAGAATAAGTATCCTTTGCCAAGGATAGATGATCTGTTCGATCAGTTGCAAGGCAAGAATGTATTCTCTAAGATCGACCTTCATTCTGGTTAGCATCAGTTAAGGGTCAAGGAGGGAGATATACCTAAGACTTCTTTCTGTACCAGGTATGGGCATTATGAGTTTCTAGTTATGTCATTTGGATTGACTAATGCCCCTGCTGCGTTTATGGATTTGATGAACAGAGTATTCAAGGATTATCTAGACCAGTTTGTGATTGTCTTTATTGATGACATTCTGGTATATTCTCAGTCAAAGTCAGAACATGAGTATCACTTGAGATTGGTTCTACAGAGACTGAGGGAACACAGGCTGTTTGCTAAGTTCAAGAAATGTGAATTCTGGTTGTCTCAGGTATCTTTTCTTGGACATATTGTCAGTAAGGAGGGGATTAAAGTGGATCCAGCAAAGATCGAAGCGGTCAGAGATTGGCCAAGGCCAAAGAATGTTTCTGAAGTTAGAAGTTTCATTGGATTGGCAAGGTATTATAGACGTTTCGTGGAAGGGTTCTCCAAGATAGCTAGTGCTTTGACTGAACTGACACGCAAGAGTCAGAAATTTGTGTGGTTAGACAAATGTGAGAACAGCTTCCAGGAATTGAAGCAGAGGTTGATTACAGCCCCGATTCTGAGTCTTCCAATAGGTCAGGAGAAGTTTGTGATTTACTGTGATGCTTCTCATCAGGGTTTGGGCTGTGTTTTGATGCAATCAGAGAAGGTAATTTCCTATGCTTCCCGTCAGTTGAAGGAGTATGAAAAGAGGTATCCTACTCATGATTTAGAGTTAGCAGCTGTGGTTTTTTCTCTGAAGATATGGAGGCACTATCTCTATGGAGAAAAGTGTGAAATTTATACAGACCACAAGAGCCTGAAGTACTTCTTCACCCAGAAAGATCTTAATATGAGGCAAAGGCGTTGGCTGGAATTAGTAAAAGATTATGATTGTGAGATCCTGTATCATCCAGGAAAAGCCAACGTGGTAGCTGATGCTTTAAGTCGGAAGGGTCCGGGGCAGATTCATGGTATGAGGCTGATAGCCAGAGAGTTAGTAGATGATATGACCAGAGCTGGTATAGAGTTGATGGTGGGCCAGTTGTCTAACATTACGCTACAGTCTACGCTGTTGGAGAGAATTAAGGAGGGTCAGCTGAGTGATCCACAGTTGATCAAGATTAGAGAGGATGTTCTGGCTGGAGTGTCCAGAGATTATTCAGTGTCTGAGTTAGGCTTGTTGAGATACAAGGGGCGGATATGTGTTCCGTTAGACACTGCATTGAGGCGAGAGATTCTGGATGAATCTCATACTACACCTTACTCTTTGCATCCAGGCACCACAAAGATGTATCAAGATGTGAGATCGTTGTATTGGTGGCCAGGGATGAAGAGAGATGTAGTAGAGTATGTGGCTAAGTGCTTGACATGTCAACAGGTCAAGGCTGAGCATCAGAGGCCGGCAGGGCTACTACAGCCTTTGGATATCCCAGAGTGGAAGTGGGAAGACATCACAATGGATTTTGTGGTGGGCTTACCCAGGACTGTTGGTCAGCATGATTCTATTTGGGTGATAGTGGATCGCTACACCAAGTCAGCTCACTTTCTGCCAGTGAGGACTACTTATACAGTTGACCAGTATGCAGATCACTATGTGAGAGAGATCGTGCGGCTCCATGGTGCGCCTAGGTCAATCGTGTCAGATCGGGACCCTACTTTTACTTCCAAGTTTTGGGGAAGTTTGTAGAAAGCCATGGGGACATAATTAAAGTTCAGTACTGCTTATCATCCTCAGACAGATGGGCAATCTAAGAGGACGATCCAGATATTGGAAGACATGCTGAGAGCATGTGTGCTGGACTTTGGTGGATCTTGGAGTAAGTATCTGCCTTTAATAGAGTTCTCCTAGAACAACAGTTATCAGTCTACCATTGGGGTTGCACCTTATGAAATGTTGTATGGTAGGAAATGTACGTCTCCCATTCATTGGGATGAGACAGGTGAAAGGAGATACTTAGGTCCTGAGGCAGTTCAGAGGACCAATGAGGCCATAGAGAAGATTAGAGCTAGAATGCTTACTTCTCATAGTAGACAGAAGAGCTATGCAGATCCCAAATGTAGGAACGTGGAGTTCCAGGTAGGAGACTATGTCTTCCTTAGAGTCTCGCCATGGAAAGGGGTGAGAAGGTTTGGGAAGAAAGGCAAGCTGAGTCCCAGATATGTAGGTCCATTTGAGATCCTGGAGAGGATTGGTCAAGTGGCTTACAGGTTGGCTTTGCCTCCAGCTTTGTCTGCTGTGCATAATGTATTCCATGTTTCAGCTCTAGAGGTATGTGCCTGATGTTAATCATGTTTTGACCTATGAAGATCTAGAGCTTGAGGCAGATCTCTCCTATGAGGAACAGCCTGTCCAGATACTCGACAGAAAAGATAAAGTCCTCAGAAACAAGACGATACCTTTGGTTAAGGTATTGTGGAGGAACAGCAAGGCCGAGGAAGCGACCTGGGATCTGGAGTCAGACATGCAGAATCATATCCTAAGCTGTTCAGGTAAATTTCGAGGACGGAATTTCTGTAAGGAGGGGATAGTTGTAATGCCTCGAATTCTCCAATGTGGTTTAATGGCGAGATTAGTAGATCGGGAGGGCCATACTTGTTTAATTATGCCATTAAATGATATTATGCATGTATATGTGAATTATATTATAATATGATGTTAAATGCATGCATGTGAGTCCACGTTTTTAATTACAGGGGTGTGGTGGTAATTTGACCCGTTGAGGGTATAATTGTATAATTGTCGATGATATGTGTTCAGACCACATTACAATGTGGGTTGGTTCGAGCTATTCGGCATGAGACGGTCTTGGATTATATATTAGCGGGTTAGTCACAACAAGTTTAAGACCGAGGCTTGGGTTGAGTCTCGGAGTGTTTTTAATGATTCGAGCGTTACCGGGTATTAAAGTGTAACGGGATGTGAATTATTGGTGTTTGAGATTATTGAGAATAGCGGGAATTGGAGAGCATTAATTATGATTAACGAGATAGGAGGAAAGTACCAAATACGCCCTTGGGAGTCTTTAGAAACTATTAATTGACCTAGGGGTAAAATGGACATTTCACCCCTAGGATAGATATACCTGGTGTTGGCTGAAAGAAGATAGTGAAAAACAGAGCATGTTTAAGAGTTCTCCCGTACCTTCTTCTCTTCACCTTTCTTTGTGGTTTTTGAACCAATCTAGAGGATTCTAGCTTGGGAAGCAAGCCTTGGGAGTTTGGGAGTGTATTCCTCCATTGAAGAGCATTATAAGCTGAGCTTTGGGTAAGTTTCTAACCATAGATTCCTCTGGTTTGCCCTATTTTGGTTTGGTTTTGCAGCTGAGATTTCTAGGGTGAATTCTTGGTTTTGTTGGGGGTTTTGGCTAGGGTTCCTATGCTTGTGATGTTTGGGATGTGTTAGGATGGTTTTTGGGTTCATTTGGCATTAAGAATGGGATTTGGAAGCTTGGGAATCAGGTTAGAATCAAAGGAGTTGAAGAAGGTCGGTTCAGGGCAGTGCTGGTCTGGAGGTAGCGCTATAGCGCCCACCCTAGGGCACTACAGCGCTCCTCAGGAGGGTTTTTGGTATGTTGGTGGTTCTGAGTATAGCGCTGGGGCGCTAGGGGTTGAGCGCTGTAGCGCTACCCTGTTCCTTCTAAGTCCTGTTTTGAGTGTTTTTAAGGGTTTTTGACTTAGGGTTTCAATCCTTAAGGCCCGGGATCGAATATACTCACCGTGTGGGCATGTTTCGAGGTCTCGAGAGTGGTGCTTAGGTTAAGACCCTTTTTATGTGGATTCTCATTAATGGAGGTTATAATTGGTTGTGACTAGGTAACCGCTAAGGAACTAAAAGATCGATCGTTCTCAGGGGTCGTCCTTGTTATATTTCTCGCTCGAACCTGAGGTAAGATAACTGCACCCTATGTATATATGACATGCATGTTGGCTATTGAGGCATGTTGATTGATGTATGTGGACATGGATTGCATATTAAATGCTAGTGAATGTTAATTACTTGTATATGGCACTGACTAGTCAGGGACTCTGACCTAAGAGTCAGAAACGGCATGGGCATCCTGAACGCAGGGCCGAATTAAGATTAGATCTAATCGATATCAGTGTTGAATGGCTCTAAGGCATTAACACTGGACCGAATCTAAGGTCGATGAACTTATAAGCACTTAGCTAGTCTGAGACTAGTTATACAGAGCCAGGGCATATGGCCCCGGTGACTGCTTGTCACATGGCTAGGGAACGCTGTTCCATAGATATGACTCTAGAGTCATGAGGGAGGTTATGTTGGTGACTAATCACCATGCACCTATCCTGTTAAAGCTAGTGAGATGCTCACTTATCTGTTAGGCCCTGGTGATCTTATCGTCACATGGCTAAAGGGTGTTGTCCCCATATTAGTGACTTTTGCGATTGTCACCTATTTGTTTGGACTGTTGGTCCTGAATGATTATTACAATCATTGTTGATATTATATCATGCTTTATTATGCTTTTCTTGCTAGGCCTTGGCTCATGGGTGCTATGTGGTGCAGGTAAAGGGAAAGAAAAGCTCACCCAGCCTTGAGTGGAGAGCTTAGGTGGTGATGTGTACATATGCGTCCGCTTGACCACCACGGCCAAGGCGTTCTCAGAGGAACTAGGGGGTTTACCCTATTTTGCCGCTTAGGTCGGCGGGATTGTAAATTTGAAGTAGTAGTGACCGTTTTGTACTGAGAACAACTTGTAAATGTTTTGATTAGCTCTGCAGAGCAGTTTGTAATGAAAATATCCATTCCCTTCTTATTAGTTTTTCACCTTAACCTGTTAATTACACTTAGAGCACGTTTTTGACCAAAGGACTCGGGTAGCGGGTCAAAATTCTGGTCCACCATTCACCGTAACTGTTCTGGGGTAACCAGGACGTTACAGATGTATTCCAATTCTGTCTAGGAACTTGTGGATCCTCCTGAAGATGTCAGGCCCATAGCGTGTAAGTGGATATACAAGAAGAAAAGAGGTCTAGATGGGACAGTAGAGACTTTCAAAGAGAGGCTTGCAGCCAAATGTTATACTCAAGTATCTTAGGAGAATGAGAGACTATATGCTGATATATAAAAGGGTGAGCTAAACCCTACTTGATACACTGATTCTGATTTCCAATCAGACAAAGATAGTCGAAAATTGACATTTGGGTCAGTGTTCACTCTTGGTGGAGGAACTATTGTCTTGAGAAGCATTAAGCAGTCCAGGATAGCTGATTCAACAATGGGAACCGAACACATAGCGACTAGTGAAGCAGCTAAGGAGGTGGTTTGGTTGAGGAAGTTCTACAATGATCTGGAAGTTGTTCCAGATATGGATAAGCGACTAATTTTGTACTGTGACAACAGTGGAGCAGTAGCTAATTCCAAATAACCGAGAAGCCACAAGAACAAGAAGCATATAGAAAGGAAATACCATTTGGTAAGAGAGATTGTGCACCGAGGTGATGTGACTGTTATGAAGATAGCATCGGAACAGAACCTGGCTGACTCATTAACAAAGACACTTCCTGCAAAGTCGTTCATGGGTCACGTGCGCAATATGGGATTAAGGGAGATGCCTCACTTTCTTTAAGGGCAAGTGGGAGATTTTTAGGATTAATACCCTAAAAGCATGTAAAGTCATTTTATTGGTTTTAAATAAAAGTATAATTTTATTATATTTGAATGTTATAATTATTGTTTGAATTAATTATATAATAACATCAAGAAAATTCCCTATTCATTCATGAGAATATGATCTTGTATTAGTATGAGAGTATTAAGATCATTTATAATGAATAAAATAGTCAATAACATATTAAAGTAAGGAATTTTTAATGAATGATTACTAATACAATTTGCTAAGCATACGAGATGCAAGTATTCTATATTTGAATTACTAATGTGAATATACATATTAGTAAAGGTGTTGTATATAATAGAGATTATATATGACAGGACCGATGATAATTAATTATATTTATAAACTTGTTGTTTGACGTAAAGATTTAATTCTTGTCAAAATAGATGTCATTTGTAGATCAGTCTAAATTCTGAGTGTTCATGAACTCCTATTTATGTTTATTGGATCTTTTGATTCACTTGTTAAGTTTTCTTAGAATAATAAGGCTAATGACTTTTGTTTTGGAGATTCAATATCATGGATGGCTGGGAACATGAATTACAATAATGGAATCCATGCTTTCATAACATATCGAATATTGGTTCCCTTAAGGGTTGATTCTAGAACTAAATAATTATTGGGCTCAAATCTATAACTAGAATATAGATTAATTATTCGCTAGTGAATTAATGGTACTTAAGGATCAAGAGGTAATTAGATGGGTAAAGCGATAATTTTGACCAGCTCTAACGAACGAACCAATAATGGAGGACAGAACTACATATATTGATTATATCAATGGATTACTAGAGAAAACTCTGTAAATATAATTTTATAAATACTTAGAGTGCAATTCCTTATTTATAGTGGAGTAATCATGGAATTAATAAATAAGATTATTAGATTAAAGAGTTTAATTAATATTCAGGTTTATTGGTGCTTCGTATTATAGGTCCATGGTCCCCAGATCACCTCTGTCCTACACTGTCAAGGGTAAGGATGTCGAAAGAAAGTGGTGTCTAGCATCAAGGATTTTTATCCCTGGGATTTGAATTTTGAATTTTAAATAAGTTTGTTGAATCAGCTAATTAATTATTCTTTTTAAATATGATTTAAATAAATAATTAAATGAAAATATATAATAAGTTTTTAATTTGAATTATATTTTAATTAAATAAATATTATTTAATTTTATTAAATATCTTTATAAGTTTGATAGTACGTAACTTTCATGTGTGGCTTGAATTATTATTTTGAATAATAAAATTACAGAATCTCTCTAAAGCGATAGTTTTCTCTAAACCTAAAAATTATTCTAAACCTTCTCTCTGTCAAAAACTCTCTAGATCTCATGTGTTGAGTACATCTAGGGAGTCACATAAATCAACATTTTGAATCCTATGTGCCCACACATGTCCTTGTGTGTTTGAGGATTGGTTTAGAAGATCAGGGTATGAGATCTCAGAACACTGGATAGGAAGATCGTTGATTTATACAAAAAGACTCAAGGGCACTTGATAGGCTACAAGAGGTAATCCCTGATCTATTTGTATGTGATTTAATATATATATATATATATAAATATCTATGTGTATGATCCTGGCTAGTATTAATATTTATTAAAATGGGTCCACATGTTTTGTTGCATACCTTTGATTTGATCATTTAATACCAACACTTCATTCATTATAGTCCAAAAATACCCTTGCCTTAATATTTTGTTTGCTAGGCTTTGCCCCTGCATGATTTCTAAAAAATCCTTCCTATACTTCCACCATCAGCAACTCAGCTTCTATTTTAGTAACACATCAGAGTAGAGGCATTGAGTACCCTCGTGTGTGCATCACTCCATCAATAATTACATATCTAGCAGCTTTCCAAAATACTTTTCAGGATTCATTTCTGTCTTATGGTAAAGTATTTTGCTCAAGATAAGTTACAATAGGAGTCATCCAAGATGGTGTATTATCTAGCAGCAATATTTTGTTTTTCATGGATGCTGGGTTGGGCAAGGTGCCTAACTGGTATTACGTTTAAAGTTTCTGCATCCTCAGCACTTGCTAGTTTGGCCAAAGCATCTACATTTGAATTTTGATCGCGTGGTACCTGCTGTATGGTGTACTTGTTAAATTGTGTGAGCAGGTCTTTGTCTTTGCTTAAGTCGATGACCATCATTATACCTCGAGCCTGATATTCTCCCAGAATTTGATTCACAACTAACTGCGAATCACTATATATTTTTATGGACAAAGCTTTAACATCTCTAGTGAGTCTTAAACCAGCAAGTTGGGCTTCATACTTTCTTCATTGTTGGTCGTGACTGGTCCTTTCTTGGTAGTTGTGATGGAAGAATTATAGCCTTCTCTGGCTTCCTTTTGATTTCCTTTAACACATCCTATCCCGGCGTTGGTTGGGGACTTCATTATTAGAAGAAAAATGGACATGATTGCTCTCAAATCATTAAGTATAGGCCTTCCAAGTAAGGCGTTAAATTCTGAGGGAAGATCAACCAAAGCAAAAGTAGTCATTACTGTGTTATTGTTGGTGCGTCTCCAACAGTAACAACCAATCTAATTGTTCCTGCTAGAGTCATTCCTTCTCCAATGAAACCATACAAGGATTGTGTGAAAGGTTCGAGATCTCAAACATAAAGTTTCATTCTTTCAAGACTGGTCTTAAAAAGAATGTTAGATGAGAAACCATGATTAATCATTGTTGGGCAACAATCATATTAGCAATCTGGGATTCTATTACTAATGGATCGTTGTGCAGGAACCAGATGTGATTAGTGTCTTCCTTTGTAAATGTAATAGGTTTACATTCATACCGAGACATTTTGGGAGTACGCTCCTCGACAACCAGCACGTCTTCACTAGGTTCATGGCGTAGATTTCGGGTGTATCGCTCTAGGGCCTTTCTATTATCGCCAGTTAGGTGCGGTCCCCCGTGGATCATGTCCAGTCGCCCTACTACTAAAGTAGGCAACAATGGCTAGGTAGGTGCATCAAGAGTCCCCGCACCAAATGGGTTCTAGTCGACTGGGCAACAAATTTATATTATCATCGCCTGATGACTTTGACTAATCAGAAACTCGATTTTGTCTTTGAGTTGATTACACTCATTAGTGTCATGCCCATAATCATTATAGAATCTGCAGAACATGTTAGTGACTCTCTTACTTATATCCTTCATGATAGGAGATAGTTTCCTATAGGGAACTTTAACTTGTGTGGCTTGAAATACTTCTGTTCATGACCCTAAGAGCATAGAATAAGAGGTAAAATGAGGCACATATTCTCGTGGCTTATCGTTAGTCTTGGCTTGCTGGTTGTCATTGTTGTTACTGCCGTTAGAGTTAGTTTTTCGTTTACCACCATTCTAGTTATTCTTATTACCATTACCATTGGTTGTTTGGTTCTAGTTAGAATTTGCATCTGTATTTTTAGCTGGTGCATCACTAGTTCTTGGTTAGTTAGCCTGGTCAACTTTTCTAATGGCTTCCTCTAATTTAATGAACTCGTTTGCCCAATCCAGAAACTCTCTAGTGGAGTAGACAGTCTTTCTTCTTAAATTGGACCACAGTGGTCCTTTAACTTTTATTCCAGCCATGATGGCCATCAAATTTCCATCATCACTAACCATTTAGAATGAGCATCTTCTTGCATAAATTGATGCATGTAATCTTTAAAAGGTTTGTTGGGTCCTTTTTGATGTCAACAAGGTCATTTAGCTTGGCTGATAGAGTTCGAGCAGTGAAGAATTGTGAGTGAAAGAGTTTAACCATTGTTGGGAAGAGTCAGTAAGGGTAGCAGGAAAAATCCTACATTGAACATCATCCCTAACACCTTGGAGACCTGTCTGTATCTCAAATTTGTTGATGTGGGAAACTGGATCTTCCTTGATAGTATACAACTTCCAAGTTGGCATCTTGAACTTGGGAGGAATTTTCAAGGCATCAATTTGTTCAGAGAAAGGGGAGACTTTCATTCTCTCTAAATCAATGCCAATGGGCTTTGGGGTTATTAACTCCCGAACCATCTGAGTTAATGCATCTAACTGTGCCTAAATGGCAGAAGCGACCAGAGGAGCAGCTATTGGGACAACAACTAGAATTGTTGGTGGGAATACTGCTGTTACGGGTCTTACATTATTCGATATGTTGTCTTCCCTAAGTTGGTCAAGGACATTCTGCAAGTCATGTTCTTAAATTTCCAATCTTTTAAAAATGTTGTTTCCTCTAGGTCGCCCTTCAACATTTTGGCTTTCTGCTCGAGGGGCACTAAGAGGTGGTCTAGTAGGACAGCTGGACTGCTCAGGCTGCCTTGGTGGGACAAATAGTCCTTCAGGTTGCACATTTTTCGCAAGCAGGAATGTTCTGGGGTCCAGGTGGCCTCGGATGAACAAACTATCCTCTAGGTTGCCCCTCACTGGCACGATCATTATAATACTGATCCTTTTGAGGTTGGCAATATCTATTGTCTCCTTCATCATCATCATAGCCATCCAGGTAGGATGTTCAAAAACTACTGCTTACTTCTTGATCATTTATTCTGCGATATCTCCTTAGAGGATGGCCATTATTATGATCCCCTGATGGGTTTTGTCGAGGTAGTTGTCCTCAATTCTGACGTTCTGGTCACCCATTAATTGGTTGTAGGAATGGTTGACCTACACACAAATTTTGTGGGTGATGAGGATTTCCTCCTTGGAATTTCTCTCTAGCAAATTAGTTTTGCTAGTTACGAGGATTCTGTCCTCGCGAGGCTGAGTACCTAGGTTATTCTTTAGCTAGTCTACTATCTCCAAAGACTTGCCTGTTATGGCATTCCTCGTGACCCCGATTAGGTAAAACCTATTCATCTTGAGGCATCTGGTTTGGTCGTATAGGTCGATACTCTATGTTCGAGTGATTGCTCGAAGTCAACCTAGGAGGAACTACTTGATCTCGAGACCTTTTGGGTTGAATGGGTTTTGTAGCCCGACCGGCTGGCCTTTTGAGTCTCAGCGTTTACTCGGCCAGTGTCCTCAGGCTGGGGATTCAGTGATTGAGTTACCATAGCTCGGGTTTGCTGTAAAATAGCTTCCAGTAACCTCGCTGCTTCACTATTATAGCGATCAACTTCTTCTTGTCGAGCTTTGAAGGCTCACTGCGGCTGATCCATCTAAAACTGAAATTCTTGTCTTTGCTTATTCAAGGCTTCAGCTACAACCTCTTGGGCTACTCAATGTTAGGGTTGAGATCTTCCCCTAAATCCACATGGGGCTCATCGTGACCTAGTGCTCCTCATGGAGGCATATTCTCAGTAAGGGGGGCCTGCTAGCTAGGATGCAGAGGAGGGAATTGACTGCTCAAGGGGCAGTCTTGTGGTCTAGTGGTTTGGTTTTCTCCTTGGGGTTCCTGGCTTTGGCTTCTTATAGTAATAGCCATTGCTTCATATTGGTGAATTGAAATTTTCTTGAGATCTGCTCTCAATGAAAGCACCAAAATATTGACCAGCGTTTTTGTCAACGACACTGAGTCAAATGGAACAAAATTAAGTAATAAATGATTTGAATTCTAGTAAAACGACACAAATAATTTATAGTGCTTTAATTCCAAGAATTAGTAATAAACCTATGTCCACTTGAACTTTTACTAATAAAAAAGGTCTCAAACTCAAGATCGGAAGAACAAGAATCAACTGAGTTTCCTAAGCCTGGGAGAGAATACAATTCGATAGGGATTTTGTATGTAAAGTGCGCATGAAAACAAATGACTATGAGAGATCTCTATTTATAGTCTCTTAGTGGGTCATGGGCCTTACAAGCATGAAATATGCCCTACATGCATAATGTGGGCTTGTTACAATTGAATATACAATAAAATGATATAAAATATACATTTGAATATTTGTTACATAAATATCCCATAAGATTCGGATCACAATGGTTTAGTGCATCATCCCTCAAGCAGGAACTACCTTCAAGCAAGTTGTATCACCAATACACCATCGACCAGATCATTGCTGTTGACCAGACACCTTTCAAGCAGTGACCTACAAATGACTCTTTGTCTTATTACATGACATTAGAAACTTCTTCTATTGCTTTTGCAAGGGAGCGACCAATGTGTCAATACCGTCTAGCATGGATGAGTTTAATACCTAATGCTGCTACGTGTCATTTTCATATGCCACATCATCATATCCAACTTTGGGTTAAAGATAACTGATCATTTTAAAGTGGGCAAATGCGTGCCATACGACTAGAAAGCACAAGAAAATTAAAAATAGTTGGTCGTGTAAATATAGGCAAAACCGTTCCTTACGACCAACACATACAAGAAAATAAAAATGACTAGTTGACACTCAATGGGAAAATTGTACCTTACAACGAGCAAACAAATGCTTTTAAAAGATAGCTAGTCGTGATAAAGTGAGCAAAATCATATCTTACAACCGGTAACCACATAGTATTATAAAACAAAATAGAAAAGACTGGTCGCTAAAAATGGGCAAGTCGTGCCTGAGAACCAGCTTTACAAAATCTAGAACATAGAAAATAACTGATTGTTTAAAGATGGGCAAATCATGCCTTACAACCAGTAAATTTTAAAAAAAATAGCCAAAAAATTACTCATCCTTCAAAGCGGACAAATCGTGACTTATGACCAGTAAACACCATTTTTTAGATAAAATGAAAGATGACTGGTTGTTTAAAAATGGGCAAATCATACCTTACAACTAGAAAACACAGGAAAAAAATAGAAATGGCGGGTCGTGTTAAGAATGGGAAATTTTTTACCTTAGAACGAGCCTTACATTAACTCATACTAATGGAGTAATTCAGCACTTGTTTATGTATATTTGACCGATTCAGATTAGCTTCTACAAGCAGCTTGTGAAGTCATGTTGGTCATGCCTGGGCCTTTCTTGGCTGTAGTCATAGAAGAGTTGTCGCATTCTCTTGCTTCTCTCTGATTCCTTTTTAACACAACCTATACCAGCGTTGGTAAGAAATTTCATAGTAAGATGGAAAGTCGAAGTTATTGCTCACAAGTCGATGAGAATCGGTCTACCAAGCAACACATTGAATGCAGATGGAAGGTCCACCACTGCAAATGTAGCCATAATTGTGATATTCGTTGGTGTACTCCTGATAGAGACTGCAAGCATGACTACTCCTACCAGTGACATTTCTTCTCCTGTAAAGCCATACAAGGCTCGAGATCTCGAACAAAGAGGTTCATTTTTTCAAGGGTTGACTTGAATAATATGTTTACACAAGAGCCGTTGTTGATCATTGTTTGTGCGACTATCATGTTAGCAACCTATGCTTCGATGACCAGAGGATCATTGTGTGGAAATTTGACATGATTGGTATCATCTTCGGTGAACGTAGTTGGTTCATATTCATAGCAAGGTATTTTGGGAGTTTGTTCCTCGATGGCCAATCCATCATTACTTGGCTCATGGAGGAGTGTTCATGCATATCTTTCTAGGGTCTTCCTACTTTCACCCGCCAGATGTGGTCCTCCACAAACTGTGTCAAGTCGTCCTGCTACTGAGGTAGGTAAAAGTGGCTGAGGTGGTACATCTGGATTGCCTGCAGCAAGTGGCTGCTTGTCATTTTGTCGACAGACATATCTTCTCATGGCTTGGTGATTCTGTCGAATCAGAAACTCAATCTCATCTTTGGGTTGGTTACACTCATTAGTATCATAACCATAACCATCATGGAATCTGCAAAATTTGGTCATGTCTCTTCTGCTGATGTCCTTTCAGATATGTGTCAGTTTCCTATATAGGACTTCACTTTGTGTGGCTTGAAACAGTTATGCTCGCAATCCCAGCAGAGTGGAGAAAGTGGTAAACTGTAACATCCTACTAATCCAGGACCATTACACCATGTTTTTAAAATAGTGCTTAACTCGATAATCGAGTCATTTGGACTCAAAAGTTTAATTTAAGTAAAATAAAGGTCCAGGTAGTAAAATTTTTGGATAAAAAGATTTAACTTTTCATTAAGACTGTAAAAAGAGTTTACATGAGATCCCCAAAAGTCTGATCAAAACATATTTAAAATTACAGTATTATAAACAGTTGACCGAATCAACAAAATTAGACTGGTAATCTAAGTCTCTCATACTACTCGACCGTGGCGGCCGAGCTAGCCGGATATGTACACGCCGCTCCAAAGCTCTCCAACCCATGGCGGATGACACCTAGCTTGCTCTTACCTGCACCATTTAGCACCCGTGAGCCAAGGCTCAGCAAGAAAACTTAAACAAGTATATACAGATACATATAATCGACAAATCATAGTTATCATGCTTAGCAGTAATAACCACACTTAAACATGCATTTAACTTAATTACGCGACCATAGGGTCACACGAGTGCATACTGAACTTCATTTATTCAAGCAACTTCAAAGCCATACAAGTGCATATCACACTTCCAAAGTGGCCCAGCCATAACGACCTGCATTTCACATGCTTATGTCGACCACGACTTATAAGCCGAGCTTTTCAATTAGATTCAATGAAGTATGTAGTTTGGACATAACATAGTCATTCGTATTTAAACAAATATCCCAAGGCATAATTATAATCATGTTCAATAACCGGGGCTCAAGCCCTGATCAGGTCATGTGCGAATAATGGTATGACCCTGAGCACGATCCTCCCCCAAGCCTTGCAGTACACCTAGTCATAACCATAAATGATACATTTGTTAAGAACTAAATCCAATTATTGAATTCGGGACCGATCCCAAGCTCTTAGGACCTCCAATTCCACCAAACGGGGTGGTGGAATCGCCCCCTGAGCCCCCAAGTTCTTCCCAAGCCCTAAAAATGACTCACGCTGAATTGGGAATAGGGAAGGGGTGCTTAAAACAAGGGCAGGGGTGCCCAATCTTCCCCCTACATAGCGTAGACGCATCCAAAACAAGGGCAGGGGAACCCAACACTTCAAAGGCTCCCCTAACCTGCCCCTACATAGCGCAGGGGCGCCCAAACCAAGCGCAGAGGCACTAAGTCGCGAACCCAGAATTCTGGGTTGCGTTTTCTGCGATTCTCAAACCCAATTTCACCCATAACTGACCTAAGACTTCCAAAAATAATCAAACCAAGTTTCCTAACCCAATTTCCAAGTAATTTGGTCCCAATATAGTTTATCCCAGTGCCAAAGAACACAAAGACAACTTCAAAACATACAAAGACACAAAAATCCCAAAATCATCACTTTGAGTTTTTCAAAATCATGCCCTAAGGTTGGTTATACAGAAAATAGGGCAACAGGCTCGGGGTGACTCTATAGTCACTTATCTAAGGCAACGAGCCCTAGTGTGACTCTATAGTCACTTATATGGATTGAATGCATGCATGAGTAGGGTTATTACTGCTAGGCATGCTAATTATGATTCTAAAATATGTTATTAACTACTTATGAGCATGTTTAAGTTTTCTTGCTGAGTCTTGGCTCACAGGTGCTATGTGGTGCATGTAAGGGAAAAAGGAAGCTGGACCAGCCATGAGTTGGAAAGCTTCGGTGGCGGCATGTACATATGCAGCTTGCTCGACCACTACGACTACAGATTCACAGAGGAACTAGGGGTGAACCCTAAGTTTGTCGCTTACGTTGGCCTGTGGTAATATTTTGAATTGTAAATGACCTTTTAATGTTTATTTTTGGATCCCATGTACAAACTTAAACTTTTAATGAAATGAGTACTTATTTTGACAAAAAAATTTAACCCTAACCTGTTAATTTCCTTTAGTTCACGTTTACGACCAAATGACTCGATTAGAGAGTCTAACACTATTTAAAAGTACACAGTGTAACGGTCTTCGCTTTCCAGGTCGTTACAAGCCTCTTGCATGAATCATTGTACGTAATCTTTGAGAGGTTCTTCTGTGCCTTGCTTAATATCAACGAGGTTGTTGAGTTCAGTAGGAAAAGTTTGAGTAGCAAATAACTGTGAGTAGAAGAGTCTTACAAACGAATCCTTGGAGTCCATGGTTCTTGGCTCTATTTTAAAGAACCATTGTTGAGCAATGTCTGCTAGAGTAGCAGGAAAAATTCTACACCGAACATCATCTTGATGCCTTGTAGGTCGATCTGGTAATCAAAGTTGTTAACGTGTGACATCGGATCCTCTTTCCTGGTATACATCTTCCAAGTTATTATTTTAAACTTGGGAGGAATTGCAAGATCATTTATTCTATCAATAAAAGGATATCCTTTCTTTCTTTCCAGATCAATGTCAGTGGGTTTCAAGGCTGTCACTTCCCAAACCATTTGAGTCAAAGCGTCTAACTGCACTTGAATGGCTGGTGAAACCATGGGTGGAGTAGCTAGTATGATAGCAGGTATTGTTGCTGCTTCATTTTGTGGTGTGGAGGAACCAGAGGTGCAGCAGGTCTAATAGCGTTTGATCCGTTGTCTTCTCTAAGTTGGTCGAGGACATTTCTCAGGTGCTTTTGCCTTTTATTTCCAAGTCTATTGAAGACATTGTTTCCTCTAGGATACCTGCCATAGTTTTGGCTTTCGGCTCGATGGGCTACAAGAGGCGGTCCAGCATGATGATTATGCTGCTCGGGCCGCCTTACTGGGGCAAACGGTTCTGCAGGCACGTGCTGCCATTCTGGGATATATGGTCCTTCATGTTGCACGTTGTCCCGAGTAGGGATATCTTGGTGTCAAGTGACCTTAGTGGAACATCATACCACTAATTTTCTCTATTTTTATGATAAACACAATTTTTATCATATATTTTTAATTTTCTTAGGCTCAGAAATTGTTAGTTTTTAGTTATTTTAATTGTTTTAATTTTATTTTTGGTATTTTGTGATTTTTTGGGTTAAAAAGATTTTTAGGATTAAAAATTCACATGTATTATTATAAAAATAAATTGAGTTTGAATTAATATTTCTATGGATTTAATTTAATATATTTTTTATTTGGAATTATTTAATTTTGATTTGATTTATTAGGTTTATAAGAAAGTGTGGTATTTTTATAAAGAAAATAAAAGAGTCGAAGTCATCTAGAGCCATAGCTAGAGCTGAAACTTCATGCGCAATTTTGATATTGTTTCTTAACTTTCCATATCATGTTGAATAGTCTAATTCCAAGTTATATCGAGAGAATTATGACCAAAATACAATTAGACGTGCTGGAAAACTCACTTTCTTGGGGACCATGAAAATATCAGATTTTAAATCCAAATTTGCAACAAATTACCACCAAATTCGAAAATTTGAGATATAATTTTAAGATTTAGATTTTAAATTTTAAATTTAATTAGTATAAGACTATTATAATAATAGAGGTCTTGAGTCTTTATTTAGATACACTCTATACTCTTTCTTAGAGAGACATTATTTTCTACACTTTTTCTCTTAGTAAATTTTATGATTTTTATTTAATCATGTCTAGCTAAGTTTCTATTTAGGTTAAAGGTGATTTCAAAGCCCTAAATATGATTTCTTGTTCTTAATAATTTTTATTTTTATTTTATTCCCATATGTCAAATTGATTATATTCGTCTATGCTTAATTTTATGATTATTGTTTAGATCTTATTTAGTAGAGCTTCTAAATATGGTTTTTCTTTAATCTATTATCATCTTGGAATTTCTATTCACCTAATAGTTTAGAATTCTAGGTTTTGAGTCAAAAATTGTAATTGATTAATGTCGAAGTTGGTTTTAATTATGATTGTTGACTGACTTTTTGGCCAATTGACGCGGAGTCAAAATAATTAATTCGAGAGCTTTCAATAGAACAATCAATGAACAATAAATGAACCAAAAACCTAATAATTATGACCAATAAATAAATAAGAACATCGAGATTTAGTTTTGTATTAATCTTGAAGATTACACAAGATCACAAAAGATTATAAGTTGATTTCTATGTGTAAAAGACAATAGAATAAGGCAGAATCGCTACTAAGTATAAAAATAGACTATTCGGTATACTTCTAAACATTGGTCGGTAGGATAGTTCATGAACCCCCTCCACTGTGGTGGAGGGTTTGTATTTATATCGATCCAATGGCCCAGGGGTTGCGCCTGAGCGTAATTGATTCAAAAATATCCATATATTCTAATAGACAATTATTACTCTATTCTTTATGAGCTCTGGTCGACTTTTCAGGCTGTTAGGTGCATGGTGAGCATAATTGCTTTCCACCGACCAGCAGATTTTCTGGTGGTCCTGCCGAGCAGTAACTATTATATATTATGTGAGTATACGCTGACCAGCCTGCCCAACCTAACACCATGCGTCTAAAGCATAATGCCACGTGTTCAAGATTAGTGCCATGTCAACTATTCCAATTTTTGGGATAAGATTTGCCCCCCAAGTTTGCAATGGTGCTAAGCAGCATGGAAACTTTCTTCTGGGGACCATACCATCTAGCCTGGTCATGGGCATATGCTCCTTGCTACGTGGCATAACATCTGGTATAATTAATAGCCTTTGTATTTCTTCAAGTTTTCAAGAAATGATTTTTCACTCTTTCCCGCTTCTTTTTGAAACCATAAAGTGTCATGATGGCTTCTCTTAATTAATGTATTGTCAGTTATGTAGTTCCTGAAGAGTGGGCGGACGTGTGCAGTGATTGAAGAGATGTGAATGCAGGGATGTGCACGCAGGCGTGCTGACGTGTCTGGGGAGACGTACTTGAAGCAGTTGAGGAGACTGCTAAGTGGGTGGTTCCATTAATGCCTGGCAGGAGAATGGGAATTCTTCCTTCTTTATAAATAGGGGTTTTCCTTCTTCTTTCCACTTTACCTCCTCCATTCTTCAAGCACTCCAAGCGTCCAAAGCCAAACCAAGCTCCGAAGTTCCTCCCACTAGCCTGTCCCAAACATTCATTGTCGACGATCCTCTGACTCCGACAACATTTTTTGTACTATGACCTCGCAGCAAGTAAGTTTTAGAACTTTCTTTATTTGACTTGGCATTGTGTGTGGTTTCTTGGAAAAATCTTTGGGTTGTACTTGCATATCGCTTGAATTGTAATGTCGTGGAAATAAATGACTATTTTGGGTAGTTCTAGGCATGGGTTGCTTGTATTAGCCCTTGATTTTGAAAAAACTTGACTCTTGATGTCCTTTTTTTTTTTGCCAATTTGCACTTTGGGGCTCTTGAGGAACACGAAGAACAATCTTTAAAAAAATTTGAAAAACTTTTGTTTCCTCGACATTTCTCAATCTTGATCTGATTTGTTTTTTGGTCGGTACTCTGTACCATTTTTATTTTGGTCTGGCCAGTACAAATCAAGGTGTATATACCGATCAACATTGTTTGATGCTCTCACCTTTTCTTTCCTATTTACCTTGTACGCAGAGTATTGGGAAAGGTGATCACCGAACCAGCTTGTGAACTTATCACCTTTATGAACAATAATGGCCATACTAAACAAACTACTCGTGGTGATGATAATCAAGACGCTCATGTGGCACGTCATGCCACTGCTGTTGAAACCCCAGAGGCCCCATCCCCTAATGAAGAACCGACCAGTTTGGGGCAGGAAGAGGAGGCTGAAATGGAATATGCCACGAAGATTTACTCTAAGGCAATTCTCAACCCCTCATCTGAGACGGAGGAGGCCCCCTGAATTTAGTTCCTTCCAGCACTATTTTTGACAAGCAGCTGCAGAATGTCAAGGAGCATTTCAAGCTCGGTGATGTTACCATACTCAAACCCTCTGCCCAACAGATTGCTGAGAACCCTAGGACCCAATTTTGCACCTAGAGCAGGTTCCACATCACTGACGGCGCTACTCTTCCTCTTCTACCATACTTTCGAAGTGTGGCATACTATTTTGGGCTTTGTCCCACTTAGATTAGTCTCAAGGGCATTAGGTTCCTTTCATCCCTATATGTTTTGTATAAGTCCCTAAGTTGGCCGGTGCCATTTGCGCACGAGATAAACTACCTTTTTGACCTTAAGTCTAGCCCCCGACAAGGCTACTCAAGATATTTTTATTTTAGCCATAGAGATTCTGATGTTTATATAGCCAACACTGAGGGCATCTCCAAGGTTGGGGAGTACGCCAGCCAGTACTTCCTATGGTTGACATTGCTTCCAACCACTTGTCATTCCAACGCGATGGCCCCTTCAGCTACCTGACCCCCACCAAGGAGATGGAGGAGCGGGCCCGAGCATTGGCCGCCATGGACCCCAGTTGTAAAGACCTGGTAGCCTTGACCACTGCAGTAAAGCTTGCCAACGCTGGGCTCTACTCTAACCCTAAGGGAAAGGATAAGAGTGCTACCCCTATCAGACAATCGCCCAGGAAGCAACCTCCCAACACAAAGTCGCCTAGCCAAAAGGAGAAGATGTCGACCATACCCTCGGCCAGACCATGCATTTCCCACCTCACAAGGAGCTCGGATGGTATAGTTATAAGGGAGCCAGTTGAACAGAGTGCTCCCAAGACAGTCGCAGCGTCCCAGCACAAAAAGAGGAAACAAGTCGAAGTTGAGCGCATGGATTCTAACTCATCAGACAGTGATGAGGACATCACGCTCGGGGCAGCTAGCTGCTCGGGGGAAGAAAAAGATGGAGACCTAGCGCTAACCTTTTGAAATTATTTTTACTCAGCTTTTTTATTTTATGCGTTTTTTTACCTAGCTCGGCATACTCACTAGCCTTTTGCTTTTGTTTTGTAGATATGTCGTCTGTTTTCTTCAATAAACTCTCTCAGAAACAGGCCGGCGGTCCCACTAGTGAGATCCCTTTGGCCAAGCGCCAGAAGAATGACCCTCCTGCTGATGCTACTGAGCAGATTGAGAAGACTCCTAAGAAGAATTCCTCTCATAAGAAGATGTAGACTCCCTTTTGCAAATCTAGTAAGGGCAAGGCAACCCCTGCTGAGGAAACTTTCCCCTCCGCACGAGTAAAAGAGTCCCCTGCCATGAGCATATTTCAAGAAGGTGTCATCAAGGACCCTACTGAAGAGGTTAACGAGCCTTTGAGGAAGGCATTGGCGATCCACCAGGGGTATGTAAAAAGGGTGTCCACCTCCTAGGGAAACTTTGTGGCTACCTTGGGCACCAAATCTCTAGAGAACAACAACAACAATGGTCTCCAGGATGTTGTCAGGGTAAGTGCTCCATCTGCTTGGTATCATTTCTTTTTATTATTATCTTCATATATTCCTTTAACTTCCTTCTTTTAATGTTGCAGGGCATCTTGTCACTTAGCTATGCTCACCACCAGTTCAAGGTGGTAAACAAGCAGGTGAGCAGCTTGTTGAAGGACTCTGAGGAAAATGCCTCCCTAAAAGCCCAAGTTACTCAGCTGACTGAGCAGATCTAGGAGTTGCAGCGGACTTCTGAGCAGGTTACCAAGGATAACGAGGGTCTCCAAGCTGCTGCTGAACAAAGGAACTTTGACGTCAATCAGTTGGAGAGGAGGGTGGAAGAGCTGAAGGACATCGCCAAGAAAAATTTTGCCGAGGGGAGAGCCGTCCATGAAGAGAGGGACAAGTCGGCGAAGGCTCTTGATGAAGAGAAAGCTGGGAGGGTTGCTGATGCTAAAGCCTTTGTAGAATTTGGCATGAGCACCTTTTACGACTTTTAGGTTCGCAAAAAGAGGCAGATTATAGCTACCTGGGGAGGCCTTCGACGAGATCATGTATTATTGTGTTGAGTGTGAGAAAACTAAGGCCCAGGCTGCTCCTTCCGAGCAACTTCTAGAGGTCCCAAACTCAGTCGTGTCAATCTCTGAGCCAATGAATGCGGGCCCCTGAAGAGAACGTCCTGCCTTCCGAACAAAGTACTTCAACTGATGCCCATACCCCTGCTGATCAACTTCAAGGCCCTTCAACTGACTAGGCTCACATCCAACCAGACAAACAAACCCAAGATTTTTGAAGCACTTTTTTCTTTTTTGCTTGGACAAAAATGGTTGAGCCGAGCAGCCTTTAATCTCGAGCAATCTTAACACTTATCTATGAAATGCTTCTCGATTTGACTATATTTCTGCTTGTATTATTTTTTATTACTGCTCGACATACTATTTTTTGGAGCCATGCGACTTTTTTTGGAGTTGTATAACTCTGTAAATCAGAGCTGTTCAATTTTTTCGAATGAGTTGTAAGCAAAACCATTCAACCCTATCTACAGAAATTGTTTTATGGCTCTTTTTGTTGCTTGGTACATACCGAGCAATGCGCATGCACTTTAACATTAATTAACATTTCTAAGTCCTTTTAATTACACACTTTTTCCATTGTTTGTCCATGTATGACTATGTTCCCCCCAAGTGACAGAGCAGGATTCATGAATATTGGGTTATCTGTTTGGTCACTTGCTAACTGGCTAGAGTTGCTTGAATAACTTGTTCAGGACCACTTGGGTGCCAAAACCTATAAAGGTGACATACACTGGCGACAATCCGTGAAATAAATCACTAGTTAATAAGATAATCATTGTAAACTAAGGCATGTAAAAAATTTACAAAATCGTGTCTTATTGATTAAAAATTAACCACACAAGTTGCGTCACTACAATCATAGCTTACATTCATAAATATTAATTATTATAATAAATGAGCAAATTGTGCATGTGCATAATTAATATAGCTAACTTGAGTTGGTCGGTGGTAAGGGCTGTTCGTGCCTGTACCGATCAGTCAACAATCACTTAAAAATGATCCTTATTGGTAGTACTTCCTCAGGTGCTCCTCATTCCAGTAACGGGGGACATGTACTAGTTGGAGGTTTTTGTCGTACCGTGCTAGCTTGTACGTGCTAGGCGGTACTATTTCTATAACCTGGTAGGGGCCTTCCCAGCTTGGACCTAGTACTCCTGCCAAGGCATCTCGAGTTTCTGGGAATATTCTTTGCAGGACTAAATCACCCACGTCGAACTTGCGTTCCTTGACTCTAGAGTTGAAGTACCAAGCAACTTTTTGTTGGTGGGCAGCTAGGCGCATGTTGGAATTTTCGTGTCTTTCTTCAATCTTGTCTAAGGACTCGGCCAGCAGCTGGTGGTTACGATCTTGGTCATATGTTGTACGTCGGTGAGATGGTGGAGTCGCCTCCACTAGCAGCATTGCTTCATATCCATATGCAAGCGCAAAGGGTGTATCACTAGTGATTGTTCATTTCGTAGTCCTGTATGACAAGAGTACTTTAGGCAATCTCTCAAGCTAGTTTCGTTTAGCTTCTTCTAGATGCTTTTTCAGAGTGTCCTTGAGAGTCTTGTTAGCTACTTCGACCTGAGCATTGGCTTGGGGATGCGAGACTGCTGTGAAACTTTTTGTGATTCCATGCTTGGCACAAAAATATATGAACAGATAACTGTCAAACTGGGTGCCATTATCGGACACTATTTTCTGAGGTAGACCAGACCTACATATTATATTTTTCACCACGAACTCTAGTACTTTCTTGGAGGTGATGGTTGCCAGTGTTTCAGCTTCAACCCACATCGTGAAATAATCAACTGCTACCACTACATACTGTACTCCCCCTTTTCCGTTCGGTAGCTGACCAATAATATCTATTCCCCAAATGGCGAAGGGCCCCAGACTTTGCATCTGAGTAAGATCATTTGGGGCTACTCAGGGTATCTTGGCGAACCTCTGACACTTATCACATTTCTTGACATACGCAAAGGCATCTTCATTCATGGTTGGCCAGAAGTAACCTTGCCTTAGAATCTTTTTGGACAGACTCTGCCCCCAGCGCGATTTCAGCAGAAACCCTCATGTACCTCCTCCAACAGCCATCTTGATTATGTTTATTTGACACATTTCAGCAATGGCATGGAAAATCCCCTTCTGTACATAACCCTGTCCAGGACAATGTACCGAGCAGCTTTCCTCATCAATTTTCTAGACTCATTATGGTTGCTAGGCTGGGTTCCGTGCTCTAGATAAGATGCAATTGGGGTCATCCAGGACGGATTTTTTTTTTCTATCAGAAGGACTGGTTCTGGCAGGTTGATACTGGGTTCGACCATGTACTCAATGGGGACCAGGTTGGCTTTGTCCACTACAACACTGCTGGCCAGTGCATCCGCTATGAGGTTTTGTTCCCTTGGTACCTGCTGGATGGTATATTTTTTTAATTAAGCAAGCAAGACTTTGGTTTTTGTAAGGTAGGCCATTATTTTTTCACCACGTGCAGTATACTCACCGAGGACTTGATTGACAACAAGCTGCAAATCACTGTATATGTCCAAGAATTCATCTCTCGCTTCTTTTGCTAGCTTCAGGCCCATAGTTAATGCCTCATACCCTGCTTCATTGTTAGACACGTTGAAACCAAAGCAGAGTGGGCAATGGATGTGTTGTTCCTCGGCTGTTATTAGTGTAAGACCAGCTCCGGACAGCTGTTCGGTGGATGAGCCATCGGCATGTAATTTCCATACTTGTGCGTCATTCTTAGAACTGTGCAGGGTACTAGGTTCTAGTACTTGATCGGTACCCTACTTAGTGTCAGTACTGGGCAGTTGTCCAGATCCTGATGGCTGCTCGACCATCTCCTCATCCATTTCTGGTATTTGTGTACACTTAGCTACAAAGTCTGCTAGAGCCTGACCTTTAATTGTTGTTCAGGGCTGGTAGGTGATCTCATACTATCCCAGCTCTATAACCCATTTGAGTAGCCGCCCAAAGGTGTCTGACTTCTGTCGGACTTGGCACAATGGTTGGTCGGTAAGGACCTTGATGGGATGAGCTTAGAAGTATGGATGAAGTTTTCTGGAAGACAGGAGCAAGCAGTAAGTCAATTTTTCAATTTAAGGATATCTGCTCTCTGCCCTGATCAGCCTTTTACAAACATAGTAGATTGATTGTTGAACTTTGTCTTCCTCTCTGACAAGGACTACGCTAACATCATGCTTCGTTACTGCTAAGTATATGCATAGTTCTTCGCCTTCTAGAGGTTTTGAAAGGAACAAATGTTGTGGTAGTTGTTGCTTTAGAGCTTGGAAAGTCGGTTCGCACTCCTCGGTCCATTCAAATTTTTTGCTCCCCCTGAGGTTGTTAAGAAATGGAACACACTTATCAGTAGATTTGGAGACAAAGCTTCTTAGTGCTGCTATACGCCTTGTCAGGCTTTGCACGTCTTTTATCCTGGCTGGTGAGTGCATGTCCAACAGAGCTTTTATTTTTTCAGGGTTTGCTTCTATTCATTTGGAGATCACTATAAACCCAAAAAACTTGCCTGACCCCACACCAAAGGAGCATTTGAGAGGATTCAAATTCATCTTGTACTGCCTTAGGATGTTGAAACATTCCTTCAAGTCGTTGATGTGCCCCTCAGCCTTCTTGGATTTCACTAACATATCATCAACATAAACTTCCATGTTATTGTAAATCTGATTCTTGAACATACGATTTACTAGTCGTTAATATGTGGCTTCAGTGTTTTTGAAGCCGAATGGCATGACCCTGTAGCAGTACAAGCCTAGTCTGTGCGAAAACTGGTGTGCTCCTGGTCTGGGGAATGCGTGATAATTTGGTTGTACCCTGAGTATGCATCCATAAACATTAAAATCTTGTGACCGGCTGTAGCATCCACCAGCTGGTCAATTCTTGGAAGTCGGAAGCAGCCTTTTGGTCATGCTTTATTTAAGTTTGTGAAGTCTATGCATACCCTCCATTTTCCATTAGATTTTGGTACCAACATGGGGTTGGACACCCATACCGGGTAGAAAGCTTCCTTAATGAAATTATTATTCCGAAATTTCTCTACCTCCTCCTTCAATGCCTTACTCCTATCTTTATCAAGCAACCTCATTTTCTGTTGTACGGGCTTGAAGTGGTCGATATTGATATTAAGGGCATGTCTTATAACAGTTGGGCAGATTCCTACCATATCATCATAGGACTAGGCAAAAACATTTTGGTTGTCATGAAGGAACTGGATCAAAGCGGTTCTTATGTCCCCGGACAGCCCTTTCCCTACCTTGACAACCTTGGTCGGGTGCTCTGGGTCAAGAAGGACTTCTTCTAATTCTTTGATTGGGCCAACCCCTATGTCAATATCCCCAAAACGGGGGTCTATGTCCTCCCCCCTCTTTGGGCTGCATCCTATTTCTAGTTACTGGGACCTACAGGCTGCGTAGTAGAGACTGCCTTTCCTGCTTTTTTCACTAAAGATTTATAGCACTCCCTAGTCACCAATTGATTCCCCTTGAGACAACTAATACCTGCCTGAGTTGGAAACTTGATGAGCAGATAAAAGATTGAAGTTACTGCTCGAAGGTCATACAGAGCTGGTCGACCAATCATGGCATTATATGTAGAATGGATCTCGATTACAACGAACAAGGCGATGATAGTGTTACTCTTAGGTGTCACCCCCACCGTTAGAGGCAACCATATGCTTCCTTCTAGGGCCATTTCGCTTCCTGTGAAACCGTACATCAGATGTTTGCATGGCTACAAATCTTTGATGCTCACATTCATTCGCTCTAGGGTATTCTGGAATAGGATGTTGGCGGATGATCCATGGTCAATCATTGTTCCAGCTACAATCATGTTGGCAATCTAGACTTCCACAACCAAAGGGCCATTATGTGGATGATGCACATGACTAGTGTCTTCCTCGTTGAATTTGATGGGCTCACACTTATAGCGATGTTGTTTGGGAGCATGAACCTAGACAGCCAATACATCATTGTCCTGCTAGTATCTAAGGGAACGAGCATATTTTTCTCGTTCCTTGCCGGTATTACCGGCCAAATGTGGTCCTCCCCAAATCATATCTAGCCGACCAGCGACTGGTGGTGGTGAGAGAGGTTGGTTACCTTGATACAGCTGTGGGGATTGTTGCTGAGGATGTTGGTCGGTAGTCGGCCGTACATACCTCTTCAGATGAACATTTTTTTTCCAAATGAGGAATTCTATCTCCTCCTTCAGGTGGTTACATTCATTGGTTTCATTACCATTGTCATTATGAAACCGACATAATTTAGTCATATCTCGTCTATTAACATCCTTCCCCATAGGTGGTGGTCTTCTGTATGGTACGACCGTCTGGGTGGCATTTAAAACATCTGCTATGGAATCTATAAGGATGAAGTAAGTAGTAAACTTAGGAACATATTTTCTTGGTTTAGGCTACTCGGTAGTTTTAGGCTTCTTGCTGTCATTCTGATTATTACTACTTCCAGCCCCGTTATCGCATTTGCCGTTTTTGGCCCCACGTTTACTATCTCTTGCGGTGTTAGTGGTGTTCCCAACTTCATTTTTCCCTTGCCCAACAGCTGCTTGAGTTGGATTATCTACCTTCTGTTCAGCTCCTTCAAGCTTAATAAATTCTTCTGCTCGATCAAGGAACTCTTGGGTGGTACGTGCAGACTTCCTCTTCAAGCTGCTCCAAAATGGGCTTTTCACTTTGATTCCTGAGTTGATGGCTATCAATTTACCATCATCCACCCTGGTGGCCTCCTTCATAAAATGTTTAATGTAGTCCTTTAAAGGTTCATTGTCTCTTTGTTTTATGTCCACTAGGTCATTTGGCTCGGTTGGAAGGGGTATTGTCGAAGAAAATTGGGAATAGAATATGCGTACAAATCAATCCCATGATGCAATTGACCCTAGCTGTAGCTTGAAGAACTACTGGTGGGCGATTTCTGATAGGGTTGCCCGGAAGATCCTACACCTAGCATCATACCAAACTCTGGGAAGATCCCGCCCAGTGTACATCTTCCATGTTGGCATCTTGAATTTGACTGGTATGGGCAGCTGGTTAATACGTTTTGAAAATGGGGAACCTCTCAGCCTTTCCATTTCAATATCCGTTAACTTGGGAACTGTTAAGTCCTTTACCAATCGCGTTAACAGATCCAATTGGGCCTGGATGTTTGGGCATGCAGCTGCCTGGGGCTGCGCTGCATTGTGGACCTCATCCATTCTCGGGTCCCAAACAGGCTCAGGCAGAGCTATGTTATTCGAGTCCCGGTTTTCCCTGCTACGATTAAGAGCATCTCGCAGGTCTTCATCTCCAAATGGGCCCGGTTGAATACAGAGTTTGGTCGTGGCCTTTCCCCAGCATTTTGGCTATCTACTCGGCCTGGTACTAGAGGTACTCCCTGGAACCCTCCACCTTGGGGTGGCTGGTTGATCGGGACATCCTGCCCTTATTGGACAAATGGTCCTCCGAGCTGGTTACCCCTCTGATCCTGATTATTCTGTTGGCGTACTTGGCTCGCTGCCTCCTCATGATCATATCCATCGGCATAGCGGGGTATGTACGTACTACTAACCTCTGGCTCATCCCTTCTAGACCTTGGTCGCTACTCTTAGTGCTATTTGTACCGACCAGGCTGTTGCTGGTTGTTTCAGGGTTGACCACTCCTATTCGGCGCTGGTGCTCGGGGGTTTCCATCCTGTCCTGCAGCATCAGGATTTCTTTCACGGCCACTTCCTTGAGATCTCGGCTGAAAGTTTCTTTCTCGGTCCTATCCCATGTAGGCCCCTGGAAGGACCTTCTCGTCAACTGGTAAGGGGTGCCTGTTGTTGTTTTCTTGGGTGCCCTTACCAAATCGGTGAATCTTGATCGAACCTTGATTCTTATTCTGTGGTCGAGCCTCTGGTACATTCATGAATCCATCACCGAAACCAAAAACAGGATGACGTTGTTGGTTGTGAACAGTAGTTCCAGCTACAGTCCCCATCCCTGAGTTTGATGTTGTTGCATATAATTACAGATGGACTCAGCAGCTTCCCTAGTTCAGTGTTCCATGTCTTCCTGACAGGCCTGCATCTCCCGGGCATGTTGATCCATCCATTCTTGGAAATCTCTTCTTTTCTTTTTGAAAGCCTCATTAATGACCTCTTGGGTGGTAGCCCACCCCTAGTTCATGGTGGCTAGCTGATCTTGCATTTATCCCATGACCTCCCTTTTCTGCTCAATTTCGGGATCAAGTCCTTCAATATCCACGTGGGGTTCATACTGTCAAAGACCTCCAACTCTCAGTCTTGGCTGGTCGGTACCCCTTGTGGTACCTCCACCCGAAGTTCCTGCGTTAGTAACTCCTGTAAAAATAGCAGCCCCGTGTACCGCTGTGGTGGGCCCAGTAACTTGCCCCCCAACACCAGGTAGGTTTTTGGGTGGCAAATCATCTCACCCTCCATTCAGATTGCTTATTGAGAGAACTTGGTACAACAATTTAGCTTCGCGCTCCTAAGGTTCTTGACGTGATCTTCTTGTTGAAACCACCATCTTTGCAGCAATGGAATCTGAATGTGATTGTTCTTATTCTCGATGAAAGCACCAAAATATTGACTGACTTTTTGGCCAACTGACGCAGAGTCAAAATAATTAATTCGAGAGCTTTCAGTAGAGCAATCAATGAATGATAAATGAGCCAAAAACCTAATAATAATGAGTAATAAATAAATAAGAACACTGGGATTCATAGAGGTTCGACCCCAAGAATTGGTAATGACCTACTTCCTCTTAGTTTTGTATTAATCCTTAAGATTTACACAAGATCACAAAGGATTACAAGTGGATTTCTATGTGTAAAAGACAATACAATAAGGCAGAATCGCTGCTAAGTATAAAAATAGGTTGTCTGGTATACTTCTAAACACTGGTTGGTAGGATAGTCCGTGAACCCCCTCCACTCTGGTGGAGGGTTTGTATTTATACCAATCTAATGACCCAGTGGTTGCGCTCGAACGTAACTGATGCGAAAATATCCCTATATTCTTGCAGGCAGTTGTTGTCCTATTCTTTAGGAGCTCTGACTGAGTTTTCAGGCTATTAAGTGCGTGGTGAGCGTAACTGCTTTCCACTGACCATGTTTATCTGTTTGTCACACCGACCAGCAGGTTTTTTAGTGGTCCTGCCAAGCAGTAACTATTATATATTATGTGAGTATACTTGACCGACCTAACACCATGCGTCTAAAGCATAATGCCACGTGTTCAAGATTAGTGCCACATCAAATATGCCAATTTTTGGGATAACAATGATGATGAATATGACTTAGATTAAATAGATCGCATGTTTATGGATTTATTGCTTAGACTAACCTATCTTCACTGTGCTTAATGATTTTATTAAATTAAACCTTTGGTGTTTGCCTTTAGGTTGTTTAATGAATAAAATTAATTAAGAGTGTTTGCTTTAATTAATTATATTTTGAGATTGGGGTAATGACAGTTTCGTATTATCTACGGTTAGTAATTTGGTAGGGAATAAGATTCAATGATGTTATTAATTGTTTGAATGATTATTTAGTGGTGGCGAGTGATCTCTTAACTGCTTTAATCATCATATTTTTCATTCATTGTTTTTGCTATAGCTTTTATTTTTATTTATTTTATAGCATCATAAAAACCCCATTTTGTTAACTTTTGTTTATTTTAGTAATAAGTTGAATTCATAGTACTCAAGGGATTGACCCTCACTACTACTGTACTAATAATTTAGTGAGTAAGAAAGAATAATTATTATCAAATTTGGTACAGCTTATGACACACATCAGATTATAATATCCACTGTCTCATTCATCATTGTTGTAACCATATCTATAAGATAAATTGTTGGTAACAAGCTTACCATGTGCTCATTGGAATGCACGAGGTGGTAGGCCCAAGAGATTTCAAAAAAATTATTTAAACAAGCATCAAATAACAGATCCATTAATATACATACGATAATCAATGAAATAGAAAAGATTATGAATTATACATGTTGATGAACTATCAAGATTTCTTGCTATCTTTTCGTATCTCAAACAAACATCCAATCTTAGCAATCTCTAGGTACTCATACCACAATCTTCCAAAGTGTTCTCTACACCTCAAGACATGTGTAGGCACGTAGAGTAACGGTGGAAATATTTTGGTGACTCACAAGATGTACTCAACACATGAGATCTTGAATTTTAGTTACGAGATTGATTTTTCAGGTTTAGAGAAAAGATACAATATATTTTTATCTTTGTGAAAAAATATGAGTCTAAAACTTAGAAAACTTAATCGCTAAGTCTCCTTTTTGAAATTATAGAAAACTCTTTTTATTTTTAATTGTTTTAATAATTTAATTAAATTTAAAATTAAAAAATTAAACAATTTTAATTATTAAATTATTTAAATAAATAAAACTATCCCAGACTGAATCGTGGGACATGTCCATTTTCAGGGCATGTGCCTTAACCATTTTATTTATTTAATAATATATCTATTCAAAAATGATAAAATATCTAAAAATTGATAACCAACCTTATAAAATAAATATTATAATTATCTGAATAAATTTTAAACCAATTCAAATCTAATTTGAATTATCAAATTTATTTTTCACATCTTTTAAATTTATAAAAACTAATTAAATCTAAATTAATTATTATTTTTATTTTTATTAATTTCAAAAATTACAATAATTAATAAATATTAATTCTTAAAAATTAATAATTAATTAATTAATTAATCTCAATTACATATTTTCCGTGAAGAAAAATTTCTTCAAAATATGTTATTTCATTGATTTATCCCAGTTTCAACTCTTACCTTGAACAATGTTCATAGAGCCACCTCAGGGACCTATAATTTCAAACTCCTATAAATTTAGATTATTAATTAAATCTCTTTAATATAATAACCTTAATTTATTAATCTCAATATTATTCCACTAAAAATATGAGACTGCACTCTGGCAATTATAGACATTTATTTACAAAGTACTTTTTAAAAATAAAAAAAAACTCATTGATTTAATCATTACATACAATTCGATACTCTATTAATTTTTCATAATTAAAGGAGGGATAAGATTAGCATTTTACCTCTTTAATTATTTCTTATTTCCTTAAGTAGCATTAACTTTACTAGTGAAGGTTAATTCATAAATTGTTTTATGAATTTGAGTTGAATAACCTTTAAGTTCAAAAAGCTAACCCTTACGGGAACCATTATTCAATTCCTCTCGGAAAGGTATAGATTTCATATTTGTATACTATGTCCCCAACCACTTACATCAATGAGTCCCAAAATAAAAGTTTTCAACCTGGTCATTTTGACAAACCATGACAAGTGAATCAAAGGACTCAAACGACATAACACATGAGTTCATAGTAACTTCAAGATTGAGGTCAATTTGTAAATGATCATCTTTTTTATATATTTAATTAATACTTATAAAACAAAATGGTATTTAAGTAAGCATTAATAACATATCGGGTCTAGTTCTTGTATAACCACTTTATACAAAGTACATCCACTAAGATGTCCTACTAGATCAATAATTCAGATCTAGATTACATGTCCATTTGCACTTCTATTAATCACGAAAGTCTCAAACTCAAGATCAGATGAACCAGAGTCAACCAAATTTCTTAAGCCTAAGAGAGGAAATACATTACAAAAAAGAGTTTATGTATGTAAGTGCGTAATCTAGAGTTAAGATTCTAGATTAAAGATCCCCTCCTCTCAAATGACACCAAGATATTTATACAATTCCTAGTGGGCGTTGGGTCTTACAAGTATTAAATTGGCCCTACACGCATAATGTGGGTCTTTTGCAATTGAATATGAAAGAAAATACATTCAAAATATAGTTACATAAATATCTCGTAAAATACATATTGTTCTGGTTGTTGAAGCTACTTCTTAGATCTTCATTCGACTAGCGTTTCTTCTTCGAGTAGATTGCATGTAGTTAACTTGTACTTCTTTGATCAGCAACCTTAGTCATATTGAAGCAAACTTGGGGAGGCAATGCTTTATCTTATGGTCGAGGCCATTCAACCAAGGCTAGTGATATTAATGCCTCTTGTTGCCACGTGCCATCTTTTCATGTCAAGTCATCATGTCTATTTTGGGATAAACAATTATGTTGCACTGTGAACTATTTAAATTCATTTACCTCCATCTTAATCCTCTTGTACTAATACAATATTGAGTTACATTGATGAATTTATGCATTTTTTTCATATTTAAGTAATATTATTCAAAAAATAATATAAACATTCAATATATATATGCAAAAATCATTTAATTTATTTATTTCATAAAACATTGTCTATTACATATGGTTTAAGGACATGGTTCCCAACATCTAACTACAATAAGTGATTAACAAATGTTAATATATAAAATATATATATAATTTTTTTAAGACGTACTATTATCAATATATATATATTATCAAGTTTAAACATCCAATTTAGATGGGATATATATGAAACAATTTTTTTTAAAAAAAGCTATAGACAATATTTTTGTTTATTTTTTTAATATATTAAAAAAATTAAACCAAAACATTGCCTATAGTATTAATATATGATAATTTAAAAAAAATAAAAATTATTGATACATATTTTTTATATATAACGATATGGTGCATTATAGTTTTAAGATTAAATATTTTTTTCTCTATTTTTTTTGGAAAAAATACCTATGAATTTTAATATAATAAAATATTAAAAAATATAAATTAAAATTATGAATTTTAAAAGTTTATTTGATCAAATTTTAATTATTTAATTTAATTTTTTTTAAAGACAACAAAAGTTATATATGAATATATATATATATATATTACTTAATTAATGGCTATAGCAATTAAAATAAGTATTTTATCATTAAAAAAAAATAGCATGTATATGTATGTCTTATTTTATTATTACATATATGTTTGGATAAACAAAAAATGTTAAATGATAATAATAAATATTTAATAATAAAAAAAATTAAGCACATAAATATTTTTTATTTATAGTTTTGAAAATATAATTGATAAAGTAATTTAAATACTTTAATATGAAATTTTAGAATATGTGATGAGAAATTAATATGGGTCATTTATTAAAAAAAATTAATTTATTTACCTTACTTATATGACTTTATTATTTTTTTAATTTATTTATTTTATTTAGATGACTTTAAAAGTAACATAAAAAAAAAGTGTTAAATCTAACTAAAAATAACAATTTCAATTAAACTCACATTTATAATATATAAAGATATACATATAAGTATATGATATTTTTTAGGTGGGGACATCATTTTTGCATCTACTGCATGGTCATTTTCTATTTTCAGCACATGGAGAAATTATAACCCATTTTTTTTTGTATAATGGCGTATATTATAGTTATAGCAAGAATCCTGCTAATTTTTGGGAAATTCAGAATAATTTACAATGTTGAAATTAGGTTTTAAATAGTCAGTTGCACGCATGTGTGATTTTTTTTATACTCGTGCAAAACAAATTGTTTGAACTCTTATTTAGGCATGTTAAATTATTTGGAATTTTCCGAAAATTGGTGAGATGTCTACTATAACTATAAAATACATCATCATATAAAAGAGATTTTAGTTATAATTTCTCCACATGTTGGAGCAAAAATTGATGCCCCTACCTAATATATATATAGGACAATTCTTCTATAGGGGCTTCACTTTAAGCCCTACCGGTGGGACTCTCAGTGTTTCTCGACCCGTGAATGATTTTCGGCGCGATTTTTTTTTATGACCGTGTATATTGTAGCTATTTAGAGCATCCTGCAAATTTTCAGAAAATTCTGAATAGTTTACAATACTGAAAACTAGGTTCAAACATGTTGATTTCCACTCGCATAAAAAAAATTAGTCACGAGTGCAACAACAAGTTTGAACTTAGTTTTTGGTACTGTAAACTATTCGGAATTTTCTGAAAATTTGCAGGATGCTCTAAATAGCTACAATATACACGGTCATAAAAAAAAAATTCACGCCAAAAAATGTTCACGGGTCGAGAACACTGAGAGCTCCACCGGTAGGGCTTAAACTGAAGCCCCTATAGGAGAATTCTCATATATATATATATATATGAGAAGCTTCTTAGGTAGGGCATCACTTTTGCCTCTATCATAGGGATGTTTTCTATTTTAAGTATTTGGAGAAATTATAACATTTTTTTTGTATGACAACGTACATGATAGTTATAGTAGGCATCCTGCCAATTTTCAGAAAATTCCGATAAATTTACAAACCGAAATCAGAGTTCAAACAATCTATTTTTCACGTGTATAGAATAAATTAGGCACGCGTGCAATTGACTGTCTGAAATTTGATTTCGGCACCGTAAATTATTCAGAATTTCACAAAAATTGGCATGATTCATTTTATAACTATAATGTAATTACCATACAAAAATATTGAGTTATAATTTCTCAAAATCTTGAAAATAGAAAAAGCTCTTACTGTAAGAGCAAAAATGATGCCCCTAAAGCTAAATAACGAAAGTTTTCCAACAAGAACCTCTAAGGACTCATGCTCCAAATTTTTATTGGGTCTGATTAGCATATTTCCCACGATAAATGAAGTTAGTAATTACGCAAATTAATTGCAAAAGTAGTTCGATTAATGCAATCAAATTTCATAAGATTCTTATAATTGGTAAGTCATTCGTTAACCAGATGAAAGTTTGTTACTTGTGTTACTAGTTTAGTTTTTATGAGTTACTAATTATTTTAACGAGCTACTGAAACGGTAATCAATTTAATAACTCACGAAAGAGTTGCCAAAGCAGCAAAATTGTTACCAATTTAGTAACTCATAAAATAATTGTCTCGTAAAAATACACTTGTTATAAGTGTTTGCAAAAATACCATAAATTTAAGTATGTTTAGAAAACTCATTCTATATTTGCTTACCACAAATTGTTCGGAAGGGTCGCATAAAATTAAAATGTATACATACGGTGGCATTATTTTTAACCTTTAGATCATAATCAATTTGTTAGTTTATTTATTTGGATGTAAAAAAATTCATACTATGTTATAGTTAGAATTCAAAACTCTATGGCAATAATTACTTTTAAATTTTTTAATATTCACTTTCAAATTTATATATATATATTAAATCTTTCTCTTTTTTAAGAAATAAAAATTTTAAAATTTTAAAAATAAATAAAATTTAGAGAAAAAAAATATTCATATTAATTCATACAAGCATAATTAAAATAAAGTACTTTAAATCAATTTAAATAAATATATGATACTCTGTAATACCATAATATTTTTAAAATAATGTTCTTCCCATAATTTTTTTTACTTTTTATAAAAAGAAATTATACTACCCATAGTGATTAAAACTGATCACTACTCAATCATTTATCATATGTAAATTAATAGTTATAATTAAGGAGTATTTTGTAACCTTCCATTTAAAAAGACAAGGAGGAGACAAATGCCAAAAAAAAAAAAAAAACAAACAAAGGATGAAACAAATGATTAAGCTACATGTCGTTTGCGTTGAAAAGTATATATGTTCATATTATTAAAAATAATTTATATTTTTATTAATTTTTTTTATTTCAAAATCATTTTAAGTAATTTTTATAAAAAAGTATAAGGTGGACCAGCAAGGAGCTGACACGTGTACACCCCTATGTAGCTTTTTTTTTTCTTTCTATTTTTCTATTTTTCTAATTATTATTTATATAAATTTATATTTTTTTATTTTTAAATCATCTTAAATTATTTTTAAAAAATTCTTATGAGATTTTTTAATATTTGTTCTATTTTTCTAATTTTGTTTATAAATCTATATATTTTATTAGTTGTTTTATTTTAAAATCATTTTCATTATATTTTTTATAAAAACAATTATAAGGTAGACCAATGAGGAGATGGCATGTGTTTACTCTTATTTTATTTTTTTAAATTATTTTTATATATAATTTTAAATTATTTAAATATATTTTTATAAAAAAATTATAAGGTGGACCAATGAAGAGTTGAAATGTATTTACTCTTATGTGATTTTTTGTTAATTTTTTTCTATTTTTCTAATTATTTTTATATAAATTTAGATAGTTTATTAATTAATTTATTTTAAAATCATTTTAAATAGTTTTTTATTAAAAAAAATTATAAGGTAGACCAATGAGGACCAGACACATGTACATCCTTATTTGATTTTTTTAGTTTTTTAAAATTATTCTAATTATTTTTATATAAATTTATATTCTTTATTAATTTTTTTATTTTAAAATCATTTTAAATAATTTTTTATAAAAAAAATTATAAGGTGGACCAACAAGGAGCTGACACGTGTACACCAGTCATCATTTAACATCCCTTTTAGAGTGGGTACCAATGTAACTAGACGAAAATGGATACTTTTCCGACAAAAAAATAGTATTGATTTGCAAGTTTTTGAAAACATTAGGTACTTTTTTTTTCGCGAATTCCCCTTTTCAAATTATAAATATTCACTTCTAATTTTATATATATAGGAACTTTCTTTGATAGGGGCATCATTTTCTCCCCTACCATAGGAGTATTTTCTATTTTCGGCACTTGGAGAAATTATAACCCTTTTTTTTTGCATGATAACGTATATTATAGTTATAACATGCAACCCGATAATTTTTGGATAATTCCGAATAATTTATGCTGCCGAAATTAGAGTTCAAACAGTCAGTTGTTGTTACAATCATTTTCAATGTGCAAGTATACATAATCGTAAGACAAATAATAATAGAGGTAAGTAGAGTATCGTCCCACATAGATTGTTATTAACTACCAATAATTAATTTTCCAATTCTATTTGGCTAATACAATTTAGATTCAAGAATATCAAGAACATAAACAAGAATTAACAAAACTAACAATTAACTAATAACATAAACAATTAAAAGCAAAATTAATCCAGTGGATGAAAACCTAGGGTATTTGATTTCATCATCTATCCACTTTATTACTTCATCAATACAATTTCACTATTCTTTCTCTTATTGTGATAGCAGATTTACTAATACATTCTTCTCGGGATATATAAATCTCTCAACCTATATGTGAATCTTCTACATCTTTATGATAAATTCCAAACATAAGGAAAGCATTGAGAATAGAAATCCTAAATTCTACACAAACCATATAGGTACTCTCGTCCTATATTAAAATCTATGTCTATTTACCTATAGCAAATTTAAATCTCCCCTTTTAGATTTTGACTTAAATTTGTAAGTGTTGTCTGTATTTTCACCATCTGACACGTGGAAATTAAGAGTGATTAGTGACAGGATAAGTCATGAGGTTCTCGGAGTGTGAACCCCTCCAAGAAGCCCAAGTCAGACAAGTCGTGGATGTCTCCCGGGGAGGCCACACCCCGAGGTTTGTCCTCAGGGTGAGGACGTTTCCAAGTGAGGCCACGTCTCTATCCTCGAGGCGAGGATATCCCTAAGTGTGGCCACGTCCCAAGGAGCTCTCTTCACTCGCTCTTCCCAGGTCCAGGTTCTTGTCCTCGGACCTGGGATAGCTGCTAGGTGTCAGTCACTGAAAATGTGGTCCCCCAGAAGATCGTCTAACAACTTTTGGTGGGCCTCGATTAGCGGTGTCGAGTTTGTACACTCGACAATCGGTATTTCCAACAACGCCGCCTGACATGGGCAAACGTGCGCCGCACCCTGACAGTCAGAGATATGTTCCCCATAAAGTTGGTACGCGACTTTCTACAATGAGCCCCGTGCAATCTGCCTGGGCCGTAGTCTCTATTTAGTGCAATATTTTTTGTATTAATTCAACATTAACACCCCATGTTGACTGGTTTTTTAGCCAACTGACATGGAATCAAAATAATTAATTCAAGAGCTTTCAGTAGAATAATCAATGAACAATAAATGAGCCAAGAACCTAATAATAATGAACAATAAATAATAAAGAAGAACATGATTTATAGAGGTTCGACCCCAAGAACTTCCAATGACCTACTTCCTCTTAGATTTGTATTAATCTTAAAGGTTTACACAAGATTACATAGGATTACAAGTGAATTTCTTTGTGTAAAAGACAATACAATAAGACAGAATCGCTGCTAGGTATAAAAATAGGTTGTCCGGTATGTTTCTAAACACTGGTCGGTAGGCGAGTTTATGAACCCCCTCCACTGTAACGAACCAAAATTGCTAATAGGGCTTAGGGCCTTGATTAGCGTGTCGGGACGGTATAAATGGTTTATATGTATGTTTAATTGGTTAAGTGCGTGACTATGTGGCATCATGATTAATATGATTATATGAATATATTATATGCATGTTTATGAGTATTAGATATACATGTGGGCTATTTATAGTTTATAATGGCATATTTGTAATTTTGACCTATTGAGGGCATAAACGTGATTTTATGTGATAAATAGTTGAGACCGCATTATTATGTGTATATATTTGCAGTTTATGGCTCGAGACGGTCCCAATGAGTGGTTTAGTGAAATAGTCACAGCGGGGTTTAATACCTAGCTTGGTGAGAGCCTAGGGGTATTTTTGGGAACTTAGAGAATATTTTGAGATTTATTAGATATTAAATAAGTATTTGGTAATTAATTGGACACGATGAGATTAATTGGCAAATATTTGGAACACTTGAGGAATTAGCGGGAACTGAGGGAAAATACTATTTTACCCCTAGAACAATTAAATGACTAAGTGACCCAAGGGGGGTAGTTTAGTCATTTTGAGTTAAGGATTAACTCAGGGGGGAGATTCTAGACTTAGCCAGAAACCACCCTGTAATGCCCCAAATTTCCTAATAAGGTTTAGGACCTTGATTAGGAGGTCGGGAGGGCCATAATTGATTTATTATGCAATTAAATGATAATATGCATGTTTAGGTGTATTAAATATGCATGTGAACCTATTTCTAATTAATTGGGTGATTTTCATATTTTGGCTATTTTGGGCATATTTGGCACATGTGTGATATGTGTGTGGTGCTTCATTATTATTTGGTTATGCTAGGGTTACTCAGCACGAGACGATCCTAGGAGGTAAGCTAGTGGGAAAGTCACAACGAGATTTATTCTTGACTCGGAGTAAGTCAAGGGATATTTAGCACATTACCGGGATATTGGGAAATGGGAATAAGTATTTGATGATAAATTGGGAGTTAGTAAGATCAAGGAGAAATTCTAGAAGTTTTGACTATTTTACCCTCGGGGGGCGTTTTTGGGACCCCGAGCATTAGGATTTGCTTGAGGCTACTTAAGCTTGAAGTAACCTGTTAAGAAAACAAAAGAACTTTCTCTCTCTCTCTCTCTCTCTCAAAGTTCCATTTTCGACACCCGATCACATTTTCAAAGGAAACTTGAGTTATAGGACTCGGATTCAAGCGAGGATCGAGGCATAGCGATTCTAGGGAAGATTAGAAGCTTATTAGTCGGAGGATTTAGTTGGGGAACAACTCAATCAGAGGTAATCCAAGTTTTAAGTTCTAAGTTTTTAAAGTTTTTAAGCTTGAATTGGATTTTGTATTTTGATGAGTTTTTGATTGAATTGAAGCTTGGGTTTTGTTGGTTTTTGATCATGGGGATGTTTTGGAACTTTGATTTTGGAATTTGGAGATGTTTGGGTAGGTTTTTGGAAGGTTTTAAAAGGGTAAAAAATGAGGTTTTGGCTGGGTTTTGAGGTGGGACCGCGGCTCAAGCTTAGTGCAGGTGAGCGGTGGTGCTGAAGGACCCTGGGGGCCGTGGCTTAGTGAGGTGGGGCTGCAACGCTTGAGGGAATTTGTGGCCAAAGTGGTGTTTTGATCATGGGAACTCAAACCTTAGGCCTCAGGATCGTTCCTACTACTCGGTTTAGTAGGATTCGATGTTCCGGAGGCTAGGTCTTGGTCCGGAAATCTTTTATTACTCATTTTGATGAGGTTTTATATTATGGTTGTGGCTAGGTTATCGCTAGGGGGTTGGAATCAGGATTGTGCTTGTGGCTCGTTTATTGGTAACCTGTGCTTGGACCAAAGGTAAGAAAAATGCACCCCATATGTGACATGCATGGTTATTGTTGAGGCATGTTGAGTGTTTAAATGTGGACATTGATTGCATATCAAATGCTTAACAAATCTTGTTCACTTGTGAATGGCACTGACTTATTAGTCATAATTGGCAATGGTGTCGATATTAACTGTGAAGCTGTGACTTACTAGTCAAGTTCGGTAGTAGTACCGAGCACTAGCCGTATGACATTGACTTACGAGTCAAGGACAGTTTTAGCGTGTTTAACACAAGCCGATAAAGATTAGATCTAATCGACATCTGCATTGAATGACTCATCATGAGCATTAATGCCGGACCAACCTCAAGTTCGGTGAAAACTAAAAGTGCTTGTCTAGTCTAAAGGCTAGTTATTTAGAGCCAGAGCCAAAAGGCTAAGGCGACCTACACGTCATATGGCTAGGAGGGTATGGGACCTCTGAGATAGACTTATTAGTCATCTGACTGAGATAGACTTATCAGTCATCTGACTGAGATATATTTATTAGTCATCTGACAGAGATAGACTTATTAGTCATCTGACCGAGATAGACTTATTAGTCATCTAACCGAGATGGAATTATCAGTCACCTGACCGAGATAGACTTATCAGTTATCTGACCGTGATAGACTTATCAGTCATCTATTTAGAGAATGACTTATTAGTCAACTATTCAAAGAATGACTTATTAGTCATCTACCTCAAAGAGACTTATTAGTCATCTACCTCAGAGCGAGAGACTTATTAGTCATCTACTCAGAGCGCAGGACTTCAAAAACTACCTGCTTGCA
Organism: Humulus lupulus; assembly: GCF_963169125.1. NCBI lineage: Eukaryota > Viridiplantae > Streptophyta > Magnoliopsida > Rosales > Cannabaceae > Humulus > Humulus lupulus. The sequence continues at coordinate 224,362,560 of NC_084793.1, forward strand.
TGCATGAGTAGGGTTATTACTGCTAGGCATGCCTATTATGACTTAGTAACATGTTATTACTTGTTCATGAGCATATTGAGTTTTCTTGTTGAGCTTCGGCTCACGGGTGCTATGTGGTGCAGGTAAAGGAAAAAGAAAGTTGGACCATCCTTGAGTTGGAGAGCTTAGGTGGCGATGTGTACATATGTGGCTGCTCAACCGCCACGACCGAGGGTTGAAAGAGGAACTAGGATTAAACCCTATTTTGCTGCTTAGGTCGGCTAGTTGTAAATGTTTTGTTGTAATTGACCTTTAAATTATATTTTTGGGATCCAAATGTATACAGTAAACATTTTAATGAAACGTTATATCTTAACCAAAATTTTTAACCCTAAACCACTAATCATACTTAGTTACACAATTATGGCCAAATGACTTGATTAGCGAGTTTAGCACTGTTTAAAAGGAACACTTTAACGGTCCTTGGAGTTTAGGGCGTTACACACACCAATTGTTGAGAACTCTCTACTCCCACTCACACCCTCTATCTCACGTTTTTCTCTCAAGAAGCCTAAGGGGAAATTTATGAATTTTGAAGGAGAAGCTAAGGGAACAAGCTGAGAATTGGAATGAGTTTGGACTAAGAAGAACCTAACTACTACAAATATAGGCTTTCTCTGCGTTTTTTTTTCAACAATAAATAAAAAGCGCAGAGAAAAGGTTTGAAAGATTCAAAAAAATTATATTTAATGTCCGTGCCCTATTTTATTGCGATTTAAAAAAAAACGCAGTGAAAAGTTTGAATGAGTCACTTTTCTCCGCGGTTTTGGGTCTAGAACTGCAGAGAAAAGTGTAGTACCTTTCTACACTTTTCTCCGCAGTTCTATACCCAAAACCGCAAAGAAAAGTGCACTTTTCTCTGCGGTTTTGGGTATAGAACCGCGGAGAAAAGTGGTCTCCACCTACTTCAACACAATACCCTATTTTTCCCTCTCATTTGCACATGTTCATCCCTTCACAGAGAGGCACGGCCAAAGCTCCCACCACCGTCCCTAGCCACGGGTAAGCCCCACATTGTCCATTTTTTTTTGTTTTTTTGTTTTTCCATTTTCTTGCATATTAAAGCTTGAAATCATGTAAATATACTTAATCTTGAGTTATTTTGAAGTTTTAGGGTAAAAATGAAGAAATATTGTGTGGGTTTAATGGTGGTTTCAATGTATGTTTATATGGTTATTTTTTTAATATTTTTGAAATTTTATATAGGATTGGAAGACATTTTCATTGTTTAAAACGTGTATTGATCACTAAAGCTTGATTTCTTTAATGTATATTTCGGTTTTAGGGTATTTTTGTATTATTTTATTTATAATAATGTTGTTTACATAATTTTTTATATTAAAAATTATTGCTTGCATAATTTTGTATATTATTTAGGTAATGGTTTTTTTAAAGTATATTTTTGTTAATTATATTATTTTAGGATCAATTCAATTACCATATATATACTAATGTTTAACTTTTTATTGTAGGAAATATTTGTTTGAGTGTGAGGTTGAAATTGTTGAATATTAATTTTGAAGGTGAGTAATAATTACTACTTAATTTTTATTTTTATTTTTTATATTTACAAACTATTGTTAGAGGAGTTTGAATATATTAGATATTCATCCATAGTGAAGTAGGTTCTGAGATAAAATTGTGTGCTGCGGAGATAATAGAAGGTTGAGAACATGTGTGTCTTAGTGAAGTAGGATCTGTGAATTTTCTGTGTGCTGCGGTGACTTATGGTTGAGAACATGCATGTTGTTTGTTATATGTTTTGTTTGATGTAAATTTATAGGTAGATAACTTGGGATATGCTATAAATACAGAGGAAACTCTGCCCAACTTTTTTTTTAATGATATTAGTTGAACATGTTTTATAAGTTACTATATATAATAATAATGTTTTGTTTTTGTTGAAATTGTAAATACATATGAATTTTGGATATGTTATAGAAATAAATGAAACTCTGCCCATTTCATTTTATAATTTAATAATTGAACATAATTTTTTCAATTACTATATTAATTTTCTTTTCATTATCAACTTAGGAATTAGGTAGATATTATCATTATGGATAAGTCATGGATTCTTGAGAAGAGAGAAACACAATAATTTCAAGACGGATTCAACCAATTTTTAGAATTTTGCCAAACAAATTGTAGTGATCCGGAAAGAATTCATTATCCATGTATAGATTGTGGTAATGGAACAAAAGGAAATATTACCATGATAAAAAATCATGTATTTTGTCGGGGATTTGATACAAGTTATCGTACATGGTATTGGCATGGGGAATCATTAAAAAATAATAATCCATATCCATTCGGGAGGTGAAGGCTTGATGATTTGGGTTATAGTGATTTTGACGATCATCCTATGGAATTGCTCGATGAAGCACAAGAAGAGTTTGTTGATGATCCTTCAAAATTTGATAAATTGGTTAGAGATGCAGATAAACCATTATTCAATGGTTGTTTGAAACAAAGATTACCAACGATGGTAAAATTTTACAACATAAAAGCAGAAAATGGAGTTAGCGATAAATGTTTTAGTCAATTTTTAGCTGCTTTTAAAGAGATTTTGCCGTCAGATAACTGCTTCCCTGAGTCTACGTATAAAGTGAAGAAAACTTTAAATTGCATAGGCTTGAAGTATGAGAAGATCCATGCATGTCCAAACAATTGTGTGTTATATCATAAAGAGTATGCAGACATGGACACTTGCCCTGAATGTGATTCACCCTGCTACAAACCTAACAAGAGTAAGGAGATTAGGAAACTTGTTCCTTAGAAAGTGATGTGGTACTTGCCTTTGATTACGCGGCTTAAGCGATTATATCGAAGTGCAGAACACTCTGAAAACTTAATATGGCATGAGACTAGGCGAGTGAAAGATGGTAAACTTCGACATCCTACAGATTCGCAGGCTTGGAAAAAAGTTAATAACTTAAATCCAGAATTTAAAACTGAAGCAAGACATCTTCGTCTAGGTCTAGCTGCCGATGGTGTAAATCCACATAAATCTCTAAGTAGTAGGCATAGTTCGTGGCCTGTCTTCCTTGTTATGTACAATCTTCCTCCGTGGTTAGTGATAAGAAGAAAGTTTTTGATGCTCACGTTAATGATTTCAAGCCCAAAACAACCGGGACACGATATAGATGTTTATTTGGCACCATTAATTGATGATTTGAAAGATTTGTATGAAAATGGTGTTGAGGCATATGACGGTTTTAAGAAAGAAGTCTTTAACTTAAAAGTTGTTTTGTTGTGGACTGTTAATGATTTCCCAGCTTATGGTAATCTATCAGGGTTAAGCACAAAAGGTTACCAGGGATGTCCAATATGTTGCACTAACACAAAGGCTATTCGTTTGTCTAATGGCCACAAAATTTGTTATATGGGTCATAGATGATATTTGCCCCTAAATCATCATTATAGGGACAAAAAAAAAAGCATTTGATGGTGATAAATAACAAGGTGTTGCTTCTTTGCCACTTTCGGGGCAACAAATTCTTAAAGAAGTAGAGAAAATTGATTTCAAGTATGGAAAAATGCAGAAAAATAAGAAAGTAAATGGATGTTTCCAAAGGAAATCAATTTTTTTTCGTCTCCCTTACTAGAAAGATTTACTTGTTCGACATTGTTTGGATGTCATGCATATAGAAAAAAATGTGTGTGAAAGTATTATAGGTACATTACTTGATATTCCCGGTAAAACTAAGGATGGTTTAACTAGTCGTTTAGATCTTGTTGAAATGGGTATACAAACTGATTTAGCACCTGAACAGAAAGGTAAACGCACATATTTACATCCTGCTTGTTTCACGTTGTCCAGAGAAGAGAAAAAAGTTGTATGTAAATCATTTGCAGAGATGAAAGTGCCTGATGGCTATTCATCCAACATTCGAAACTTGGTATCCATGGGAGATTTGAGGCTGATGGGTATGAAATCACATGACTGTCATATGTTGATGCAACAATTACTTCTGATTGCTATTCGGTCAGTATTACCGAAAAAAGTTCGAGATTGTTTAACGAATGTTTGCATATTCTTCAATCATTTATGCGAAAAAGAATTAGAAATTAAATAATTGGATGCATTGCATTGTAAGATAGTGGAAACTCTATGCAACCTTGAAATGTTTTTTCCGCCATCCTTCTTTGACATTATGATACATTTAATGGTTCATCTAGTAAGGGAAGCCAAGTTGTGTGGACCAGTTTGGGCGAGATGGGTGTATCCATTTGAAAGAAGTATGAAGGTGTTGAAAAGTTATGTGCGTAATCATTATCGTCCTGAAGCTAGTATGGTTGAATGTTATATATCAGAAGAGGCAGTAGAATTTTGCTCAGAATACATGAGTGGGGTTGAGGCAATCGGAATCAGCAAACCACGAAATAACTCAGATGGAGTTGATAAAGGACTACGAGGGAATGGAACAGTGATCACCGTGTCTAGGGCAGAATTAGATCAAGCTCAATTAGTTCTGTTGCAAAATAATCCTGAGATTCAATCATTTATAATGTAAGTAGAAAATATATTTCAATCATATATATTAGAGTAGTGATTTTCTTTTTGTTGTTTAAAATTTTTGTTATTTCTTTTATGTTTCAGTGATCACATAGAGTTATTACGGTCGATGATTCCAAACAAGATTAAAAATAAACAAAAATGGGTTATAGATGAGCATAATAAAACGTTTTGCCAGTGGCTGAAGAATACAATTTTGATGAAGTTGGGAGAAAAAAATCATGGACTGTCGACTGAGTTGAAGCGCATATCTCTTGGACCAAGCATTGATGTAATAAAGCATCAAGCTTACATTGTTAAAGGGAAACGATTTCATACTAAGTCAAGAGATGATGCTCGGTTGGTTCAAAATAGTGGAGTAAGTGTAGTTGCAGAAGCTATGCATTTTGCCAGTGCAAAAGATAATAACCCAATTTCAGGCACAATGACATACTACGGGATTGTTGAAGAAATATGGGAGCTAGATTATTTATTATTTCGTATTCCTCTTCTTAAATGTTCTTGGGTAGACAACAATACTGGAGTTAAAACTGACGAACTTGGATTCACTCTGGTTGATTTAAGCAAGAAGGGAAGCAAGAACGATCCTTTGATCATGGCTGCCCAAGAGAAACAAGTGTTTTACATTCTTGATCCAGTTAATGATAAATGGTCCATTGTTTTATCAGTTCCTGAGCGGAAGTTCTCAGAAAAAGAAGAGTACGATGAAAATTATGATTTATATCATGACTGTTTCATTGTTGGACAATCGATACATGAACAAGTTGAGAATATTCAGGATAATGATAATGAAAGCGATACCGATGATCGCGATTATCTTAGAACCGACATCAAAGAAGGAATATGGGTCGATTGTGAATCGACCAGAAATAAAATAAGAAAAAGAAGAAAACATGTTTAGTAAGTTAAATAATTCATTAATACTTGTGATTATTTATTTGTATAATGCATTAATACTTGTGATTATTTATTTGTATAATGCATTAACACTTGTGATTATTAATTTGTGTGATGCAGATGGCGGATAAAAGAGATGACAAAGAGAAACAACAAGGTCGTGGTAAAACAAGAATGAGTTACATGACCCAACAAAAAGCCAAAGGAATCAAGAAAAATCTTCAATGGAACGATTTGGGACAACCAATAGGTGATGTGTATACAAACATGATATCATATCTTGGATCTAGAGTACGAGCCATGATTTCTATCAACTCAGGTGATTGGAGGAAGGTCCCACAAGATTTGAAAGATGGTCTATGGGAGGATATCATTCTAAGAAATTTTCATTATGATATTTATTTATTTATGTGTGATATCTAAATTTAATAATTACTTTTCTTAATTATATTCTCAAGGTGGTCACAACATTCCTCAAACCTTCAAACGTGAGATTTTGAAAAAAGCTGGTCAAATAATGAGAAATTTTAAAAGTGAACTCACTACCGAGTACATCAAACCTTTGGTTGAAATGGGTATGATGGAAGAACTCAAATTTCCCCCAAAGATGTATAGCGATATAATTGACGAGAGAGAATGGTTAAAATTTGTAACTAGTCGTCTAAGTCCAGAGTTTCAAATAGTGCATCAAGAACAAAAAGCACGTGCATTACTAATGAAGTCAAGGCATCGAACCTCTCGTAGAGGAATGGCTAATATAAGAGAAGATTTGGTAAGTATAATTGATATTATAGTTTAAATAATGGTTGATATTATCGCAACATATAACTATAATTATCTTGTACATTGCAGAAAAAAGAACGAAATATTCAAAATCCAGAGAGGTATCAAGTTTGGCTTAGATCGCGTGAAAAAAATAAAGTTCTCGTGACAGAGCTAGACCGACAGATTGCCAAAAAGATAGTAAGTTTTCTAAGGTTTTACAATCAATATATTTTTTTTATTTATATAAACTAATTTAACCAAATAATATCTTGAGTAGGAGGACGTCAAAGAAAAATTGAGTCATGGCGAAATTACAGCTCAGGGTCGAGATGACATCTTGACTCAAGCATTAGGGACACCAAAACACCCAGGTTGTGTTCGAGCTGGCGGGTATGATAATTTATAATAGTTTTTTTCTTTTAAGAATTATTTAGATTGGTTTATTGATGGACTTTATTGATTTTTTTTTTGTAGGTTTACTGCGACCATTTCCAAAATGTTTGGAAAAAAACATAAAACAATGACTGCAAGTGAGGAGATTGCTCGACTAAAAGCTGAGATTGAAGAGCTAAAAAGACATAAATTTAGGACAGAAGAGGAATTAGCTCAAAATGAAGAATATAATGAGGAAAACGATGAGTGTGGATATTACGATGAAGGGCAATTTGATGAGGGACAATATTATGAGAATACAAATGATGAGGGACAATATTATGAGAATACAAGTGATGAAGTCTATCGACCTGCCCCCAACGCAGATGATCATTTTCATCAAACTAAAGACTATCCTTTTGATGAAGATGATGGATCATCAATTTATGAGTCTTCGCAACCACCGAGCTATGAAGCTTATTTGTGTTATGATAATATTGACAATGTGGTGGCTAAGGGTGTAATCATTGTACCAAACATGGGTAGCCAAATTACCGTCCATGGAAATGTACTTGATGATTCAGTTGCGAGGGTTTGGCTTATAGATGTCTTACAAGAAGAAGCTGAGATCCCTATTCCCTTTGGTAACATACGATATGTTGGGGACGCAAGAGACACATTCCTGCCTTGGCCAAAAAATTTAATTGTGGCTTGTCAGGTATAAAATTATTTGCTTAGATATTTAAATTTTATTTTTAAATGGGTACACTATATTGATATGTTAAATGCTATTATGTAGGGTCCATCTTTATCTAAACAAAAATCCCTATCACCAAGCCCACATTTATCATCAGTTGGATCTCACGTAGTCATCCCCGCTGAAATAACTCAACCAGAACCTTCAAATTGGTTAACAGATAACCAATGGGACAAAATTGATCTGAGTCTAAAATTTATAGTGAAGGAGTATTATTCCATTAAAGGAATAGATGGGGTTGTACAAGTTCCCATTGACCCAGAGTTTATAGGAGAACGCGAGGCTATCTTCATCACTTCGAAAGACATTTATCAAGCAGCCTCCATTGATAATATTGGATCCTCAGCTATGCTGTTTGGTATGAGGTATGTATCAATCCGTTATGTCATTACAAACTATTAGAGGAGTTTGAATATATTAGATATTCATCCGTAGTGAAGTAAGTTCTAAGATGAAATTGTGTGCTGCGGAGATAACAGAAGGTTGAGAACATGTGTGTCTTAGTGAAGTAGGTTCTGCGAATTTTGTGAGCTACGGTGCCTTATGGTTGAGAGCATGCATGTTGTTTGTTGTATGTTTTGTCTGAATTGAATTTATAGGTTCTAATAATTTTGGATATGCTATAGAAACAGAGGAAACTCTGCCCAATTTTTTTTTATGATATTAATTTATTAATTGAAAATGTAATATGAATGATTGATTCTACAGATGCATTTGGGAAAGCATGCATCCAAATTCACGACAATTATACAAATTTTTTGACACCGAACATCTTTCTATTGGCAATGATGAAAGTAAAAACTATACGGTGGATCTTATAGCCAAATGGATGATGACTATGGACAGACAAGGCCAAATATATTTCATTCCTTGGATTGTTGAGTAAGAATGAACTACTTAAACATTATCACTACTATGGTTGAATTTTAATTTTATAATAATCATAATTTATTATTATTTTAGTTGACATTGGATGTTGGTGCTCGTGATGATGTGGGGGATGACCATAATTTTGGACCCTTTAAAAATCATAAATCTCCACCAATAATTAAGGAGGTTATGGAAAACTATGTTCTTCAATTGTAATGTATGCATTATTAATTTTTAAAAGTTGAGAGCATAATATGTATTTAATTAATTTTAATTTTTGTAGAGCATATGCACAATGTTTGGAAAATGAATACATCGGCACTTTTACAAAATTACTGAGAGGTTCTTGTCCAAAACAACCTGAAAGTCATGAATGTGGTTATTATGTACTAAGATACATTTATGATCTTGTAAATGCACTGAATCCGGCAGAAGTTATCAAGAAGAAAGTATGTTATATTTTAAACTCTTTTTTGCTTAAGAAAAACTAGATATAGTATTTAATTATCTAATCTATATTAACTTTTCAATTTTGTAGTGGTTTGAAAAAAAGCAATTCAATGTCAAAGAGGATCTACTACCACTACAAAGTGATTGGTTAGATAGATTAATGCCATTTGTTTATGAAATCTAAATTTTGGTATGTATGTAAGATTAAAGTGCTAACTTATATTGGTTAGAATGATTAAAGTCTTTGATTCATTACTAGCCAATTATTTTGTATTAGATATGAAATGTATATATAACAATTTAACAAATTACGTTATACTATTGAAAATAATTATATATAATTAAAATTGAAAATTAATTTTTTTTTATTAAAAATGCTAGGTTATAATTCGAAATTGAATTATTTTTTTTTAATGAGAACCACTTTAACTGCGGTTGTAGTAAGCCAACCGCAGAGAAAAGAAACTTTTCTCTGTGGTTGTAATAAGAAAACTGCAGAGAAAGGTTGCTTTTCTCAGCGGTTTACTTATTACAACTGCAGAGAAAAGTCTCTTTTCTCCGCGGTTGGCTTACTACAACCGCAGAGAAAAGTGTAGCTTTTCTCCGCGGTTTGCGTAACACTTTTCTCTGCGGTCGAATACACTGCGCTTTTCAATATTCTCGAAAACCGCAGTGTATTGAGTAAAAAAACCGCAGAGAAAAGCCTTTTTTGTAGTAGTGAGGCTAGAAGTGGACAAAGTCTAGCTGGGAGATTCAAGCTATCAATTCAAGTAAAACCTAAACTATGATTATTCAATTCTGTTGAGATGATGATGAGCTAAGAGCCTGCATGAGAGTGATTTCTTCAACTGATTTTGCATGTTAGAAAGAATAGGAATTGCTTATGAGGTTGGATATGATGTTTGAGTTATAGGGATAAGAATTCTGGGTTTAGTTCTGATTTTGGCTGAAGGTATGGGATGAATTTTGAGGCTTGGACTCGAAGGAAACGCTGGAAGAAGGGTAGTTTTTCTGGGTTTGGGAACTCGGGTCACAGCCCTGATCTTCAGGCGCCGTGGCCCGCATGGGTTTTTGAGATTGGGAGCCTCTGTTTGCCAGGCGTGCGCCGCGACTCGGGGAGTGCAGGTCACGGCTCGTGTCCCCCTTCAGGGGGGATTAGGCCTTTGTTTGAGGGGTGGGTCGTGGCCCTCAAGGGAGAGTCACGACCCTAATTAGGGAATTAAGGGAAAGTGAAGTGTAAAGCTCGGGGAGGCTCGGGGATTCAACCCTAGGCGCTCGGGATGAATTCTACAACTAAGTTTAGTATAATTCATGGTCCTGGTGAGTAATATTTGTTCCCTAAGTATTTGATTGGATTAGAAGTTTATAGTTACCCATTGTTAATGTGACTAGGGTTTGTCGCTAAGGCTCAAGATTGAGGATCGTGCTCAAGACCGTTCTGTTTTCTCCGCTCAGGATTCAAGGTAAGAAAACTGCACCCATATTGTATTGGTGGGACTAAAGTTCCCTGTATTCGGATATATGTGTGGTGTAACTATATTATTATTATGTGAATGTGAAAGTATGACCTAAAGGAGCCAGAGTTGACGATTAGCACATTGGACGCGGCTCGGCCATTGTGAGCCAGGGTCAGCTAAATAAACAGAGGGCTCGACCTAAGGGTGCCGACCCTTGGAACTTGTATTACTGGTTAAGATATATTCTTGAAAGTACATGTTTACTATTATTAGCTTGATGCTTATAATTTGTTGAATTTATGAATGACTGTCTTAAGATTGATTGGATGCTACTACTATCTATGTGATTGTTGTTTATGGTTTTCTTGCTGGGCCTTGGCTCACAGGTGCTACGTAGTGCAGGTAAAGGCAAGGTAAAGCTGGACCAACCATGAGTTTGAGAGCTCTGGGGGTGAGGTGTACATTGTCAGCTGTTCGTCCGCCACAGCCAAGGGAAAGTACAGGGACACAACCTTAAAATTTGTATTTTGCCATTAGAGTGGCTACTGGTTGTATAAAACTTCTGAGAGTTGTAAATTGTCTCTTAAACCTTGTTTTTGGGATCCCATGTACCAAACGTCTATTTTAATGAAAATTATCTGTTTATGATCAAAATCTTTTAACCTTAACCTAATAGTTGACTTTAGGAACACATTATTGTTCAAATGACATGATTAGCAAGTCTTGCACTATTTTAAAATACTCAGTGTAACGGTCTTGGTTATCCAGGGCGTTACATCCACTATGGTGGAGGGTTTGTATTTATAATGCTCTGTTGGCCCAGGGGTTGCACACGACGTAATTGATGGAGGAAATATCCCATTATTCTCGCAGGTAGTTACAGTCCTATTTGTTAGAAGGCTTGACCGAGTCTTCAGGGCTGTTGGGCGCCCTGTGCGGGTGGTTAGGCGATTCTTGCGAACTTCTAATGGTGAGTGTAACTTCTTCTCACCAACAAGGTTTGGCTATCCATCATACTGACCAACTGAGCCTCTAGTGATATTCTGCCGAGCAATAACTTGCTGCATACCCCGCAGGTATACACCGACCAACCTATCGGGGGGTCTGCCCAGTCTACTCCACGTGTCCAAGCTTAGTGCCACATCAGATATGTCAACTTTTGGGATAACACTTGCCCCCAAAGTTTGCAATGGTGCTAAGTAGCATGGAAATTTTCTTCTGGGGACCACCCTGTCCATCCTAGTCAGGGGTATAAGCTCCTTGCTACGTGGCATAGCATCTTGTATAGTTAGCAGCCTTTGTATTTCTTCAAGATTCCACGAAATGAATTTTCACTTTTTCCCACCTCTTTTTGGAACAATAAAGCACCATGATAACCTCTCTTAAAAACTATACCGATGGTTGTGCAGTTTCCGAAGAGTGGGCTGACTTGTGAAGCAATTAAGGAGACATGATTTATGAGACAGGCAAACTAGCAGCAGCTGAAGAGACTACTGAGTGGAAAGATGCATCAAATTTTGTCAAGGTGAAGCTCACTTCTTTTTGCCTATAAATAAGGGTGCCCAACCCTTTCTTCTCTTTTCACCTTCTTAATTTACATTACGCACACCAGAGCCAACCTAAAAATCCTAAACCTTCTCATCCATTTCTATTAAAGAGCTAGTCGGTAACGTCCCAAATTACCTAATAAGGCTTAGGGCCTTAATTAGGGGGCCAGGATGGAAATTTATGGAATGATATGTTTATGTGAGATATATTTGTGTGCAATTATGTTATTATGTGAGTTATATGATAATATGACTAGATATGCATGTTTAGGTGTATTAAATGTGCATGTGGGCCTGTCTCTTATTAGAAGGGAAATTTTTGAAATTTGGCTCGTTATGGGCATAATTGTATATATGTGCATATATGTGAGAGACCACATTATTATGTGGGTTTATTTGGGTTACTCGACACGAGAAGATCCTAGGGAGCAAGCTAGCAGGAAAGTCACAACGAGACCCAATACCCGACTCGGTGTGAGTCAAGTGGTACTTTGGGTAACTGGTACATTACCGGATTATCGGGCAACGAGAATGAATATTCGAGGATATATTTGGAGTTAGTGTGATTAAGAGGGAATATCAGGGATTTTGAACATTTTTCCCTCGGGGACGTTTTTGGTACCCCAAGCCTCGGGATTAGCTCAGGGTTACTTGAACCTTAAGTAAACCACACAAAAGGAAAACACAAAACACTCAACTATCTCGTCTATCCCCAACTGACTCTCTCTCTCAACTTTGGTGTGAATTTCTTGAGAAAACTAAGGGAATTGAAGGCTTAGGTTAGGATTTGGATTTGTTGCAGCTAGGAGGTTATTAAACACAGATGAGGTAAAGCTCTAATCCTTGTTTTAGTTGAATTCTTTAATGATTTTCTAGAGTTCTTGGAGGGTTCTTGAGCTTTGTGGCTCAAGGTGTAGATTTTGTGTTTCAGAAGGATTTTGGTTGAACTTAATGATGGGTTTTGTTGCTGGTACCATGTTGATGTTATCCTAGGATTGAATTATGGTTCTAGGAATTATTTGGGAGGATTTTGGTGGGTTTTTGGTTGAGGAAAAATAGAGGAATTCTGGGTTCGTAGGGTTGGATCGCAACCCTGTTCTTAGGGCACCGTGACCCATGTGGTTGTGTTTGGGACTAAGGTTCCCTATATCCAGATATATGTGTGGTGTAACTATATTATTATTATGTGAAATGTGAAAGTACGACCTAAGGGAGCTGAGGCTGACAATTAGCGCATTGGACGCGGCTCAGCCACTGTGAGCCGGGGTTAGCTAAATAAATAGAGGGCTCGTCCTAAGGGTGCCGACCTTGGGTACTTGTATTACTGGTTAAGATATGTTCTTTAAAGTACATGTTTACTATTATCAGCTTGTTGCTTATAATTTGTTGAATTTATGAATGACACTCTTAAGATTGATTGGATGCTACTACTGTTTATGTGATTGTTGTTTATGGTTTTCTTGTTGGGCCTTGGCTCACGGGTGCTATGTGGTGCAAGTAAAGGCAAGGGAAAGCTGGACCAACCATGAGTCGGAGAGCTCTGGGGGTGAGGTGTACATTGTCAGCTCGTCTGCCACGATCGAGGGAAAGTACAGGGACAGAGCCTTAAAATTTGTATTTTGCCATTAGAGTGGCTACTGGTTGTATAAAACTTGTGAGAGTTGTAAATTGTCTCTTTAACCCTGTTTTCGGGATCCCATGTACCAAATGTCTATTTTAATGAAAATTAACCGTTTATGATCAAAATCTTTTAACCCTAACATTATAGTTGACTTTAGGAACACATTACTGTTCAAACGACTTGATTAACAAGTCTTGCACTATTTTAAAATACACAGTGTAACATCCTTGGTTATCTAGGGCGTTACAACTTGGTATCAAAGCGGTCTAGGTTTAAGGGTTCTTGAAGATTGGCTGGGCATGTACACTCGCCGCTAAAGGCAAGCTCAACTTAGGGTTTGGTAACTGTATATATGTGATTACATGCTTAAATGTTTAAGTGAGATATAAATGCTTTATTGCATGATTAATAGGGAACATGAGATACTGATAGGGCCTAGCCCTTGACTGCTGTGTGACTATAATGGGGTATGCTTATTAGCATTGCTGCTGCATGTGAGTGAATGCTTAAATGCTTGATTGCATGATGTTGGTTGAGTTTTAATGGTGGACTATGGAAAGGCTGTTAACCTGACATCATTGCCTGACCCCCGAGTCATTGATTATAGATAAACTTGGATAGATATGCATACAAGGTGATCGATACGACTAGTCAGCACAGGGTCTGAGGCTAGAGATGATCAACAGGGCCAGAACCCTCTGCCAGTCCCTGACAATTGCCAGAATATACTTGCTGATATGCAAGCCCGATTACAAAGTCAGGAAGTGCAGATCCGTCTCTTGAGATAGCAGACTCCATCAGGGAGTGCTGCACTTATTATGCCACCTGCTGTGGCACCAGTTGTACAACCACATGAGGTTGGGAACGTGTGGAAACCACTTTATGAGTGGTTCAGGAGACAGCATCCTCCAAACTTTGAGGGAGGACCAGACCCACTAAAGGCTGAACAGTGGATGAGTATGATCACCTCTATCCTGGATTTCATGAGGGTGGAAGGTAATGACAGGGTGGCCTGTGCCACCTATATGCTTAAGGAGGAAGCCCGTATTTGGTGAGGGGTGGCATCACAGACCAGGGATATTTCTACTTTGAGTTGGGATGGGTTAAGAGATATGTTCAACCAGAAGTATTACAATGTTGCCATCAAGGTAGCGTAGGTGAATGAATTCACAGGGTTGGTATAGGGCAGCATGACAATTACAAAGTATGCCCTGAAGTTTTATAGGCTGGTGAAGTTTGCATCAGACTTGGTGCCTATAGATGCGGCCAGGAAGGATAGGTTTATTCGAGGGCTAAATGCTATGATAGCCTGGGATGTGAGGATTACATCGGTACCTGGGCAGACAACTTATGCCCAGGCTGTTGAGAAGGCTCTTACTGCTGAAGAGACAGAAAATAAAATCTTGAGGGAGAACGCTGCAAGACAGGATATTCGCAGGGCAGTGCCTCCATCCACATGGTCTGGTAAGGGTGGAGGCCCCATTGATTTGAAGAGGAAGACCCCTGACACTTCGACCATTGCTGGTCCTGATAGGAGGGGTCAGGGTGCTCACGGTGGCCGCCAGGGAGGCGGTGAGACATGGAGGAGTTATCCAGTGTACGAAATGCAGAAAGCGCCATCCGAGCGAATGTCGGGCAAAGGCTTGCTATTTGTGTGGGGTGGTGGGACACCTCAAGAAGTATTGCCCAATAGCGAAGAAAGAGGAATCGGGAAAGGTGGACAGCTTGACTCCAGCTCGAGTGTTCACCTTGACGCAGGTAGAGGCTAGTCCCTCGGTAGTGACAAGTCAGATTTCTAGCGCTGGCTCTTCTTATACTGTATTGATTGACTCTGGTGCTATTCATTCATTTGTTTCTAGTAAGGTAATTGATAGATTGTGTAGACCTAGTGAGTATTACACTGTGGAGTTCGAGACTATACTGCCTACAAGGGAACTGGTAGTTTCTAAGGGTGGGTTAGATCACTGCCAGTAATGGTAGATACTAGGGAACTATTAGTAGACTTGATTGAGTTGGGTATGGACGATTTTGATATGATTCTAGGGATAGATTGGATGGTCAGATATGGGGCTACTATAGATTGAAGGAAGAAGATGGTGACTTTTGAGCTTGAGGGAGAGGATCCCTTTGTTTTCGTGGGTGATGTGCATGGACCCTGCATACCCATGATATTAGCATTGAGGGCTAGGGACCTATTGCAGGGAGGTTGTATAGGTTTGCTAGCCAGTGTGGTGGATACTACCAGAATTATGCCAGCAAGGATGGTGGAGACCAGATTGGTACGAGAGTTCTTGGATGTGTTTCCTGAGGATTTACCAGGACTGCCACCGTACAGGGAGATCCAGTTCGTTATTGAGTTAGCGCCGGGTACAGAGCCAGTGTCAAGGGCACCATATAGGATGGCCCCGGTGGAACTGAATGAATTAAAGATACAGTTGCAAGAACTTCTTGATTTGGGGTTTATCAAACCTAGCTTCTCGCCATGGGGTGCTCCGGTTTTGTTTGTGAAGAAGAAGGATGGGACTCTGAGAATGTGTATAGACTACAGGTAGTTAAATAAGTTAACCATCAAGAATAAGTACCCCTTACCAAGGATCGATGACCTGTTCGATTAGCTGCAGGGAAAGACGGTATTCTCAAAGATTGATCTTAGATTTGGTTATCACCAACTAAGGATTAAGGACGAAGATATACCGAAGACGACCTTCCAAATGAGGTATGGGAATTATGAGTTCATGGTCATGTCATTTGGTCTGACCAATGCCCCAGCATCATTCATGAACTTGATGAATAGGGTGTTCAAGGACTTCCTAAACAAGTTTGTGATAGTCTTCATCGATGACATTTTAGAGGCAGGCATGAGCAACATCTCTAGTTAATATTGTAGAGACTGAGAGAGCATCGGTTGTATGCTAAGTTTAAGAAGTGTGAGTTCTGGCTACCAGAAGTGACATTCCTTGGACATATTTTTGGTGAAGATGGGATTAAGGTGGATCCAGCTAAGGCAGAGGCATTGAGAGATTGGCTGAGGCCAAGGAATGCCTCAGAGGATAGGAGTTTCCTTCGATTAGAGGAATATTATAGACGGTTCGTGGATGGGTTCTCGAAGATTGCTGCACCGATGACAAAATTGACATGGAAAAATCTGAAGTTCACTTGGTCAGATAAGTGTGAGAAGAGCTTCCAGGAATTGAAGCGACGACTGATTACTCTCCCTGTTTTTAGTCTTCCTTCGGAGGGAGGAAAGTTTGTGGCATATTGTGACGCATAGAGGTTGGGATTGGGATGCATGTTGATGCAGAATGATAAGGTTATTGCTTATGCATCACGACACGGAAGGAGTATGAGCAGCGGTATCCTACCCATGGCTTGGAGTTGGCAGTGGTGGTATTTCCAATAAAAGTTTGGCGACATTTCCTGTATGGGGAAAAGTGCAAGATATACACTGATCATAAGAGCTTGCAATATTTCTTCACCCAAAAAGACTTGACTATGGGACAGAGGCGTTAGCTAGAGTTGGTGAAGGACTATGATTGTGATATCCTTTACCACCCAGGGAAGGCCAATGTGGTAGCATATGCGTTGAGCCGGAGGGGCCCGAGACAGTTATTTGGTTCTACACAGATACCAAAGGAATTTGCAGAGGAGATGGCTAGAACGAGGATAGAGCTGGTTGTGGGCTGGTTGGCCAATATTGATTTACAGTCGACCCTTCTAGAAAGGATAAGAGAAGGTCAGTTGGTTGATATACAGTTGCAGGAGGTTAGAGAAAATGTCCTAGCCGGAGTGGCTGAGGACTATTCCATTTCAGAGACTAGTTTATTACGGTATAAGGATCAAATTTGTGTCCTGACAGATGTGGGTATTAGACAAGAGATACTAAATGAATCCCATACTACAACATACTAACTCCATCCAGGCTCCATGAAGATGTGTTAGGATCTACAGACGTTATATTGGTGGCCTGGGATGAAAAAGGATGTAGTGGAGTACGTAGCCAAATGTTTGACCTGTCAGCAAATGAAGGTTGAGCATCAGCGACTAGTGGAGTTGCTACAAAAATTGGGTATTCCCGAGTGGAAATGGGAAGATATTACTTTGGATTTTGTGGGAGATTTACCAGGACAGTGAGGCTACATGACTCAGTGTGGGTGATAGTAGACAGATACACCAAGTCAGCTCACTTTCTACCAATGAAGATGACCTATACCGTGGATCAGTATGCGGAGCTGTATGTGAGGGAAATTGTACGTCTCCATGGGGTTCCCAAGTCTATAGTATCAAATTGTGATCCCATATTTACCTCCAAATTTTGGGGTGGTTTGCAAAAAGCTATAGGGACTCAGTTGAAGTTCAGTACAGCCTTTCATCCCCAGACAGATGGACAGTCTAAGAAGACCATTCAGGTATTACAAGACATGTTTAGGGCATGTGTGTTGGACTTTGAGGGGCCTTAGAGTAAGTATCTCCCGTTGATTGAGTTTTCATATAACAACAGTTATCAATCAACGATTGGAGTAGCTCCATATGAGATGTTATATGGAAGAAGGTGTAGATCGCCATTCATTGGGATGAGATGGGTGAGAGGAAGTATTTGGGACCAGAGATGCTTCAAAATACTAATGAGACTAAAGAGAAGATATGAGCTCGAATGCTCGCTTCGCAGAGCAGACAGAAAAGCTATGCTCATCCTAAGCGTAGAGACGTGGAGACGTGGAGTTCTAGGTAAGGGAGCATGTGATTCTGCGAGTGTCACCACTGTGAGGGGTGAAGAGGTTTGGGAAAAATGGCAAGCTGATCCCTAGATTCATAGGACCTTTTGAGATCCTGGAGAGGATAGGGCTAGTGGCCTACAGGTTGGCACTGCCACCATCGTTATTAGGGGTTCACGACGTATTCCACATTTCTATGCTTTGGAAGTACGTCTCAGATACGACTCATGTGTTTAAGTATGGGGATTTTGAGTTGTAGAAAAAATTATCATATGAGGAGCGACCGGTTCAGGCCCTAAACAGGAAAGGCAAGGTTCTACGGAATAAGACGATTCCTCTAGTCAAAGTGTTATGGAGGAATAGCAAGGTCGAGAAAGCGACCTGGTTGCTTGAGTCAGCTATGCGGGATCAATATCCTGAGTTATTCAAGTAAATTTTGAGGATGAAATTCTCAGTAGGAGGGGATAGTTGTAACGACTCAAAATTGCTAATAGGGGAATATAAGCCCTAGATTCATAGGGCCTTGATTAGCGTGCCGGGAGGGTATAAATGATTTATATGTATGTTTAATTGGTTAAGTGCATGACTATATGACATCATGATTAATATGATTATATGAATATATTATATGCATGTTTATGAGTATTAGATATGCATGTGGACCCTTTATAGTTTATAAGGGCATATTTGTAATTTTGGCCCATTGAGGGCATAAATGTGATTTTATGTGATCAATGGTTGAGACCACATTATTATGTGGATATATTTGCAGTTTATGGCTCAAGACGGTCCCAGTGAGTGGTTTAGTGAAATAGTCACAGCGGGGTTTAATACCCAGCTCGGTGAGAGCCTAGGGGTATTTTTGGGAACTTAGAAAATATTTTGGGATTTATTAGATATTGAATAAGTATTTGGTAATTAATTTGACACGACGAGATTAATTGGTAAATATTAAGAACACTTGAGGACTTAGCAGGAATTGGGGGAAAAGACTATTTTACACCTAGAACAATTAAAGGACTAAGTGAACCAAAGGGGGGTAGTTTAGTCATTTTGAGTTAAGGATTAACTCAAGGGGGAGATTCTAGACTTAGCCAGAAACCACCCCAATTGTTGAGAACTCTCTATTCCCACTCACACCCTCTATCTCACATTTTTCTCTCAAGAAGCCTAAGGGGAAATTTCTGAATTTTGAAGGAGAAGCTAAGGGAACAAGCTGAGAATTGGATTGAGTTTAGACTGAGAAGAACCTAAGGAGTTAAGGCTAGAAGTGGACAAAGTCTAGCTGAGAGATTCAAGCTATCAATTCGGGTAAAACCTAAACTATGATTATTAAATTCTGTTGAGATGATGATGAGCTTAGAGCCTGCATGAGAGTGATGTCTTAAACTGATTTTGGGTGTTAGGAAGAGTAGGAATTACTTATAAGGTTGGATATGATGTTTAAGTTATAGGGATAAGAATTCTGGGTACAGTTATGATTTTGGTTGAAGGTATGGGTGGAATTTTGAGGCTTGGACTCGAAGGAAACATTGGAAGAAGGGTAGTTTTTCTGGGTTTGGGAATTCAACTCGCAGCCCTGCTCTTTAGGCGCTGCGGCCCGCATGGGTTTTTGAGGCTGTGAGCCTCTGTTTTCCAGACGCACACCGCGACTCAAGAAGTGCAGGTCGCGACCTGTGTCTCCTTTTAGGAGGGATTGGGTCTTTATTTGAGGGGTGGGCCACGACCCTCAAGGGCAAGTCGTCACCCTAATTAGGAAATTAAGGGAAAGTGAATTGTAAAGCTAGGGGAGGCTCGGGTATTCAAACCTAGGCGCTCGGGATGAATTCTTCTACCTGGTTTAGTAGAATTCATGGTCCCGGTGATTAATATTTGTTCCCTAAGTATTTGATTGGATTAGAAATTTATAGTTACCCATTGTTAATATGACTAGGGTTTGTCACTAAGGCTCAAGACTGAGGATCGTGCTCTGGACCGTTCTGTTTTCTCCGCTCGGGATTTAAGGTAAGAAAACTGCACACATATTGTATTGTTTGGGACTAAGGTTCCCTGTATCTGGATATATGTGTGGTGTAACTGTATTATTATTATGTGAAATGTGAAAGTATGGCCTAAGGGAGCCAGAGTTGACGATTAGCGCATTGGACGCAGCTCGGGCATTGTGAGTCGGTGTCAGCTAAATAAACAGAGGGCTTGGCCTAAGGGCGCCGACCCTTGGAACTTGTATTACTGGTTAAGATAAATTCTTGAATGTACATGTTTACTATTATTAGCTTGATGCTTATAATTTGTTGAATTTATGAATGACTGTCTTAAGATTGATTGGATGCTACTACTATTTATGTGATTGTTTTTTATGGTTTTCTTGCTGGGCCTTGGCTCATGGGTGCTATGTGGTGCAGGTAAAGGCAAGAGAAAGCTGGACCAACCATGAGTTGGAGAGCTCTGGGGGTGAGGTGTACA
The DNA here is from genome assembly GCF_963169125.1 of Humulus lupulus. NCBI lineage: Eukaryota > Viridiplantae > Streptophyta > Magnoliopsida > Rosales > Cannabaceae > Humulus > Humulus lupulus. The sequence continues at coordinate 224,383,029 of NC_084793.1, forward strand.
TTGTCAGCTGCTCGTCTACCACGACTGAGGGAAAGTACAGGGATAGAGCCTGAATTTTTTTTTATTTTGTCATTAGAGTGGCTACTAGTTGTATAAAACTTGTGAGAGTTATGAATAGTCTCTTAAACCTTGTTGACCCTCGATTTGGAAACGACACGGAGTCAGAAATAGGACAAGACATGAGATGATAGTCAAGAATGGAATCAAATGGTAAAGAGATGCACAGACGATTTATAGTGGTTCGGCCCCAACGAATGGTAATGACTTACGTCCACTTAGTGTTATTATTGATATTAAATCCCAATATCGTGATCAAAGAACTAGGGTTCTTGAGTTTCAAAAGCCATCGGAGAATTACAACTATTTGGAGGATAATCACACTATATGCTCTTTCTCTCAGTATTCAGAAAAAAGGTTCAAAAGTCTCTTCCTTGAGCCATTTCCTGCATATTTATAGGCTCAAGGGGGGTTACATGGGCTAATGGGCCTTAATTATCCTTAATATCAGCGTATCAAGGCAATAAAGAGGAAATAATCAATGTAGTTATTACAAAATTACAATAATTTAAGGAAATAAACCAAAGCATGCGACCAGTCTGGTCGCATCTAATCGTGAGGTTTGATGAAGCAACAGGGAGCTAGTCAATAGGCGAACAACACCTTTTCATTTCAACGCTGCCATGTTTCATCCATGTGTGAGAAATTCTTGCCACGTCATCAGCAACCATTTTTGGGAAAACATTTGCCCCCTAAGTTTATTTTACTGCGACCAGCATAAAGTAAACTTAGGAAACTGACCCTTCGCGTACCCCACCAAATCTGTTAGAGCCGCCCATGCCTTCTCGAGAAAGGTAACCAATCATGTCCAATCAAGTCTTTTTGGTTTCCCAAAAATTTGTCAGACGGCTATTGCGTTTTTCCATGCTTTGAAAAAAGTAATTCTATGATTACCTCTTTTACAGTGCCACGATCAATATAAATAATTCCCCCAAGATCATTTTTGACTTTTTACTTTTCACTTCTCTTCTCTTCTCCAAGAACTTTGAAGAGCAGAGCCAAACAAACCCAGAAACATTCATCACTGATCCAAGGAACTTCCGCTTAGACGTTCGAAATGCTCGTGTTCGTACTCTAACTTTCACTCAAGTAAGTTTTCCGAACCTTTCAGTCGTTTGCGATGCCATGCAATACTTGTTCCATCTTTGTTTTGTATTATGAGTTTTTGAGCACTTTCGACTGTTTTTGAGAAATTACTTCGTGGTAGACGATTATACTGATTTGTTTTTGATAGGGTAGTGAAATAATGCTTTATAGGGGTCAAGAACCAGTTTGGTAGTTAGGATATTTAACTTAGGGCATGAAATCGAAGTAAAAATTCGATTTCTAAGCATGTAGAAAAAACTGGGTTTTTCCCGCCCTTTCAGAGTCGAAAAGTTTTTCCTGAAAAACTTTTCACTTCTGCTTTTTAATCTATTTTCCAAACTGTTTGCTTGAAATATAATGTTTTTTTATCAGAATGCTGCTAGTCGTATAAAAGCTTAACTTTTATACACGAGCAGCGTTATTCCAACTTTTAAACACAAGGTTTTAGGCCTTAGATTCTCATCTCCCCCTTTTCTGTTCTCAGATTTTCATGCAAGATCCATGGGGAGGTGAGAGATCTATTGACGATGACTTGCTAGCCCAATTACTTGAGGACGAGGAGCAACCATCGCTGCTGATCCTAGAGACCCCTTTTTCTCATGTCATCCCAAACACTCCATCGACCCCACCTTAAAATATGGGTCGAGTAAAGTCCAAAGCCCATAAAAAGAAACTTCCACTCCTTCAAATTAGCCTGCTCCTTAGGCCGAATTCCTTCGACCAGTGATCGAGAAGGAAATACCCCCGACCCAAAAATCCAAACTCGAGCCTAACTCCGAAATGTCATTTGACCAAATGTCGAATGGTATGTTGCCCCTCCAACCGAATCATGATTAGGATGATTGCCAATTACATCAGGAAGTACGGACTTCCTGGGGTAACCTTAGTCCAACCCACCCGAGACCAGTGGGAAAACCTACCTGGAGGCGCCTTCAGTGCCTGGTCGAGGTTTCATATTGAGGTAGGAGCGATCCTGCCTCTCCATCATTTCTTCCAAGGAGTGGCTAACTATTTTGGGGTCGCTCCTTTTCAAATATCCCCTAATGGGTATAGAATGTTCTTTGCACTCTATATCCTTTATAGTCATAAGAAGTGGCCTGTCTTTACGCCACACGAGGTCAACTATCTGTTCGACCTAAAATCCAACCCCAACCAAGAAAACATGGGGTTCTTCCATTTCTGCCACCAGGAAACGACCTGCACTTTCCTGAGTGATACCACTTTTATATCCAATGTAGGGAAGTACCATCTAGAGTACTTTCTGACTACTGACATGGTCGCCAACAACCTGGCCTTCACCTAAGGAGGTAATATCTTTGCTCCCCTAGTCGTTTATTTTCCTTTGATTCTTCTTGAATTCCCTTTAGAGATTTAGTGTATTTCAGGTCTGTGGCTGCGACCGACTCCCACTGCAGACATGGAAGTCCAATCAACACTCTTGCCCTGCATGACTGATGTAGAGAAGAGCGTTAAACAGCTGGTCACAGAAGCTATCCTGAGGCTGGTCGGGCTTCTGGCACCACACCAGGATGTGAGGGAGTCAACAGCAGGGAGTGCCACCGGCGAGGAGATTCCTGAGCAGGACCCAGATGTGTCGCAACCTCAGAGGAGGAGGATGACTGGAGTGACAATCAGGGAACCCTCCAGCACCCCACGAGCTGCTGCTCCCCCTGCCCCACTAAGAAAGGGAAAAAAGAAAGCCACCGAACCCTCTGCACCCATCGACGAGTCCTCAGATGAGAACGGTACTGTTTTCTTAATATTAGATAGTTTGCCAATTCCCTGTCATTTATTTGACGGGGACGAAAACTTTAAGTATACCCCGCCTGAAGATACTCTGGCCAGCATCGTGGTCAGTTCGGCCAGGGATAGAATATACAAGCTCTCTAAGCACAAATTCAGTCAAGAGGCCCTCGTCGGCACTAGATCCATGGAAACCGACCAAATAATAAACCGAGGGCTGAAAGAGATAGTCAGTGTGAGTCACTTTTCGTTGTTGAGTAATTTTACTCTTAATTTCTGCCATCATCTTATTCTATTTATTTGATCGCAGGGATTGTTGACTATCACTACTGGCTGGCGCTGCGCAGGCACTTTGGTGACCCAAAACAAAGACTTTGACATCAGGCTTGGTGAGGTGGTGAAGGCGCTCGAGGGGAAGAATGCTGACCTGCTCGAGCAAAACACATAGCTGACCAAACAGAATGATGAACTGCGCGAGCAGAAAGCACTGCTGACTGAAGAGCTGCTGGAGAATCGGGCTGCCCTGAACAAATCTAATGAAGACAAAGAAAAATTCAAGGAGAGTGCCAAATTCAACCACCAAGAGGTCAAACAGCTCGAGCTTGACCTAATTACGAGCAGAAAGGAGACAAAGGATCTGGAGAGGCGTGTTAAGGAGCTTGAAGAGGCTAATGCCAAAAACATGGAGAAGTATAGGGAAGCCACCCATCTCTGCTTCTACGAGTTTTGGAAGCACAATCAAAAGGCTGACTTCAGCTATCTGTCTGAGCGCCTGAGATGAACTTTAATTACCTGATGCGCCATTTGCCTGGAGGAGGAGGAAAGAGCCAAAACTCCCGCTCCCCTAGAAATTTCCTTAGCAACGGGGATTGATGGTGCAGACAACGAAGCTCATGCTACTGCCGACCAGAACGCTCCTCAAGATCCTCTAGCCTCGAGTCTTTTCTTTAATTATTTATCTTTTGAATTTACGACCTACGGGTCATGATGTAAAGACAATTGCTTTTCTAATTTTTATTGCTGCATGGGCAGCTTTTACTTTTAACAAACAATTACATCCGAGCAGTTACTGCTCGCGGTGTAAAGGAATTCCTTTTGATATTATAATATTTGCATTTTATTATAACATTTGTTCGTATGACCGAACCTAGCATAGTACTTTGGTTTGATTTAAAAAAATACAAAATTTTGAAAAATATTCTAAGTACCCTAGCATGCTTTCACACGAACAGATGCTCAGAAATCAAATTTTTAAGCCTAGCATGAAAGGTTGGGAAAAACCCAATTATTTCTACTTGCTCAGAAATCGAATTTTTACTTCGATTTCACGTCCTAAGTTAAATATCCTAACTACCAAACTGGTTCCTGACCCCTATAAATCATTATTTCATAGCCCTATAAAAAATAGATCAATATAATCGTCTACCCCGAAGTAATTTCTCAAAAATAGTCGAAAGTGCTCAGAAACTCAGAATACAAAATGAAGATGGAACAGGTATTGCATGGCATCTCAAATGACTGAAAGGTTCGGAAAACTTACTTGAGTGAAAGTTAAAGTACGAACACGAGCGTTTCGAACGTCTGAGCGGAAGTTCCTTGAATCAGTGATGAAAGTTTCTGGGCTTGTCTGGCTCTGCTCTTCAAAGTTCTTAGAGAAAAGAAGATAAGTGAAAAGTAAAAAGTAAAAAATGATCTTGGGGGAATTATTTATATTGATCGTGGCACAGTAAAAGATGTAATCATAGAATTACTTTTTTCAAAGCATGGGAAAACGCAATAGCCATCCAAATTTTTTTTGGGAAACCGAAAAGACTTGATTGGACATGATTGGTTACCTTTCTCGAGAAGGCATGGGCAGCTCTGACAGATTTGGTGGGGTACGCGAAGGGTCAGTTTCCTAAGTTTACTTTATGCTGGTCGCAGTAAATACTTTAAGTACCCTAGCATGCTTTCACTTATTTTTCTCATGTGTTTACATACCTTTCGATATGCTTTTCTTACTAGATGCCTTATATGCCCCCCAAGTGATTGAAGAGCTTTAGGTCCTTGGTCACTTGCCTTGACCAAAACCTGTTCGAACATTACTGCTCGGAGCAACAAATTTAAAACGATAATACAACAAAACAACACACGTAATGAGAAAATACTTGTAATAAATACAATAATTGGCAAGAATGATTGGCTGCACACAGTCCCTTATATTTCTCGTAATAAATGGACAAATCATGTCTGTACGAGTGATCACCGAAATGATCTTACACTTATAAGCGATCAGTCACATAAAATGACCAACCCTTTTTCATAACTTGTAAAAAGTAAAATTAATACAAGCCAATTCTTGAAGAATAATTGTTTATTGATAGTACTTGCGTAGGTGTTCTGCATTCCAATAGTGAGGAATGAGATCTCCATTTAAGTGTGCAAGTTTATAGGTGCCTGGATGGAGGACTTCTTCAATCTGGTATGGTCCTTCCCAATTAGGTCCGAGTACTCCAGCAGCCTGGTGCGGGTGTTAAGGAAAACCCTTCGAAGTACTAGATCTCCGACATTGAATTTCCTTTTGCGTACTTTAGAATTGAAATACTGGGCGACTTTTTGCTTGTAAGCTGCTACTCGGAGTTGGGCTTGCTCACGCTTTTCATCGATCAAATCCAGGGACTCCATTAATAGCTGGCTATTAGAGCCTTGATCGTACATCATTCTCCGATGCGATGGGGGATCTAACTCAATAGGAAACATAGCCTCACATCCATAAGCTAGGGAGAATGGAGTATGGCCTGTTGCTGTTCAATGGGAAGTTCTATACGACCAAAGGACTTCAGGAAATTTCTCTGGCCATGCCCCCTTTGCTTCCTCAAGCCTTTTCTTCAAAGTATCCTTTAGCATTTTATTGACGGCTTCGACTTGTCCATTTTCTTAAGGATGAGCGACTGAAGAAAAGCTCTTGATAATTCCATGTCGTTCGCAAAAATTCGTGAACAGATCACTATCAAACTCCGTGCCGTTGTCTGAGACAATTTTTCTTGGCAATCCATAGCGACACACAATGTTTTTAATCACAAAATCTAGCACTTTCTTGGTCGTTATTGTTATGAGTGGCTCGGCTTCGGCCCATTTTGTGAATTAATCAACGTCAACCACAACATATTTGACGCCGCCCTTTCTTGTGGGCAGAGATCTTATTAAATATATACCCCAGACTATGAACGACCATAGACTTTGCATCTGTTTTAGCTCATTAGGAGCTGATCGTGGAATTTTGGAGAACCTCTGGCACTTATCGCACCTCCGCAAGAATTCCATAGAGTCTTCGTTCATCGATGGTCAGAAGTATCCTTGCCTTAGGATCTTTTTTGATAAGCTCTGCCCCCTAGCATGGTCCCCACAAAGGCCTTTGTGGACCTCTTTCATCAATTCGTTGGCCTTCTCTTTCGAAATGCATCTGAGGAGTGGCATTGAGTATCCCCTTCGGTAAAAAATTCCATCAATCAGGATATAACTAGCAGCCTGCCGCTAAAGGGTCCTAGATTTTTTTTTGTCTGTCGGTAACATGCCTTGCGTCAGGTACTCTATGTAAGGTGCCATCCATGTGTCCGCCGCCTGGATCACCAAAGAGGTCTCCTCTGTTTGGATGCTTGGTGCAGATAGTTGCTCAACTGGCACTATGTTCAGAGTGTCAGCGTCCTTCGTACTTGCTAATTTGGCCAAAGCATCAGCTTTTGAATTCTGGTCGTGAGGTACTTGCTGAAGGGTGTACTTATCAAACTGCGCCAATAGATCCCTCACTTTGTTTAAGTAAGCAACCATATTTAAGCCTCAGGCCTGGTACTCTCCCATGATCTGATTTACTACTAGTTGAGAGTCACTGTAGATGTCAAGTTCCTTTATGTTCATGTATCTGGCTAGCCATAATCCTACGAGCAGTGCTTCATACTCGACTTCATTATTAGACGCGGTGAAGTCAAACCTGATTGCACAGTGAAATCGATGCCCTTCAGGTATTATCAAAATCACTCCTGCTCCTGCATGATGCTCATTAGAAGAACCGTCTGTAAACAACTCCCAAGAAGGAGTTTGGCTTTGAGACTCGGGCTCTTCAGACCCTTCACGTTGCTCGTTGTCTGGAAGCCTAGTGAGTTCTGCGACAAAATCTGCTAGGGCTTGCCCTTTTATCACTGCTCATGGTAAGTAGGAGATTTCAAACTGCCCAAGTTCGACTGCCCATTTCAACAATCTGTGTGCAACTTCTGGCTTCTGTAGAACTTGTCGTAGAGGTTGGTCGGTCAAAACTGTAATTGGGTGAGCTTGGAAGTAGGGCCGCAGCTTCTTAGAGGCTAAGATTAAGCAATAGGCTAATTTTTCAATAGGTGGATACCGCAGCTCCGCTCCTATTAACCTCTTGCTTATGTAATAAACTGCCTTTTGCACGCCTCCTCTTCTCTTACTAGGACAACACTAGCAGCGTATTCTGTGATCGCCAAGTAGATGAACAAAGTTTCTTTATCAACTAACTTTGATAGAATCAGTGGCTTCGACATGTGTGTTTTCAAAGCTTGAAAAGCCTATTCGCACTCTTATGTCCATTCGAATCTCTTGCTGCCTCTGAGTAGATTAAAAAATGGGACGCATTTGTCCGTAGACTTGGAAATAAATCTACTGAGAGCAGCAATTCTTTCGGTTAAACTTTGAACATCCTTGATCTTTGTTGGCGATTTCATATCGATCAGGGCATTGATCTTCTCGGGATTAGCCTTAATTCCTCGCGAGTTTACTATAAATCCCAGGAACATCCCTGATCCTACTCCAAAGGAGCACTTGAGAGGATTCAGCTTCATCTGATATTTATTCAAGACATTGAAGCATTCTTGCAAGTCCCCTATATGCCCTTCTACCCTCTTTGACTTAACCAACATGTCATCGACATAAACTTCCATGTTTATGCCGATCAGCTCCTTAAGCATATGGTTGACCAGTAGCTGGTAAGTCGCACCAACATTTTTCAAACCAAAGGGCATTACTTTGTAACAGTAAAGCCCTGTATCAGTCCAAAAGCTAGTGTGATCCTCATCAGGTGGGTGCATACTGATCTGATTATATCTAGAGTATGCATGCATGAATGAGAGAATCTCGTGCCCTATAGTGGCAGCGACTAGTTGGTCGATCCTAGGGAGTGGGAAACAATCTTTAGGGCAGGCTTTATTAAGGTCTGTGAAATCCATGCATGTTCGCCATTTGCCATTCAGCTTGGGAACTGGCATAGGATTAGAGACCCATGATGGATAAAATGCTACCCTAATGAATCCATTCTCCTTTAGCTTCTCGACTTCTTCTTTTAGAGCCTTTGATCTATCTTTGTCGAGCAGCCTCCTTTTCTGTTGTACTAGTGGAAAACTTTTGTCTATGTTCAAGACATGGCTAATGACTGTAGGGTCTATTCCCACCATGTATTTGTGTGACCAGGCAAAGGCTTCCTGGTTTTCCTTCAAAAATTCCACCAGTACTTGTTTCATTATTGTCTCTAAGCTTTTTCCGACTTTCACAACCCTGGTCGGATTTTCTTCATCGAGTTGGACCTCTTCAAGGTCCTCGATGGGTCCTATCTCTTCATCAAAATCCCCAAAGTGAGGATCTAAATCTATGTCCTCACTTTGGGCAACGCCCTATTTGGTGACATCATCACCTGATTGGGCTTGTACATCAGTCGCCATTTACAACTCTTTTCCGACAACTTCCCTCGATACACCTTTCTTTGCCTTAGTTATCGAGGCGTTGTAGCACTCCCTCGCTTCCTGCTGATTTCCCAACACACATCCTATCCCTACATCGGTTGGGAATTTCATGGCTAGGTGCCATATTGAGGTAACGACTCGTAGGTCGATCAAAATTGGCCTCCCAATTACAGCATTATATGCTAAAGGACAATCAACTACTATGAAAGTAGTGAGTAATGTCCTATTTGCAGGTGCAGTACCGACTGTAATTGGGAGCCTGATCGACCCAGTTGGGGCGAGCCCTTCCCCAGAAAAACCATAAATGGTTTGGTTGCATGGCTCCAAATCCTTGACGGAAAGTTTCATTCTTTCTAGTGAAGACTTGTATAGGATGTTTAATGAGCTTCCTGTGTCAACCAACACCCTTTTAACCATTATGTTGGAAATTTGTACGTCAACAACCAGCGAATCAGAGTGTGGGAATCGTACGTGCTGGGCATCGTCTTCAGAGAAGGTTATCAATTCCTCCTCTGTTCTAGCCTTCTTTGGTGCTCGATCCTCCACACTCATCATCTCAATGTCCTGGTCGTGGCGTAGGGTTCGAGTGTATCGTTCCCTTGCCTTTTCACTGTCCCCTGCAAGGTGTGCGCCGCCATAGATGGTGAGTAATGTGCCCATCACAGGAGTTGGTTGTAAAGGTGGTGAGCGTTGGTGCGCAAGCGCCTGCTCATTGCCACCTTGAGTCTCTCGCTAAGACCCTCCTGCGGCCCGCACATATCTCCTTAGATGTCCCTGCCTAATCAGGAACTCAATCTCGTCCTTCAAATGGTTGCACTTATTTGTGTCATGCCCGTAGTCGTTGTGAAAATGACAGAATTTTGTCGTATCTCTCTTGGAGATATCCTTCCTTATAGGTGTTGGACGCTTATAAGGAACATTAGCGATGGTCGCTTTGTAGACCTCTGCTCGACTTTCGACAAGGGCCGTATAGTTGGTGAATCTCGGCGCATATCTATCGCCTTTGGGGCATTTATTCTCAGATGCTAACGACTCATTGCTCGCCCATTTTCCATCATTTCTGCCATTTCCATTCCCGTTGCCATTGGGTTTATCTGACCCATTGGCGGCCTTGGCGGGTTCTTCCTTTGGCCCCTTGTCCTTCGTGGGCGATTTCCCCTCATTGGCAATCACGTCCTCGAGCTTGATATATCGATAAGCTCAATCCAAAAACTCCTGGGGTACTCTTTACCCCATTTTTCCTCAGGCTGCTCCAGAGAGGGGAATGATGCCTAACCCCAACAGTTAGGGCCATTATCTTGCCTTCGTTGCCCACTGTTTTGGCTCCAGCCGCTGCTCGCATAAAGTGCTGGACATACTCCTTCAAGGGCTCTCCCTCCTTCTGGTGTATCTTGACCAGCTGGTTGGCCTCAGTGGGGTGTACGCGACCCGCATAGAATTGCCTGTAAGATTCCTTGATGAAAATCTCCCAGGATAATATGCTAGCAGGGGAGAACTTAAAGAACCACTCCTGGGCAGTGTCAGACAATGTTGTGGGGAAGATCCTGCAGCAGGCATCGTCTGACACCTTATTTATATCCAATTGTATGTCAAATTTTTTAACATGAGATACTGGGTCTCCATACCCATCAAAGTTAGGTAGTACGGGCATTTTGAATTTACTGGGGGTTTCTGCCACAACAATTTTTTGCACAAACGGAGTGCCCCTCCTTCGATCGTACTCTATGTGGGATTTTTGACTCCCAACTAGCTATTGTACTGCTTGGTTCAGGGCATCAATTTGTGCCTGAACCGTGTCTGGGATAGTTGGGGTGACCGGCGTCGGGGGAGCGTACTCATCGTGTCTCTCACGACGGTCGTTGACCACGTCCCTCAAATCTTCATCTCTGCGCCTTTGCTCACTAACTCCTAGCCGATCAAAGACGTTGTTTTGTCGGGGTTGCCCCCCAGCGTTATGGTTTATTGACCTATTTTCTCTAGGTGGGGGGTTTCTGTCTCCACCTCTATCTTCATTCCTTCGACCAGAATTCACCCTGCTAGAATTAGCCTAATTATGGTCATGGCCATCTCTAAACTATGGCTGATTATGGCGCGATCGGCTGTTCATTCTGTTTCCTCCTCGGGCTGGCATCTCCCGAGTGTCAGGAGGAGGCCTGCGTTGGTCGTTGGACCCCCGTGCATTATTATTCCGTGGGGGGCTCCTAACCGTAGAGCCTGACTCGTTGTTCCATCTGTTGGTAGAAGGACGCTGCCCCTTGCTCGACAGATTTGGCTCTTCGTTCCCTGGGCATCTAGGGCTACGGGGCAGCTGCCTGGCCCTATTCTACCTCTAGCATTGAGGATTGCCTCGACCAGATTGAGATGGAGGCTACTGCTCAAGATCCCAAATTGGGACATCATCTTGAGCCACAGGTGGCTGCTCCGGCCTTTGGGGACTTGCTGGCATGAGCAGAGGACTTGGATTGGGGGACCGCTGTGGTGTCGCACTCGGTGGCTGATCTAGTTGAGAGGCCGGCACAGCCTGTCCACGAGCCAACTGAATGGCTGCCTCAAGGGCGGCCCACGGCATCCCTCTGCCGACGGTCCATGTCCGCCTGCCGCTCATTCAGCTCCTGGCAATGACACTCAATCTCTTTCTGCTGCAGCGCCATTGTCTCTGCTGCGTTCTCCTGATTGGCCCTCAGATTGGCCAACTCATCCTGCAACACCCCCAATGTTTCCCTCAGCATTTCCGTATCCAACTCCTCCTCTTCAAACTCTAAATGTGGTTCATTCTCCGCCACATTTGGAGGAGGAGGTTGAGATGATGCAGCGCCAGCGGCCTGTCCAGCTCTCTTAGATGTCTTTAACATTTGAATTTCTTACAACTTCTTGATCAAACTCTCAATGAAAGCACTAGAATGTTGACCCTCGATTGGCCAACGACACGGAGTCAGAAATACGACAAGAAATGAGATGATAGTCAAGAATGGAATCAAATGGAAAAGAGATGACACAGACGATTTATAGTGGTTCAGCCCCAACGAATGGTAATGCCCTACGTCCACTTAGTGTTATTATTGATATTAAATCCCAATGTCGTGATCAAAGAACTAGGGTTTTTGAGTTTCACAAGCCTTAGGAGAATTACAACTGTTTGGAGGATAATCGCACTATACGCTCTTTCTCTCAGTATTCAGTAAAAAAGTTCAAAAGTCCCTTCCTTGAGCCCTTTCCTGCATATTTATAGGCTCAAGGGGGGTTACATGGGCTAATGGGCCTTAATTATCCTTATCAGCGTATCAAGGCAATAAAGAGGAAATAATCAATGTAGTTATTACAAAATTACAATCTTTTAAGGAAATAAACCGAAGCATACGACCAGTCTGGTTGCATCTAATCATGAGGTTTGATGAAGCAACAGGGAGCTGGTCGATAGGCAAACAACACCTTTTCATTTCGATGCTGCCACGTGTCATCCACGTGTGAGAAATTCTTACCACATCATCAGCAGCCAATTTTGGGTAAACAAACCCTTTTTTGTGATCCCATGTACCAAACCTCAATTTTAATGAAAATTAACCGTTTATGATAAAAAAATTTAACCCTAACCTGATTGTTGACTTTAGGAACACATTAATGTTCAAACGACTTGATTAGAAAGTCTTGCACTATTTTAAAATACACAGTGTCACAGTCTTGGTTATCTAGGGCGTTACATCCACTATGGTGGAGGGTTTGTATTTATAATGCTCTGTTGGCCCAGGGTCTGCACACGACATAACTGATGGTGAAAATATCCCATTATTCTCGCAGGTAGTTACCATCCTATTTGTTAGAAGGCTTGACCAAGTCTTCAGGGCTATTGGGTGCCTTGTGCATGTGGTTAGGCGATTCCTCTGGACTTCTAACGGTGAATGTAACTTCTTCTTGCCAACTAGGTTTGGCTATCCATCATACTGAGCAGCTGAGCCTCTTGTGATATTCTGCTGAGTAGTAACTTGTTGTATACCCTGCAGGTATACACCAACCAACCTATCGGGGTTCCCAGTCTACTCCATGTGTCTAAGCTTAGTGCCACATCAGATATGTCAATTTTTGGGATAACACTTGCCCCCAAGTTTGCAATGGTGCTAAGTAGCATGGAAACATTCTTCTGGGGACCACCCTATCCTGCCTGGTCAGAGGTATATGCTCCTTGCTACGTGGCATAGCATCTTGTATAGTTAATAGCCTTTGTATTTCTTCAAGTTTACAAGAAATGACTTTTCACTATTTTTCCACCTTTTTTTTGGAACAATAAATCTCCATGATGACCTCTCTTAAAAAATGTACCGATAGTTGTGCAGTTTCCAAAGAGTGGGTTGATGTGTGAGGCGATTGAGGAGACATGATTTGTGAGAGAGGAAAACTAGCAGCATCTGAAGAGTCTGCTGAGTGGACAGATGCATTAAATTTTTGCAGGGTGAAGCTCACTTCTTTTTGCCTATAAATAAGGGTGTCCAACCCTTTCTTCTATTTTCTCCTTCTCATTTTACATTACGCAAACGAAAGCCAACCTAAAAACTCTAAACCTTCTCATCCTAGTCTTTTCAAGAGCTAGCCTGTAACATCCCAAATTACCTAATTAGGCTTAGGGCCTTCAGGGGCCAGGATGGAAATTTATGGAATTATATGTTTATGTGAGATATATTTGTGTGTAATTTTGTGATTATGTGATTTTTATGATAATATGACTAGATATGCATGTTTAGGTGTATTAAATGTGCATGTGGTCCCGTTTCTTATTAGAAGGGCAATTTTTGTAATTTGGCTCGTTATGGGCATAATTGTATATATGTGCATATATGTGAGAGACCACACTATTATGTGGGTTTATTTGGGTTACTCAGCAAGAGACGATCCTAGGGAGCAAGCTAGAGGGAAAGTCACAACGGGACCCAATACCTGACTCGGTGTGAGTCAAGGGGTAATTTGGGTAACTTGTACATTACTGGGTTATCGGGTAATGAGAATAAATATTCGAGGATATATTTGGAGTTAGTGAGATTAGGAGGGAATATCAGGGATTTTGACCATTTTTCCCTCAGGGACTTTTTTGTACCCTGAGCCTCAGGATTAGCTTAAGGTTACTTGAACTTTAAGTAAACCACACAAAAGGAAAACACAAAACACCCAACTCTCTCGCCTCTCCCCAACCGACTCTCTTAGTCTCTCACTATCTCACCTCACACCTAAGGTGAGCCTCGCGCTTGGAGGGCACCTTGCGCCAAGAGAGCCACGCGCCAAGATGGCACCTCATGCCTGGAGAGTGCATCTCACCAGGAAGGCGCCTCATGCCTGGAGGGATGTCTTGCGCCAGAAGGGCCTTTCTCCTGGAAGAGGGCCTCACGCAATGAGGGTGCCTCACACTAGGAAGAGGGCCTCGTGCCAGGAGTGTGCCTCACACCAGGAAGGTGCCTCGCGCCTGGAAGTGTGTCTCGCGCTAGGAGCGTCTCGCGCATGGAGATCGTGGGGAAATGGTCTCGCAAAGTGAGACCCTCATCTCCCACATGGGCATCATGTCTCATCACATGTGCAGCAGACCTCATTGAGGAGGTGTTATCTCTCTCTCTCTCTGAGATAAGCGCCACCAACGGAGCACCTTTTTCCCTGTGGGTCTCATGAGATGCAGAGTGAAGGACCTCTTTAGCATGCGTTTGAGGAAGGTTAGGGAAGATCTCAAAACAATTCGATATGAATTTAGAAGAGGTACGGAATGCACTTACAAACCTAGAGGAGTTAGAGTACGGACACAATGTGCATGCCAGAAAAGTAGTGGCAATATTAGAATGGTACATAGTAAGGACTCCCCAAGCATGCCTATGATGTTTATACCCAACAAGTAGTGGAGGTACGACATGGTAGCAAGGCAGGAGTACTTTTGCAGACCCCTGACATATACTAGAGTCGACCACCACTCCTCCAACACTACTACCACCTGCAGCCTGGATATGCAGCTCCTTGTCTCTTCGAGACCATAATGTACCAAGAGCCATTAGAGCTCACCTATAAATGGGGCCTCACTTCATCATTGAGGGGGGTTGGAAAATTCATTGTATACTCAGGCTCTTAAGCAATGTACGAATTTTTACTCCATTGTTGATATGCACTTTTCTCTCCTCAAGTCTATTCTAAATTCTTACTTAGTTATCCTCTTACTAAGCTTTGAGATTTCTGACCTAATATAGTTGATGAGTTCTCACCATCAACAGTAGTATTTGCATGTTGCTTGAATCTAGGTTTGAATGAATGTTTTGGGTAGTACTAGGAATGGGTTGCTCGTATTACCCTTTGATTTCGTGAAAATCTGGCTCACGTTGCCATTTTCTGACTCACTTGTGTTTGGTGTTCTTCTAGAATACGAAGAATAATTCTTGAATTTTTTTTGTTTCCTCGGCACTTCTTATTCTTTGATCTGCTTTATTTGCTGGTCGGTGCTTTTCACTATTCGTCATTTTTTACTGGTCGGTATAATACAAAACGTATACACCGACCAGCGTTGTTCGATGCTTTCACCTCTTCCTTTCCCCCTTTTTATTGTACGCGCAGACCGCTGGGGAGTTGATCACTGAGCTGATATCAACTTGTCGCAAAAATCACTGTGAGAAGGTACCGACCAACCTAAAAAGCCCCCTGCTAGCTGATGATTATGGCCAGTGCCAAGAATACTGCTTGTACAGAAAATTCACAAAATCCCCATGTGGCTCACTACGTCACTGCCATTGGAAATCAAGAATCACTGCCCACTGATGAAGGGTCAATCAGATCTGGCCAAGAGGAAGACTCTGAGCTAGAATATGCCATAGAGATTTATACTGAGGCTATTTTAAACATGTCTTAGGAGACAGAAGAGTCCCCTTATACTTGGCTCCCGCTAGCACCATTTCCGACAAGCAACTAAAGAATGTCAAAGATCATTTCAAACTTGGAATGCCACCATTATCAAGCCCACCGCCTAGCAGAGGGTAGAGAATCCTGGATCCAGGTTTAGCTCTTGGAGTAGGTACCATATTACTGTTGGTGCCACCCTGCCCTTACTGCCATACTTTTGGAGTGTGGCAGACTATTTTGGGATTTGCCCTATCAGATTAGTCTTAAAGGTATTAGGTTTCTATTCGCCTTGTACGTCCTGTACAAATCCGAGGGGTGACTGGTGCCCTATGCGCATGAAGTAAACTATTTGTTTGACCTCAAGTCCAGCCCCCGCTAGGGTTTCTTGAGGTATTTCTATTTTAGCCATAGGAATCCTGACATTTATCTGGCCAATACCAAAGCTATTTCTAAGGTTAGGGAGTATGCCAACCAGTAGTTTGTCACCACAGACATTGTTTCCAACCATCTTTCCTTTCAGCGCAATGGTCCTTTTAGTTTTCCGACGCCTACTAAAGTAATGGAGAAATGGGCTCAGAAGCTGGCCTTTATGGAATCGAACCGCAAAGACCTAGTTACCTTGACCACTGAGGATAGGTTCATAGGTACTGGACTCTATCCTAACCCTAAGGCAAAAGGTAAGGGCACTACACCTAGCAAACAACCGCCTAGCAAAGAACCGCCAAGAAAGCAACCGCCCAACCAAATGTCGCCCATCAAGAAACAGAAAAACACCAATGTACCTCCTGCCAGACCCTGCGTTGCGCATTGCACCCAGAGTTCGGCTGGCATTTCTACCAGAGAGACCACTGAGCAGAATGCCCCTCAAGTTGATACGACCTCCCAACATGGAAAAGGGAACAAGATCTTGGTTGAGCATATGGATCTTGACTCATCAGATAGCGATGAGGATACCCCACTTAGGGCCGCTGGCTGCTCGGGGAGAGTGACAGAGGGTTATCTGATCCTGCCTATTTACACTTAATTATAGTCTGCTTGTTTATTTTTGCATATTCTAACCCTACTCGTTCTACTTTCTGACCTCTTGTTTTTGTTTATAGATATTTCATCCGCTTTCTTTAAGTAGTTTTCTTAGAGACAAACTAGTAATTTTGGTGGTGAGACTCCATCAGCTAAGCACAAAAAAAATGTTCTCCATGTTGAGACCACCGAGCAGGCAGAAAAGGCCCCTAAAAAGACCCCCACCTTCAAGAAGGTACACACCCCTATGGAAAAGGCGGGGGGAAATATTTTTTCAGGAAAAACTGGTCAGGGCAAAGGAAAAGAAGCCTTTATCGAGGAGCCCGTCCCTGCTGCTCTTGTGAAAGAGCCTTCTTCCCTGAGTCAAGCTCAAGAGGGTGACGTTGAAAATCCTGCGGAGGAGCCCTGCGAACCCCAAAAGAAAGCCCTGACAATCCATCAGGCGCATGTGAAGAAGGTATCTGCTGCTCAGAGCAAACTCATGGTCAGCCTGGGCACAAGAACTCTGGAGAACATTACCAGCAATGGTCTCCAGGATGTCGTCAGGGTAAGTCCTTTATTTTCTCGGTGTTTTGTCAATTTTTCTGACTTCCTTCCTTTAATGTTGCAGGGCTTCTTGGCGCTTAGCTATGTGCACCACCAGGTGAAGATGCTGAACAAGCAGGTGGCCAGTTTTATGAAGGAATATGAAGAGAATGCCTCTCTGAAAGACCAGATTGAACAACTGACCAAAGATGCTGAATGCACCTCCCAACAGATCCAGGAGATGAAAAAGATTGCAGAGCAGTTTTCTACTGAGAATGAGGATCTCAAAACTACTGCTGTGCAAAGGGAGTTATATGTCAAACGGTTGGAGACAAGGGTGGAAAAACTCAAGAAAATAGCCCTAAACAATGTTGAGGAGGGGAGGGCCGTCAGAAGGAAAAAGAAGACTTGGAGGATGCCCTAAATGCCGAGAAAGTTGCAAGGGCCACCGATGTCGTGGCCTACGAGGCTTTTGGCATGAGTACCTTGGGTGCATAATAAGGGGGTCGACTATAACTATCTGGGGGAGGATTTTGAGGAGCTAATGTAGTATTGTACTAAGCGAGAATAAGCCAAGGCCTAGACTGCATCTACCGAACATATTCCAGTTGTTCAGGATTCGACTCTCTTTGTCTTTGAAAAAGAAAATGTGGGGGAGCATGTTAATACACCAGCCCCCGAGCATTTTGCTCAGCCCTCCAGTCCGAATGCTTCAGCTGACACCTCTATCCCTGCCAACCAACCTTAAGATCTGCCTGCCGTCCAGCCCCAAGACCAACCAATTGACCAGCCTCAAAGACCATTGAGGCACTTAACATTTCTTTTATTTTTTCAAAGACATAAAATGGTTGAGCCGAGCAGCCTTTAATCTAGAGAAATCTTTTATTTTTGTAAAGACGACATGGTTGAGCTGAGAAGCCTTTAATCTCGAGAACTTGACATATCTGTACGTGCATTATTTTATATTACTGCTCAATATATAGTGTTTTTGGAGATGTGCGGCTCTGATTGGAACTGTATGACTCTGTAAATCAGAGTTGTTCAATTCTGTCGAATGAGTTGTAAACAAAAACTATTCAACCCTGTCTACAAGAATTATTTTATGGCTCTTTTTGTTGCTTGCCGCATGCCAAGCAATGCGCAAGCACTTTAACATTAATAAAAATTAATGTTTCTAAGTCTTTTTAATTACGCGTTTTTTCCTTTGTTTGTTTATGTATGACTAAGGTGCCCCCCAAGTGACCGAGCAGGATCTATAACTCTTGGGTTATTCTCTTGGTCACTTGCTAACTGACCAGAGTTTCTCATAGTAATCTACCCGGGAACACTTGGGTTCGCCAAGACCTACAAAGGTTTCATACACTGCAGACAATCTGTGAAACAAATCACTAGTTAGCAAGATAATCATTGTAAAAGTAAGGCTCGTAAAAAATGGGCAAAAATTATGTCGTATTGATTAAAAATTAATCATACAAGTTGTGACACTACTATCGTAGCTTAAATTAATAAATATTAATTATTAAAATAAATGGGCAAATTGTGCCTATGCATAATTAATATAACTAATTTGAGCTGATCGGTGGTTGGGGCAGTTCGCGCCTGTACTGATTAGTGAATAACTTAAAAGTGATCCTTATTGGTAGTACTTCCTCAGGTGCTCCTCGTTCTAGTAATGGGGGACATGTACTAGTTGGAGATCTTTGTCATACAGTGCGATCTTGTACGTGTCGGGCGGTACTATTTCTGTAACCTGGTAGGGGCCTTGCCAGCTTGGACCTAGTACTCCTGTCAGGGCATCTCGAGTTTTTGGGAATAATATTCGCTAGACTAAATAACCCACGTCGAATTTGTGTTCCTTGACTCTAGAGTTGAAGTACCAGGCAACTTTTGGCTGATGGGCAGCTAGGCGCATGTGGACTTTTCGCATCTTTCTTCACTTTGGTCTAAGGACTCGGCCAACAATTGGTGGTTACGATCTTGGTCGTACGCCATACGCTGGTGAGATGGGGGAGAGACCTCAATAGGCAGCATTGCTTCATACCCATATGTAAGTGCAAAGGGGGTATCACCAATAGCTTTTCATTCTATAGTCCTGTGTGACTAGTGTACTTCAGGCAATGTCTCAGGACATCTTCGTTTAGCCTCTTCTAAATGCTTCTTCATATTATCTTTCAGAGTCTTGTTAACTGCCTCAACCTAACCATTGGCTTGGGGATGTGAGATTGCTGAGAAGCTTTTTGTGATGCCATGCTTGGCACAGAAATCGGTGAACAAATGGCTATCAAACTGGGTGCCATTGTTAGACACTATTTTTTGGGGTAAACAAAACCTACAGATTATATTTTTCACCACAAAGTCTAGTACTTTTTTGGAAGTGATGGTTGCTAGTGGCTCGACTTCCATCCACTTGGTAAAATAATCAACTGCTACTACTACATACTGTACTCCCCCCTTTCCCTTTGGTAACTGACACTTCAGTTCAATTCCCCAAATGGGGAAGTGCCATGGACTTTGCATCTGAGTAAGCTCATTAGGGGCTTCTCGAGGTATCATGGAAAACCTCTAACACTTATTACATTTTCGAACATATGCAAAAGCATTTTCATTCATAGAAGTATCCTTGCCTTAGAATCTTTTTAGATAGACTTTGCCCCCAGCTTGATTCCCACAGAAACCCTCATGTACCTCCTCCAACAGCCGTCCTGATTCTGTTTGGTTGACACATCTCAACAATGGCATGGAAAATCCCATTCTGTACATAACACCGTTCAAGATTAGGTACTGAGTAGCTTTCCTCATTATTTTTCTAGACTCATTACGATTTCTAGATAGGGTTCTGTGCTCTAAATATGCTGCAATTGGGGTCATCCAAGAGGTAGTGTTGTCTATCAGAAGGACTGGTTCATGCAGGCCATCTCCTCGTCCGATTCTGGTACTCCAATACATTCTACTACAAAGTCTACTAGAGCCTAACCTTTAATTATTGTTCAGGGCTGATAAGTAATCTCATATTGTCCCAACTCTATTGCCCATTTGAGTAGCTGACAAGAAGTGTCCGGCTTCTGCAGGATTAGGCGCAATGGTTTGTCGGTATGGACCTTGATGGGATGAGCTTGGAAGTATGGACAAAGTTTTCTGGAAGATAGGAGCAGGCAGTAAGTCAAATTTCAATTAAAGGATATCTGCTATTTGCTGTGATCAGCCTTTTACTAACATAATAGACTTGATGCTGGACTATATCTTCCTCTTTGACAAGGATTGCGCTGATAGCGTTCTCCATTACTGCTAAGTTTATGCACAATTCTTCGCCTTCTAGAGGTTTTAAAAGGATCCGGGGTTGTGCTAGCTAGTGCTTTACAGCTTGGTAAGCCTGTCCGCACTCCTCGGTCCATTCAAATTTCTTGCTCCCCTTAAGGATGTTGAAAAACGGAACAAACTTATCATTAGATTTGGAGACAAACCTAATTAGTGCTGCTATACACCCTATCAGGCTTTGCACATCCTTGATCTTGGCTGGTGAGTGCATGTCCAACAGAGCTTTTATTTTTTTGGGGTTTGCTTCTATTCCTCTAGAGTTCACTATAAACCATAGAACCTTGCCCGACCCCACACCAAAGGAGCACTTGAGAGGATTCAACTTCATCTTTTGCTGCCTTAGGATGTTGAAACATTCCTACAAGTCGTTCATGTACCCCCAGCCTCCTTGGATTTCACTAGCATATCATCAACATAAACTTCCATTGTAATGCCCCAACTCCAGGGACCGCTACAGTGCACATTGCAAACAGTGCTAAACTCGCTAATCGAGTCATTTGGCCATAAACGTGTAACTAAGCATGATTAGCGGTTTAGGGGTTAAAAACTTTGGTTAAGATATAACGTTTCACTAGAATGTTTACTGTATACATTGGGATCCCAAAAAAAAAAAAATTTCAGAGTTTATTACAAGAAAGTGTTTACAACAGGCCGTACTAAGCGGCAAAACAGGGTTCAGCCCTAGTTCCACTTTCAAACCTCGCCCAAGTATTGGTCAAGCAGCTGCATATGTACACGTCATCACCTAAGCTCTCCAACTCAAGGATGGTCCAGCTTCCTTTTTCCTCTACCTGCACCACAAAGCACCCGCGAGCCTAAGCCCAGCAAGAAAACTCATACGCTCATAAACAGTCATATCATGTTATCAAATCATATCTGGCATGCCTAGCATTCATAGCTCTATTCAACATGCAAATGAATTCAAACAATTGCTGGGGTATCCAGGATAAGAAATCCTGGCCTTCTGATTGGAGGACTATCAAGTCAATCCTAATCAGATGAGTGTCGTAACACTTGAGGTTCTGGTAAACCATAATGAGTGACCAACAAGCAAGTAACTAGGGCCTCAGTGCCCAAAGCCATGCATATGATGATCAAAATGATCATACAGAGCTCATAGCTCTGATCAGATGAGTGAATATCACTTTGAGGTCCTGTTAAACCATACTGAGTGACCGAAAAACAAGTCACTAGGGGCCCAGTGCCCATAGCCATGTAACGACACTGTTACCTAGGCTTTCCTACAATGGCTCTTACCAAATGAGTGACTGACAAGCGTGTCACTAAGGGCCGGTGCCCATAGCCATGTGACCTAACAGTCACCGGGCTCATTGGCCCTGGCTCTAAATGACTAGCCTTTGGCTAGATAAGCGCTTGTTTGTATTCATCGAACTTGAGGTCGGTCCTGCATTAATGCTCTTTGAGTCATTCAATGCAGAAGGTCAATTAGGTCTAATCGACATGGCTTGCGTTGAACACGCTAAGGCCATCCTGACTAGTGAGTTAGCACAATGTGACCAGTGCCCAGTACCACTGCCAAACTTGACTAGTGAGTCACAGCTTCACAGTTGATACTAACACCTTTGCCAAATCTGACTAATTAGTCAGTGCCATGCACAAGTAAGCAATGCTATCAATATGTCATTCATCCAAGAGTAGAACATTCAGCATGCTTACCTAACAGTTGTGAGCATAATATTGATCAAGCACAAACACAGAGAATCAAGCTCTGACCAATCCCATATTCATCATTCATGGCATGCCCTAATCACATGTTTCTCGTGCATCACTTGCATCACACTTAATCATCCAGCATGCCTCAATAATAATCATATGCAAATGGGCAAGATTGCCAAGCATTCATTATGCTATCAATGTTTACATTTAAACGCAAACCAGCGACAGTCAGCACGCACCAGCTCGACTTCCCCTGCATTTTCCCTTGGAACAAACCCTTCAAACCAACCCAAAACACCAACCTAACACCCAATTCAACACCTAAACATCATCAACAACTCACCCACATCAAAACCCAAGTTACCAAACTCAAGAACTTCCATTAATTCTCAACTAACACATCAAAATCCTCAACTGAAAACTTAATACAAAAACAGGGTATATAAGATTTTCATGACTGAATTTCCTTACCTCAAGCTTGGTTTTCAATCCCCTTCAATAGCTTAATCAAGTCCCTAAGTCCAAACCTTGATTTCCTAGCTTGTTACCTCAAGTTGGCTCTCAAAATTCCAAAGGAAGAAAGAAGGGAAATGGTGTACGGCAGGGAGAGAAGGATGACGATGATGATGCTCTGTTTTTTTCTGTTTTCTACAGCCATCTAAATGATACATATCCTTTTCCAAATGACCTAAATGCCCCTAGGTCACTTAAGGTTTCTAAAGCCACCCCAAGGGCTAAATTGTCATTTCCAACCTATACCGTTAATTATAATTAACACTCTCCAATTCTCGCTAATCTCAATATTCTCAAATACCAATAATTCACATCCCGTTACCCTTTAATTCCCAGCAACGTTCTAATCACCAAATTACCCCGAGACTCACTCCGAGCCCCGAACTTAATCCCGTTATGACTAGACCGAAAACTTGCATTCCCATGATCATCTCATGTCGAATGGCTCGAACCGATCCACATATAATGTGGTATTATTTATAATTCACCCCCATGCATAAAAATTCACAATCACGCCCTCAACGGGCCAAATTACCAAAATGCCCTTATAGTTAAAATATGAACCTATATGCATGCATTCACCATCATATAATAATATAATTCACATAAACATGCATATAATCATTAAATACTATAATAAATCAATTATGGCCCTCCCGGCCTCCTAATCAAGGTCCTAAACCTTATTAGGAAATTTGGGGCATTACATCCATGTTATTGACAATCTAATCCTTGAACATACGGTTTACCAGTCGTTGATATGTGGCTCCAGCGTTTTTGAGGTCGAACGACATGACCCTGTAGCAATACAACCCTACGTCTGTGCATAAACTGGTGTGCTCCTGGTCAGGGGGATGCATGCTGATTTGGTTGTACACTGACATCCATAAAGTTAAAATCTCGCGACCGGTTGTAGCATCCACCAGCTGGTCAATTCTTGGAAGTGGGAAGCAGTCTTTTGGGCATGCTTTATTTAATTCTGTGAAGTCTATGCATACCCTCCATTTGTCATAGGTTTTGGCATCAATACGGCGTTGGACACCCATATCGGGTAGAAAGCTTCCCTAATGACATTGTTATTCGGAAGTTTCTCCGCCTCCTCCTTCAACGCCTTAGCCCTATCTTTATCCAGTAACCTCCTCTTCTATTGTACGGGCTTGAAGTGGTTGGTATTAATATTAAGGGTGTGGCTTATAACTGTTGGGCAAATAACAACCATATCCTCATGGGACCAGGATAAAACATCTTGGTTGCCACAAAGGACCTGGATCAAAGTAGATCTTATGCCCCCGGACAAACCTTTCCCCACTTTGAAAACCTGTTCAGGTATTATGGGTCAAGGGGGACTTCCTCTAATTCTTCGACTGGGCCTAATCCTGTATTAATATCCCCAAAATGGGGGTCTATCTGCTCTCCCCCCCCCCCCCCCCTCCTCCCAATTTTGGGTTGCATCCTATTTTTGGTTACTGGTACCTACAGGCTGCGCGGTGGAGAATGCTTTTCCTGCTTTTTTCACTAAAGAGATATAGCACTCCCTTGCCACCAATTGATTCCCCTTGAGACATTTGATACCTGGCTGAGTTGGAAACTTGACAAGCAGATGAAAGATTGAAGTTACTGCTTGAAGGTCATACAGGGTTGGTCGGCCTATCATGGCATTATCTGGAGAAGGTATGTCGATTACAATGAACAAAGACATTACAGTGTTGCTCTTAGGTCCCGCCCCCACCGATAAAGGCAGCCTTATGCTTTCTGCTGGGGACATGGCTCTTCCTATGAACCCGTAAAGTAGCTATTTGCATGGGTCCAGATCTTTGATGCTTAAATTCATTCTCTCCAGGGTATTCTTGAACAATATGTTGGCGGATGACCCATGGTCGATCATTGTTTGAGCCACAATCATGTTGGCAGTCTAGACCTCTACAATCAAAGGGTCATTATGTGGATGACATGCATGACCAGTGTCTTCCTTGTTGAATATGATGGGCTCACACTCATAGCAAGGCTATTTAGGAGTCGCTCCTGGACAGATAGTACATCTTCGTCTTGCTCGTACTAAGGGACCAAGTGTATTTTTCTTGTGCCTAGCCAGTATTACCGGGCAAATGTGGTCCTCCATAGATAAAATATAGCCAACCAACGACTGGTGGTGGTAAGGGAGGTTGGTTACCTTGATACTGCTGTGGGGATTGTGTTGAGGATGTTGGTAGGCAGTCGGTCGTACATACCTCTTCAAATGAGCATTATTATTTTGAATGAGGAATTCTATCTCTTCCTGCAGGTGGTTACATTCGTTGGTTTCATGACCATAGTCATTGTGAAGCTGACATAATTTAAACATATCCCGCATGTTAACATCCTTCCTCATTGATGGAGGTCTTCTGTATGGTACGACCGTCTGGGTAGCATTGAAGACATCTGCTCGAGACTCCATCAGGATGGAGTAAGTAGTAAACTTAGGGACATATTCTTATGGTTTGGCTACTCGATAGTTTTAGGCTTTTTGCTGTCATTTTGAATATAATTGCTTCCTACCCTGTTACCAGGTTTGCCATTTTTGGCACCATTTTTACTTTCTCCTGCTATGTTAGTGGCATTCCCCGCTTCTGTTTTCCCTGCCCAGCAGCTGCTTGAGTTGGATTATCTACCTACCGTTCAGCTTCTTCAAGCTTAATAAATTCTTCTGCCCGATCAAGGAATTCGTGGGTGGTACGTGCAGATTTCCTCTTCAAGCTACTCCAAAATAGGCTTTTTACTTTGATTCCTGAGTTGATGGCTATCAACTTACCATCATCACTCAAGGATTATACCCTGGTGGCCTCCTGCATAAAACATTGAATGTAGTCCTTTAAAGGTTCATTATCTATAACACCCTACTACTCAAGGATTGTTACACTGTGTATTTTAAATAGTGTTAAACTCACTAAACGAGTCATTTGGCCATAACAGTGTAACTAAACGTGATCGCAAAATAAAACTTTTTTGGTCAAAATAAAACTCGATTATCGGTTTAGGTTTAAATTTTTTGGTCAAAGGTACTATCGTTTCAATAAAACTTTTACTTCATACATGAGATCCCAAAATACATTTAAAAAGTTAATTACAATAAAAAGTTACAACGTGCCGACCTAAGTGACAAAATAGGGTTTGACCATAGTTCCACTTGAAACCCTCGGTCGTGGTGGTTGAGCAGCAGCATATGTACACATCGTCACCTAAGCTCTCCAACTCAAGGATGGTCCATCTTTCTTTTCCCCTTACTTGCACCATATAGCACACGTGAGCCAAGGCTAAGCAAGAAAGCTTAAACATGCTCATAAGTAGTTAATAACATATTACCAAATCATAATAAGCATGCCTAGCAGTAATAACCCGACTCATGCATGCATACCATTCATATAAATGACTACAGTGTCATAAGGGCCAATAGCCCAAGATAAATGATCAACGAATCATACTAGGCCCAATTCTAAAATTATATGATTATGAAATCATATTGGGGTTCAGCACCCAAAAACATGATTAATAAATCATATTGGGGCTTGTTTCCCTAGGTTATGGGATTAATAAGTCACACTGGGGCCCACTGCCTGATGCTCTGTATAACCAACTGTGGAGCTGGCCCATCATACCTGGCACTTTAGTTTTCTCACGACAGATAGGTCGGTCAAGCATATGTCACGCTCTTGGTTATGCTTAACCATATCGGCCAGTGCTCAGCGCGTTATCGCCATCCTTGACTAATAAGTCAATGCTAAATAACTAGCACTCAGCGTACTAAGGTCGTGCTTGATTAGTAAGTTAATGCTTCACGACCAACACTCAACGTGCTAGGGCCATCCTTGACTAATAAGTCAATGCTTTACGACCAACCCTCAACGTGCTAGGGCCATCCATGACTAATAAGTCAATGATGGGGCCTAGCCCTAAGATATGGGACTAATATGTCACCCCGGGGTCCATTGCCCTATCCTCTATATAACAAGCCTTGGAGCTGGCCAAGTGTACCTGGCACTAAGTTTTCCATAACCAATAGGTCGGTCAAGCATATAATGCGCTCCTAGTTAGACATAACCATAACGTCCAGCGCTCAGCGCTATTGTCATCCTTGACTCATAAGTCAATTCTTTTAGACTAGCGCTCAGCGTTATTGTCAACCTTGACTAATAAGTCAATGCTTTTCGACTAGCGCTTGACGCTATTGCCGACCTCCACTAATATGTCAATGCTTTTCGACCAGCGCTCGACGCTATTGTCGACCTTGACTAATAAGTCAATTTTTCTCAATTATATAATGCTAACAAGCATCCATTGTACATTAAATATCTAGATACAAAGCTTTCAGCATGCTTAAACAACAATCACAAGCATAATCATGCACATACTCAGGCGTTCATGCCCTATTCATGTCCCTGTTCCACAATTCGGGCCAAGCAATAGTCACATGTATCACATACCGGGTGCAGTTTTCATACCTTTTGGTCTGAGCCCAAGTTATATTTATAAACAACCTTTAAGCACGATCCTGTCCCGAGCCCTAGCGGCAACCTAGTCACGACCTTTGAGCACGATTCCAAAATCCAATCCCAGGACCAATCCCGCACTCTCGGGACCTCCAATCCCACCAAACAGGGTGGTGGAATCGTCCCCCAAGAACTCGAGCCAAAACCCCAAAAAGTACAAAAATTTATGCCGTGGAAAATAGGACAGCACTACAGCGCTGCCTACCAGGCGCTACGGCGCCACAGACAGAAACACCAGTCATCCACCTGACCAACGCTGTAGCGCCACCTGTTTGGCGCTACAGTGTCACTTCTAGATAACCCAAAATTTTTTCTTTTTCTCTTCATGTTCTCTGAATCTCAAAACTCAATTCCGACCCCAAACTTGTCCTAATCCCAGAAAAAGACTACAAAACAACCATAGTACCTCCAACATACCTCAAAAACACAATACTCCAACAAAATTCACCACTAACACTCAAAATCACTACTTGAGTTATTGAAACTCAAGAACAGGAAGAACATCAGCAGAAAATCAGAAAACTCAGAGGGAATTAAAGGTTGAAATTGTACCTTAATGGCTGAGATAACTTCCTAGCTTTACCCTAATAATCTCCTAGCTCAAAACCTTCAAAAATCCAAGCTTTTCAATGAAAACTTTCAAGAGTTTAAGAGGGAGAGAACTAGCCGAGAGAGAGGAAGGGAACTTTGTTTTTGCTGCTGTGTTGAGGTTTCCTTTGGCTGATGGAAAGTGACTAAGTCACTAATTTAACGACAAAATGACCCTTTTTCCCTTAAGCCCATAATTTTCCACTTAATGCCTTCAAGGGCATTTTTGTCATTTGCCACTTATCTCGTTAATCATAATTAACGTCTCACAATTCCCGTTACTTCCAATATCCTCAAATAATTACCAAATAACTTCCCCATGCCCAATCCCTAGTAATGTACTAAATTACCAAATTACGTCTAGGCTCATCCCGAGTCAGGTATTTGACCCCGTTGTGACTAAACCACTACTTTGCTTGCTAGGATCGTCTCGTATCAAATAATTCAAATATATCCACATAATGATGTGGTCTCACACATACATCACATATATGCCAAATATACCCATAACGACCCAAATTACAAAAATTGGTCTTTTAATCAAAAATGGGACCACGTGCATATTTAGTACACCTAAACATGTATATCAAGTCATATTATAATATGACTCATATTGTCATACAATGATACACATATATATTACATAATCACATAATTTCCATAATTTGTCATCCTGGCCCCCTAATCAAGGCCTTAAGCCTTACTAGGTAATTTGGGACGTTACAACTATCCCCTCCTTATAGAAATTTTGTCCTCGAAATTTTATATGAACAACTCAGGATACTGATCTCGCATATCTGATTCCAGTTCCCAGGTCGCTCCCTCTACCTTGCTGTTCCTCTATAATACCTTAACATAAGGTATAATTTTGCTCCTCAGAACCTTATTATTTATGTCTCTTATCTGGACTGTCTATTCCTCATAGGAGAAATCTACCTCCAGTTCTAGATCATCATAACTTAACACACGAGCCTCATCTAATACATGTTTCCTTAACATAGAAATATATAATACATTATATACAGCCAACAGTACCGAAGGTAAGTCCAATCTATAGGCCACTTGATCGATCCTCTACAGGATCTCAAACAATCCTAAACATCTAGGGCTAAACTTTCCCTTTTTCTCAAATTCCTTCACCCATTCCATGGTGAAAATTCTAATGAAGACATAGTCTCCCACTTGGAACTCCACGCTCCTACATTTCCGATTAACATAACTTTTCTTTCTACCCTAAGAAGTGAGCATCCGAGCTCTAATCTTTTCCATAGCCTCAGTGGTCCTCTGAACTAACTCAGGACCAAAATATTTTCTCTCATCCATTGCATCCTAGTTAATGGACAATCTACACTTCCTACCATATAGCCTCTCATAAGGTGCTACTCTAATAACCAACTGGTAGCTATCATCATAGGAAAGATTCTATTAGAGGCAAATATCCATTCCAGGACCCTTCAAAGTTCAATACACATGCTCTCAGCATGTCCTCTAATATATGAACAATCCTCCCTTATTTACCATCAGTCTAAGGACGATAAATAGTACTGAACTTCCACTGCATACTCATCACCCTCTATGAACTTTCCTAAAACTTGAAAGTAAGTGTGGGGTCCCTATACGTCAGGATATACCTCAGAGTCCAATAAAGACTTTCTATCTATCTCTCATAGAGATCTACATACTGATCAAATTTATTGTTCACCCTCATTGATAAAAAGTGAGCTGACTCTCTATATCGGTCCATAATGACCCAAACAAAATCATGCTGGCCCACTATCCTCGGCAATCCCACCATGGAATTCGTCGTGATGTCATCTTACTTCCACTGTGGAATACTCAAAGATTTTAATGGCCTTACTGGTTTCCAATACTTTTCCTTGACCTACTAGCAAGTTAGGAACTTTGCCACGTACTGAGTTACGTTCCCCCTACATCCCAGGCCACCAATATAAAGCCCTTAAATTCTGGTACATTTTCATGGTGCCTAAATGTAGAGAATAAGGGGTAGTGTGAGATTCATCTAGAATCTCCCATCTGATCCTAGTGTCCCTCGGATCCCAAATCCGATCCTTATACCTTTATAAACTCATGACTGACACTGTATAGTCCTTAGCTATTCCAGCTAGGACATCCCCTCTAATCTTTCCCAATTGTGGGTCACTCAACTGATTTTCTTTGATCCTCTCTAAAACAGTAAACTGAAGCATAATGTTGGCCAACTAGCCCACCATTAACTCTACTCTAGCTCTGGTCGTATCCTTCAACTGACATGATGTGTGGGAAGTCACCTTTTTAGTTGTTTGAAGCTGTTCTCACACTTATCTGACCATGCAAACTTCTTATGTTTGCATGTCAGTTATCTAAATGAGTTAAAAATCCTTGAGAACTCTTCCACAAAACACATGTAACACTCTGCCAATCCAAGGAAACACTTGACCTCTGACGCGTTCCTTAGCCTTGGCCAATCTCTGACTAAGAGCATACCAAAATATCATCGATAGAGACGAACACATACCAATTCAAATAATCTTTGAACACTATGTTCATCAAATCCATAAGTGTGTTTCTAAGCATTGGTCAATTCAAATGACGTAATTAAGAACTCATAATAACCATGTCCGGTACAAAAGCAGCCTTCGGTATATCCTTCTCCCCGATCCCCAGCTGGTGATAACCAGATCGAAGAACCACCTTGAAGAATACCATCTTACCCTTTAACCAAACCTTTAGTTCCTACAGCTCTGTTGAAGCCGTTCAATACGGTCTCTAGACACTGGTTCCATCCCTGGCACAAATATAATCACCATTCTATATCTCGGTGTAGAGGTAACCCGGACAGATCCTCTGGAAACACATCCAGAAACTCACAGAATAATCTAGTCTGTCCTGATCCCACTAGCATCACCTAAGTGGTATCCACCACACTAGCTAAGAATCCTATGCAACCACCTTGTAATATATCTCTAGCTCTAAGTACATATATTATAAGAATACGAGGTCCATGCATAGTGCAAACAAATACAAAGGGTTTCTCACCCTCAAGCCCAAGGGTTACCATCTTTTCCTTGCAAACTATCGTTGCCCCAAATTTGGCTAACCAATCCATAACAAGGATCATATCAAAGTCGGTCATAACCAACTCTACCAAGTCAACTAATGAATCTTCTCCCACAATAATCTAACCCATCTCTTAAGAATTTCCAGTAGGTTTCCAAATTCTCATCACAACATAACCACGTAATCCACTTACTAAATCTGTGCTTCTATTAAATGCAACAAAACAAAGAACAACATGGCACCAAAACCAATCAACATAATATAAGAGTCAAAACCAGGAAGCTGACCTGCCACTACTGAGGAACCAGCCACAGTCTCAGTCTCTAACTCTGATTACGTCAGAGCAAACACTCGAGCTGGAGTCGAGCTGTCCGCCCCCTTCGGTTCATCCTTCCTTAGCCCTGGACAGTCCTTCTTGAAGTGCCCAACCATCCCACATAAGAAACATGCCTTTGCTTGGCATTCCCCTAGATGATGCCTCTTGCACTGAGTGCATTTTGGGTAGAGTTTTCAATACTCATCCTCGCCCTGATGGCCAATCTAAACATTTTAGAACCCCTTATCTAGTCCAGGGGTACTGAAAATGTTGTCAACTTTTCTTTTCTAATCACTAGGGCCTTTGCCCCTGCCTGATCCAATAAACGAAGGTATCATTGCCTGAGCTCCATGCTCTCCGACACTTTCCTTCCAATTCTCATTTCCTGTGCTTTTAACAACAAGAGCCCTCCCTACCACCTGAGCATAGGTAGAGATTCATGTACTGGGGAGATTCTAACGCCCTGAGCTATCCCGTAATTCAATCCCTGGATAAATCTCTCCTTTCAAGATACATCCGTGGGTGCCATATCAAAAGAAAACTTGGTCAACCCATCGAAATTATTAACATACTCTGTTACTATTGTGTTTCCTTGAACCAGGTTCAAAAATTTATTTGTCTTTGCAGTCTTAACTGTGTCACAGTGATACCTCTCATTAAACACCTGCCTAAATTCTTTCCAGTTCATTGCAGGTGTATCTCGTGTCTAGGATACCACTTCCGACCAAGTTTGGGATTCTTCCCGTAACACATATGTAGCACAGATCACCCTACCGCGACCTACCACCCCCATACTGTCGAGGATGGAACTGATCATGCCCATACATTTTTCAGCTTTGAATGGATCTAGGCCTCTCTCAAAAACTGGAGGATAATATTCTTGAAATCTCTCATATAGATATTCCCGCCTGTTCTCAACCCTAGGCTGAGCCAAAACTGGTGCCACTCCTGGCATAACAAAGGAAGAGGTGTTCCCTGACAGAACCTGCTATTTTAAACACCTAATATCTTCCTCTTGCCTCAACAATCTTGCTTGCATATCTATAAACACCTGTTACCAATTCTGAGGGGAGGCAGAGGGCTCAGGCCTTGGCTGTAATTCCCAACCTAAATATAAACACCACCGAGTCCCATTAATGTAATGCCTCGAATTCTCCGATGTGGTTTAATGGCGGGATTAGCAGGCCGGGAGGGCCATAACTGTTTAATTATGCCATTAAATGAATATGTGCATGCTGATGTGAATTATATTATAATATGATGTTATATGCATGCATGTGGGTCCACATTTGAATATTATGATATTCTGGTAATTTGGCCCATTCAGGGTATATTTGTGTATTTGGGTGCATATTGTGATTTGTGAATGAGATCCCATTATTATGGAGATATATTCGAGCAATTCGGCATGAGACCGTCTAATATTATGAGTTAGCGGTTTTGTCATAACGGGGGTCTTTTATTGGGATATTGGATAATGAGAAGGTTATTTGATGATAAATTGGGAGTTATTGGGATCAGGATGAAATTCTGGAAGTTTTGACTATAATGTCCTCGGGGGTGTTTTCGGGACCCCGAGCACTAGGTTTTATTTGAGGTTACTTAAGCTTGAAGTAGCTTGTCAAATAGAACGTACGTTAGAAAACCTCTCGTTCTCTTCCCGTAGTTCATTGTATTGTCTGAAGCATTTTCAAGGAAATCTCGAGTTCTTGGAGTCGGAATCAAGCGAGGATCGAGGCATAGCGATCCTAGGAAAGATTAGAAGCTTCTTGATCGAAGGATTTGACGAGAAACAACCCAATCAAAGGTAATCTAAGTTTAAGTTTTGAGTTTTTAGAGTTTCTTAGCTTTGAATTGGATTTTGTGAATCGTTGAGTTCTTGGTTCGATTGAGCCTTGGGTTTTGATTGTTTTGGACCATTGGGAAGCTTGGGCACTTTGATTTGATGATTTGGAAATGTTTAGGCATGATTTTGGAGGCTTTGGGATGATGAAAATCACGTTTGGGGATGGCTCTGGGTTGGGGGCCGCGACCCTGTTCTTGGGCGCCGCGGCTCTAGCTCGATGAAGCAGGCGGGAGGATTTTGCCCTTGCTAGGCATCGCGGCCCTTGGTGTTGGGTGTCGCAGCCCTTGCTCCTGGTGTGGCTGGGGGCCGCGGCCCAAGGTGTCTGGGTCGCAGCCCTTGGGCAATGTTGAGCCCGTTTGTGTGTTTTGACCCCGGGAACATAGTTTTAGGCCTCGGGATTGTTCCTACTACTTGGATTAGTTTGGATTGATGTCCCAGAGGCTAGATATTGGTTTGAAAACCTATGTTGATCATTTTTATTGATGATGTCCCGTATTTGGTTATGACTAGGTGACCGCTAAAGGACTAAAGGTTGATCGTTCTCAAGGGTCGTTCTTTTAATCATTCTAGCTCAAATCTGAGGTAAGAAAACTGCACCCTGTGTATGTGACATGCATGATTGTTATTGAGGCATGTTCGTTGATAAATGTGGACATGGATTGCATATTAAATGCTAGTGAATATTGTTTACTTGTATATGGCACTGACTAGTCAGGGATACTGACCTAAGAGTCAGAACCGGCATAAGCATCCTGAACGCAGGGCCGAATGAATATTAGATCTAATCGATATCAGCATTGAATGACTCTAAGGCATTAATTTTGGACCGACCCTAAGGTCCATGAAATTTTTAAGCGCTTGGCTAGTCTAAGACTAGTTACTGAGAGCCAGGACCAAAGGCCTAGGTGACTGATTGTCACATGGCTAGGGAAAAGAGTTCCATAGTTATGACTTTAGAGTCATGAGGAAGGTTATGTTGGTGACTAGTCACCATGCACCTATCCTATTTAAGCTAGTGAAAGGTTCACTTATTTGTTAAGCCTTGGTGACCCTATCGTCACATGGCTAAAGGGAGCTGACCCACTTTAGTGACTTTTGCAACTGTCACCTATCTGTTTTGGACTGAAAGTCCTGAATGATTATTATGATCATTGTTGTTATTATATCATGCTATATTGTGTTTTCTTGTTGGGCCTTGGCTCATGGGTGCTATGTGGTGCAGGTAAAGGGAAAGAAAAGCTCACCCAGCCTTGAGTGGAGAGTTTAGGTGGTGATGTGTACATATGCGGCCACTTGACCACCACGGCCAAGGCGTTCTCAGAGGAACTAGGGGGTTTACCCTATTTTTGTCGCTTAGGTCGAAGGGGTTGTAAATTTGAAACAGTAATGACCATTTTGTACTATAAACAACTTGTAAATGTTTTGATTAGCTCATGAGCAGTTTATATACTTAATGTAATGTATCCTCTCCTTTTTATTGGTTTTCCACCTTAGCCTGTTAATCACACTTAGAGCACGTTTTTAACCAAAGGACTCGGGTAGCGGGTCAAATTTCCAGTTCACCGTAAATGTTTTGGGGTAACCAGGGTGTTACAACTTGGTATCATAGCGTGCCAAGGTTAGGGTTCCTGTAGACTGGCTGGGCATGTACACACATCATTGAAGTCAAGCTCGACTCATGGTTTGGTAACTATTTATGTAGTTATATATATATAATTGCTTAAATATAATATATATGCTTTACATGTATGCATGAGACACCATGTTAAACCTGTGCCCTGGAATATTATATTCAACTGTGTGCTTATTAGTACTGAGATTGCTGGAACATACTTATTAGTATGGTTGTTTATGAACTATTATGTGATACATGCTGAGTGCTAAATGCTATAGACATGTATCTGCCTGTATATTTGTATGACTGTGGAATGTGATAATTGTCTGCCTATTCTTGGACCGTAAGCCAGCAAGAGGTTTAGTTATTACTACCTGACTGGCCGTATTAACCATTGTTACAGCAAGGTATAACAGATAAGAATGAATCCAGGGCAGACAGATACTTCAGCTAGCCAGAGTGATCAGGGCCAAAATAATAATAACAGTCAGGGTCAAGAAAATGACCAGTCACGGATTCCACAGCCAGCTCCTATAAAATGATAGCAGATAATCAGTGATATGCAAGCAACAGTGTTAAGACAGGGAGAAGAGCTTCGTCTCCTGAAACTGCAGCAAGTGCCTGCAGTGGCCAGTGGATCATAGGCACCTCCTGTGTCGGTGACAGCAGCAGAGCATCTTCCTGAGGTTGGAAATAAATGGGAGCCTCTCTATGAAAGGTTCAGGAAGCAGCAACCTCCAGTATTTGAGGGCAGTGCAGATCCTGCCAAGGCTGAACAATGGATGAGTATGATTACCACTATCCTTGACTTTATGAGGGTAACTGGTAATGAGAGTGTGGCCTGTGCCACTTATATGTTTTGGGAGGATGCTCAGATTTGGTGGGAAGTGATTACCCAGAACAAGAATGTGGGAAGAGTTTCAGACACTATTCAATGAAAAATATTATAATGATACTATCAGAGCGGCGAAGGCCGAGGAATTCATTAGGCTACTTCAGGGAAATTTGTCAGTCACTGAGTATGCCTTGAAATTTGATCATTTGGCAAAGTTTGCCATGGAGCTGGTGCCCACTGATGGGACCAAGAGAGAGATTTTTGCAGGGGATACAACCCAGATTAGCCCGTGATGTACATATCACCACTGTGGCTGGGGTTACTACCTATGCACAAGTGGTTAAGAAGACACTCACAGTTGAGAGTGCAGAGAGCAGGATCTGGCGTGATAGTGCAACTAGAAAGGAATTCAGGAGGCCAGGTCCTCCATTTGTGGGTTCAGGTAGGGGTGGAGGCCCTAGTGATCAGGAGAGGAAGGTTCCTGACACCTTCCCAGTTCCAGGTCCTGATAAGCGGCCCCGTGGTATTTCAATGGGTCGTCCAGGTGGTAGTGAAGCCTGGAAGTCTTATCCTGAGTGCCCTAGATGCAAAAGGCATCATTTGGGAGAGTGTAGGGCAAGGGCCTACTTCTCATGTGGAGCAGTGGGTCATCTTAAAAAGGATTTCCCTAAGGCAAGAAAAGAAGAACCCACAAAAGTTGACAGCTCGGCCCCAGCTCGAGTGTTCGCGTTGACTCAAGCAGAAGCTGAGGCTTCTCCCTCAGTTGTTACAGGTCAGCTTCTTAGTGTTGGAACCCCTTATAATGTATTGATTGATTCTGGTGCTACACATTCTTTTGTTGCTAGTAGTATTATTGATAGACTGTGTAGACCCTGTGATTTTTATGCTGTGGGGTTTGGTACTCTGTTACCCACTAGAGAGTTAGTGGTATCCAGGAGATGGGTCAGATCTTTACCAGTGACAGTGGAAGGCAGAGAGTTGTCAATGGATTTGATAGAGTTAGTTATGACTAACTTTGATATGATATTGTGTATGGATTGGTTGGCAAAGTATGGGGCAACCATTGATTGCAGATGGAAGATGGTCACCTTTGAGCCTGAAGGTGAGGATCCTTTTGTGTTTGTTGGTGCTGTGCATGGACCTCGCATACCTATGATTTTTGTGTTGAGGGCTAGGGACTTTTTGCAAGGAGGTTGCATTGGATTCTTAGCCAGCGTGGTTGATACCACCCAGGTCGTGCCAGTGAGACCAGAAGATACCAGGTTAGTTTGTGAATTTCTGGATGTGTTTCCAGAAGATTTGCTAGGATTGCCACCGCATAGAGAAGTTGAGTTCGTTATAGAACTGGCACAAGGGACAGAGCCAGTGTCTAGAGCACCTTACAGAATGGCCCCAGCTGAGTTGAAAGAATTAAAAGTGCAGTTGCCGGAACTGTTGGATTTAGGTTTTATCAGACTTAGTTTCTGACCTTGGGGTTCGCCAGTTCTGTTTGTAAAGAAGAAGGATGGTTCTCTGAGGATGTGTATTGATTATAGAGAACTGAATAAGTTGACAATTAAGAACAAGTATCCTTTGCCAAGGATAGATGATCTGTTTGATCATTTGCAGGGTAAAAAGGTATTCTCAAAGATGGACCTTCGTTCTGGTTATCATCAGTTGAGGGTCAAGGAGGGAGATATACCGAAGACTGCTTTTTGTACCAGGTATGGGCATTATGAGTTCTTAGTTATGTCATTTGGATTGACTAATGCCCTTGCTGCTTTTATGGATCTGATGAACAGAGTGTTCAAGGATTATCAGGACCAGTTTGTGATCGTCTTTATCGATGATATTCTGGTATATTCTCAGTCAGAGTCAGAGCATGAGCAGCATCTGAGGTTGGTTCTACAGAGATTGAGGGAGCACAGACTGTTTGCTAAGTTCAAGAAATGTCAGTTCTGGTTATCTCAGGTATCCTTTCTTGGGCACATTGTCAGTAAGGAGGGGATTAAGGTAGATCTAGCAAAGGTTGAAGCGATAAGAGATTGACCAAGGCCAAATAATGCTTCTGAGGTTAGAAGTTTCCTTGGATTGGCAGGTTATTATAGGCGGTTCATGAAAGGGTTCTCAAAGATTGCTACTGCATTGACTGAACTGACACGCAAGAGCCAGAGATTTGTGTGGTCAGATAAGTGTGAGAAAAACTTCTAGGAACTGAAGCAAAAAATGATTACAGCTCCGATTCTGAGTCTTCCAATAGATCAGGAGAAGTTTGTGATTTATTGTGATGCTTCTCATCAGGGTTTGGGTTGCGTTCTGATGCAGTCAGAGAAAGTAATTGCCTATGCTTCTCATCAGTTGAAGGATTATGAAAAGAGATATCCTACTCACGATTTAGAGTTAGCAGCTGTGGTCTTTGCTTTAAAGATATGGAGGCATTATATCTATGGAGAGAAGTGTGAGCTTTATACAGACCACAAGAGCCTGAAATACTTCTTCACTCAGAAAGATTTGAATATGAGGCAAAGGCGTTGGCTGGAGTTAGTAAAAGATTATGACTGTGAGATTCTGTATCGTCCAGGAAAAGCCAACGTGGTAGCTGATGCTTTAAGCCGGAAGGGTCCAAGTCAGATTTATGCTATGAGGCTGATAGCCAGAGAGTTAGCAGATGATATGATCAGAGCTGGTATAGAGTTGCTGGTGGGCCATTTGTCTAATATTATGCTACAATCTACGATGTTGGAGAGAATTAAAGAAGGTCAGTTGAGTGATCCACAGCTGATCAAGATCAGAGAGGATGTTCTGGCTGGAGCATCCAGAGATTATACAGTGTCTGAGTTAGGCTTGTTGAGATACAAGGGGCGGATATGTGTTCTGTTAGACACTGCTTTGTGGCGAGAGATTCTGGATGAATCTCATACTACACCTTACTCTTTGCATCCAGGCACCACGAAGATGTATCAGGATGTGAGATCGTTGTATTGGTGGCTAAGGATGAAGAGAGATGTAGTGGAGTATGTGGCTAAGTGCTTGACATGTCAACAGGTCAAGGCTGGGCATCAGAGGCCGACAGGGTTATTGCAGCCTTTGGGTATCCCAGAGTGGAAATGGGAAGACATCACAATGAATTTTGTGGTGGGCTTACCCAGGACTGTTGGTCAGCATGATTCTATTTGGGTGATAGTGGATCGCTACACTAAGTCAGCTCACTTTTTGCCAGTGAGGACTACCTATACAGTTGACCAGTATGCAGATTTCTATGTGAGAGAGATCGTGCGCCTCCATGGAGCGCCTAGGTCGATCATGTCAGATAGGGACCCTACTTTTACTTTCAAGTTCTGGGGAAGTTTGCAGAAGGCCATGGGGACGCAACTGAAGTTCAGTACTGCTTATCATCCTCAGACAGATGGGAAATCTGAGAGGACGATCCAGATATTAGAAGACATGCTAAGAGCATGTGTGCTGGACTTTGGTGGATCTTGAAGTAAGTATCTACCTTTGATAGAGTTCTCCTACAACACCAGTTATTAGACTACCATTGGAGTTGCACCTTATGAGATGTTGTATGGTAGGAAGTGTAGATCTCCCATTCATTGGGATGAGATAGGTGAAAGGAGATACTTAGGTCTTGAGGTAGTTCAGAGGACCAGTGAGGCCATTGAGAAGATTAGAGCTCGGATGCTCGCTTCTCAGAGTAGTCAGAAGAGCTATGCAGATCCCAAGCGCAGGAACGTGGAGTTCCAAGTGGGAGACTATGTCTTCCTTAGAGTCTCGCCATGGAAAGGGGTGAGAAGGTTTGGGAAGAAGGGCAAGCTGAGCCCTAGATTTGTAGGTCCATTTGAGATCCTGGAGAGGATTGGTCAGGTGGCTTATTGATTGGCTTTGCCTCCGGCGTTATCAGCCGTGCATAATGTGTTTCATGTTTCAGCTCTTCGGAGGTATGTATCTGATGTGAGCCATATTTTGAGTTATGAAGATCTAGAGCTTGAGCCAGATCTCTCCTTTGAGGAGCAACCAGTTCAGATACTTGACAGAAAAGATAAAGTCCTTAGGAATAAGATGATACCTTTGGTTAAGATATTGTGGAGGAACAGCAAGGTCGAGGAAGCGACCTGGGAGCTAGAGTCAGATATGCAGAGTTAGTATCCCGAGCTGTTCAGGTAAATTTCGAGGACGAAATTTCTATAAGGAGTGGATAGTTGTAATGCCCCGAATTCTCCGATGTGGTTTGATGGCTGGATTAGTAGGCCAGGAGGGCCATAAATGTTTAATTATGCCATTAAATGAATATGTGTATGTTTATCTGAATTATATTATAATATGATGTTATATGCATGCATGTGGGTCCACATTTGAATATTATGATATTCGGGTAATTTGGCCTGTTAAGGGTATATTTGTGTATTTGGGTGCATATTGTGATTTGTGAATGAGATCCCATTATTATGGAGATATATTCGAGCTATTCGGCATGAGACGATCT
This sequence comes from Humulus lupulus, assembly GCF_963169125.1. Classification (NCBI taxonomy): domain Eukaryota; kingdom Viridiplantae; phylum Streptophyta; class Magnoliopsida; order Rosales; family Cannabaceae; genus Humulus; species Humulus lupulus. Next base: position 224,422,788 of record NC_084793.1, read on the forward strand.
TATATTATGAGTGAGTAGTTTTGTCATAACGGGGGTCTTTTATTGGGATATTGGATAATGAGAAGGTTATTTGATGATAAATTGGGAGTTATTGGGATCAGGATGAAATTCTGGAATTTTTTACTATAATTTCCTTGGGGGTGTTTTTGGGACCCCAAGCACTAGGTTTTATTTGAGGTTACTTAAGCTTGAAGTAGCTTGTCAGATAGAACGCACGTTAGAAAACCTCTCGTTCTCTTCCCGTAGTTCATTTTACCGTCCGAAGCATTTTCAAGGCAATCTCGAGTTCTAGGAGTCAGAATCAAGCGAGGATCGAGGCATAGCGATCCTAGGAAAGATTAGAAGCTTCTTGACCGAAGGATTTGATGAGAAACAACCCAATCGAAGGTAATCTAAGTTTAAGTTTCGAGGTTTTAGAGTTTCTAAGCTTTGAATTGGATTTTGTGAATTGTTGAGTTCTTGGTTCGATTGAGCCTTGGGTTTTGATGGTTTTGGACCATTGGGAAGCTTGGGAACTTTGATTTGATGTTTTGGAAATGTTTAGGCATGATTTTAGAGGCTTTGGGATGATGAAAATCGCGTTTGGGGATTGCTCTGTGTTGGAGGCTACGGCCCTGTTCTTGGGCGCCGCAGCCCTAGCTCGATGAAGCAAGTGGGAGGATTTTGCCCTTGCTGGGCGCCGCGGTCCTTGGTGCTGGGCACCGCGACCCTTGCTCCTGGTGTGGCTGGGGGCCGCGGCCCAAGGTGTCAGGGCCGCAGCCCTAGGGCAGGGTTGAGCCTGTTTGTGTGTTTTGACCCCGGGAACATAGTTTTAGGCCTTGGGATTGTTCCTACTACTTGGATTAGTTTGGATTGATGTCCCGGAGGCTAGATATTGGTTTGGAAACCTATGTTGATCATTTTTATTGATGATGTCCCATATTTGGTTATGACTAGTTGACCGCTAAAGGACTAAAGGTTAATCATTCTCTAGGGTCGTTCTTTTAATCATTATAGCTCGAATCTGAGGTAAGAAAACTGCACCCTGTGTATGTGACATGCATGATTGTTATTGAGGCATGTTGGTTGATAAATGTGGACATGGATTGCATATTAAATGCTAGTTTATATTGTTTACTTGTATATGGCACTAACTAGTCAGGGATACTGACCTAAGAGTCAGAACCGGCATAAGCGGCCTGAACGCAGGGCCGAATGAAGATTAGATCTAATCGATATCAGCATTGAATGACTCTAAGGAATTAATGCTAGACCGACCCTAAGGTCCATGAAATTTATAAGCACCTGGCTAGTCTAAGACTGGTTATTGAGAGCCAGGGCCAAAGGCCTAGGTGACTGATTGTCACATGGCTAGGGAACAGAGTTCCATAGTTATGACTCTAGAGTCATGAGGAAGGTTATGTTGGTGACTAGTCACCGTGCACCTATCCTGTTTAAGCTAGTGAAAGGTTCACTTATTTGCTAAGCCCTGGTGACCCTATCATCACATCGCTAAAGGGAGTTTTACCCACTTTAGTGACTTTTGCGACTGTCACCTATCTGTTTTGGACTGAAAGTCCTGAATGATTATTATGATCATTGTTGATATTATATCATGCTATATTGTGTTTTCTTGCTGGACCTTGGCTCATGGGTGCTATGTGGTGCAGGTAAAGGGAAAGAAAAGCTCACCCAGCCTTGAGTGGAGAGCTTAGGTGGTGATGTGTACATATGCGGCCGCTTTACCACCACGGCCAAGGCGTTCTCAGAGGAACTAGGGGTTTACCCTATTTTTGTCGCTTAGGTCAGCGGGGTTGTAAATTTGAAACAGTAATGACCATTTTGTACTATAAACAACTTGTAACTGTTTTGATTAGCTCATGAGTAGTTTATATACTTAATGAAATGTATCCTTTCCTTTTTATTGGTTTTCCACCTTAGCCTGTTAATCACACTTAGAGCACGTTTTTAACTAAAGGACTCGGGTAGCGGGTCAAATTTCTAATTCACTGTTCACCGTAACTGTTCTGGGGTAACCAGGGCGTTACAATTAACTTCCTTGGGTACTTAACCTCTGTGTTAGTCCGCAGTCAATAACATGACCCATTAAGCATGATGAGCACATTTAAAAGCCTTCCCCATGGGAAAGCCAAACAACACCATACTCACGTACCATTATAATGCTAGTATATATGCCCATAAAATTCATACATCAATCAGCAAACCCTGCTTTTACCAACAAAATATCATGCTCTTATCTCTAGCATGTAGATAAAGTATTCATAAATCAACTGAGTAGGTAATCACATAATCATACCAATAGTCAAGGGCCAGGCCCTATCAAAATATCTCATGCTTCCTAATAAGGCATGCAGGTAAAGCCTTCATATCTTATTTAAGCAAGTAAACACATACACACATAAATAGTCACCATACCCTAACTAGAGCCTTTCTTAAGTGACGAGTGTACATGCCTAGCTTGTCTTCAGGAACCCTTAACCTTGGCACACTATGATACCAAGTTGTAATGCCCAACTACTCAAGGATTGTTACACTGTGTATTTAAAATAGTGCTAAACTCACTAAACGAGTCATTTTTCCATAATCGTGTAACTAAACGTGATTAATAGTTTAGGGTTAATTTTTTTTGTCAAAGGTACTATCATTTCAATAAAACGTTTACTTCATACATGGGATCCCAAAATACTTTTAAAAAGTTAATTACAGTAAAAAGTTACAACCTGCCGACCTAAGCAGAAAAATAGGGTTTGACCCTAGTTCCTCTTGAAACCCTCGGTCGTGGTGGTCGGCAGCCGCATATGTACACATCGTCACCTAAGCTCTCCAACTCAAGGATGCTCCAACTTTCTTTTTCCTTTACCTGCACCATATTACACCCGTGAGACAGGCTCATCAAGAAAACTTAAACATGCTCACAAGCAGTAAATAACATATTACTAAATCATAATAAGCATGCCTAGTAGTAATAACCCTACTCATGCATGCATACCATTCATATAAATGACTACAGTGTCATATGGGCCAATAGCCCAAGATAGACGATGAACGAATCATACTGGGTCCAATGCCCAAATTAAATGATTGTGGAATCATACTGGGGTTCAACACCCAAAAACATGATTAACAAATCATATTAGGCTCATGGCCCTAGGATATGGGATTAATAAGTCACCCTGGGGCCCACTGCCCGATCCTCTGTATAACCAGCTGTGGAGTTGGCCCAGCGTATCTGGTGCTTTAGTATTCTCACGACTAATAGGTTAGTCAAGCATATGTCACGCTCCTTGTTATGCATAACCATATCGGCTAGGGTTCTATGCATTATCTACATCCTTGACTAATAAGTCAATGCTTTACAACCAGCACTCATCGTACTAAGGTCGTCCTTGACTAATAGGTCAATGCTTTACGACCAGCAATCAACGTCCTAGGGTCATCCTTGATTAATAAGTCAATGCTTTACGACCAACACTCAACATGCTAGGGTCGTCGTTGACTAATAAGTCAATGATTTTTTACCAGTGCTCGACGCTATTTTCGACCTTGACTAATAAGTCAATGCTTTCCGACCAGAGCTCCACGCTATTGTCGAACTTTACTAATAAGTTAATGCTTTTCTCAATTATATAATTCTAACAAGCATCCATCGTGTATCAAATTTTCAGATACAAAGAATTCAACATGCTTAATCAACAATCACAAGCATAATCATAATCATGCACATACTCAAACGTTCTATCCCTATTAGTTCATGTTCAATAATTCAGGCCAAGCCATAATCACATGTATCACATACTAGGTGCAGTTTTCTTACCTTTTGGTCCAAGCCCAAGTTATATTTATAAACGACCTTTGAGCATGATCCTGTCTTGAGCCCTAGCGGTAACCTAATCAAAACCATAAATGGTGTTTCAATGAGTTTAAATTCCAAAATCCAATCCCACAAAACAGGGTGGTGGAATTGTCCCCGAGCCCACAGGCCAAAACCACAAAAATTACAAAAAAATATGCCCTAGAAAATAGGATAGCACTATGGCGCTGCCTACCAAGCGCTAGTCGCCACAAACAGAAACACTAGCCGTTTGCCTGACCAGTGTTGCAGCGCCATCTAGTTGGCGCTATAGCAGCACTGGCAGAAAACCCAAAATTCTAGTTTTTCTCTTCATGTTCTCTAAATATCAAACCTCAAATCCAAAACAAAACCTATCCCAATCCCAGAAAAGACTACAAAACAACCATAGTACCTCCATCATATCTCAAAAACACAATACTCCAATAAAATTCATCACTAACAGTCAAAATCACTACTTGAGTTTTTGAAACTCAAGAACACCAAGAACATCAGTAGAAAATCAGAAAACTCAGGGAATTAAAGGATGAAATCATACCTTAATGGCTGAGATAACTTCCTAGCTTTACCCTAACAATCTCCTTGCTCAAAACTTTCAAAAAATCAAGCTTTTCAATGAAAACTTTCAAGAGTTTAAGAGGGAGAGAACCAGCTGAGAGAGAGAGAGAGAGAGAGAGAGAGAGGAAGGGAAATCTATTTTTGCTGCTGTGTTGAGGTTTTCCTTTAGCCGAAGGAAAGTGATCAAGTCACTAATTTAACCACAAAATGATCATTTTGTCGATAAGCCCCTAATTTGCCACTTAAAAGGGCATTTTTGTCATTTTCCACTTATCCTGTTAATCATAATTAATGTCTCACAGTTCTCGTTACTTCTAATATCCTCAAATAATTACCAAATAATTTCCCCATTACCCGATTTCAGTAATGTACTAAATTACCAAATTACCCCTAGGCTCACCCTAAGCCCGGTATTTGACCTCGTTGTGAATAAACTGCTACTTTTCTTGCTAGGATCGTCTCATGGTGAATAATCTAAATATATCCACATAATGATGTGGTCTCACACATATATCACACGTATGCCAAATATACCCATAACGAGCCAAATTATGAAAAATTGCCCTTTTAATCAAAAATGGGCCCACATGCATATTTAATACACCTAAACATGCATATCAAGTCATATGATAATATAACACATATAATCATACAATGATACACACACATATATATATATATCACATAATCACATTATTTCCATAATTTTCCATCCTAGACCCCTAATCAAGGCCCTAAGCCTTATTAGGTAATTTGGGACGTTACGTTATCTCTTTATTTTATGTCCACCAGGTCATTCAGCTTGGCCAGAAGGGGCATTACCAAAGAAAATTGAGAATAGAATATGCATACAAACCCATCCCATAATGTAATCGACCCTGGCTATAGCGTGAAGAACAACTACTGGTCGATTTCTGACGGGTGGCAGGGAAGATCCTGCACCTAGCATCATCTCGAACCCCTTGGAGATCAGTTTATTGTTCAAAGTTGTGAAAATGGGACACTAGGTCTTCCCGCCCATTGTACATCTTCCATGTTGGCATCTTTAATTTGACGAGTATGAGCGGCTAGTTAATACAAACTAAAAACAGGGAACCTCTCTGCCTCTCCATTTCAATATTTGTCAACTTGGGAGTTGTCAGGTCTCTTACCAATTGCATTAATAGATCCAATTGGTCTTGGATGTTTGGGTCTCCAGCAGCCTGGGGCTACGCTGCATTGCAGATCTCATCCATTCTCGGGTCTCGAACATGCTCAGGCGGAGCTATGTTATTCAAATCCAGTTTTCCCTGCTGCTATTGAGAGCATCTCGTAAGTCTTCACCTCCCATGGGGCCCATTCAGTTGAATACAGAGTACGGTCGTGGCCTTCCCCCAGCATTTTGGCTATCTACTCGGCTCCCTGGAACCCTCCACCCCGGGGTGGCTGGTTGATTGGGACATCCTGCCTTTGTGGGAAAAATGGTCCTTCGGGCTCGTTACCCCTATGATCCTGATTATTCTTTTGGCGGACTTGGCTCGCTGCCTCCTCACGATCATATCCATCGGCATAGTGAGGTCTGCACGCACTACTAACCTCTGGCTCATCCCTTGTAGATCTTGGTCGGTACTCTTGGTGCTGTCTGTACCAACCAGGTTGTTGCTGGTTGTTTTGGGATTGACCACTCTTATTCGGCGCTGGTGCTCAGGGATCTCGGTCGAAAGTTTCCTGCTCGATCATGTCCCATGCAGTGCTCTGGAAAGACCTGTTCGTCAGTTGGTAAGGGATGCCTGTTTTTGTTGGCTTGGGTGCCCCGACCAGATCAGTGACTCCTGGTCAGACCCTGATTCCCATTCGTAGGTCGAGCCTCTGGTCCATTCATGACTGCATCATCGAAACAAAAAATAGGATGACGTTGTTGGTTGTGAGCAGTAGTTCCAGCTGCAGTCCCCATACCCTGAGTCTGCTGCTGTTGCATATAATTGCGGATGGATTCAATAGCCTCCCTAGTTCAGCGTTCCATGTCTTCCTAACCGTTCTACTTCTCCTGGGAATGTCGATCCATCCATTCTTAGAAATAATTTCTTTGCTTTTCAAAAGCCTCATTAATGGGCTCTTGGGCGATAGCTTGCCCCTGGTTCATGGTGGCAAGTTGATCTTCCATCTATCCCATGACCTCCCTTATATGCTCAATTTCAGGGTCAAGTCCTTTAATATTCATGTGGATTTCATACTGTTCAGGACCTCCAGCTCCCGGTCTTGGTTGGTCAGTACCCCTTGCATCACCTTCACCTGAAGTTCCTGTGTTAGTAACTCCTGTAAAGTTAGTAGCCCCATGCCCGACTGTAGTGGGCCTTGTAGCCTGCCCCCCCCCCCCCCCCAGCACTAGGTGGGTTTCTGGGTGGCAAATCAGCTCACCCCTCATTCAGATTTCTTATTGAGGGAACTCGGTGCGACAATTCAGCTTCGTGCTCTGGAGGTTCTTGACCCGATCTTCTTCTTGAAACCACCTTCTTTGTAGCAACGAAATTTGAACGTGATTGTTCTTGCTCTCAATGAAAGCACCAAAATTTTGACTGGTTTTTTAGCCAACTAACGTGAAGCCAAAATAATTAATTTGAGAGCTTTCAATAGAACAACTAATGAATAATAAATGAGTCAAGAACCTAATAATAATGAGCAATAAATAAAGAACACCGAGTTTTATAGAGGTTCGAACCCAAGAACTGGCAATGACCTACTTCCTCTTAGATTAGTATTAATCTTAAAGCTTTACACAAGATCATATAGGATTACAAGTGGATTTATATGTTTAAAAGACAATACAGTAAGGCAGAATCACTGCTAGGTATAAAAATAGGTTGTCTGGTATGTTTCTAATCACTGGTCGGTAGGCGAGTTTGTGAACCCCCTCCACTATGGTGTAGGGTTTGTATTTATATCTGTTGGCCCAGGGGCTGCACATGGCATAACAGATGGTGGAAATATCCCATTATTCTCGTAGGTAGTTTTAGTCCTATTTTTTAGGAGGCTTGACCGAGTCTTCAGGGCTATTGGGCGCCCTCTACGGGTGGTCAGGTGATTCTTGCAGACTTCTAATGGTGAGTGTAACTTCTTCTCGCCGACCAGGTTTGGCTATCTATCATACCGAGTAGCTGAGCATCTAGTGATATTCTGACGAGTAGTAACTTGTTGTATACTCCGCAGGTATACACCGACCAGCCTGTCGGGGGGTCTACCCAATCTACTCCACATGTCCAAGTTTAGTACCACGTTAGATATGAAAATTTTTTGGATAAGACCCCAGGATGGAGGAATTTTGTACTTTATATATAGTGTTATATAGAACTGGACCGGAAGTGTTTTGTTAATACTTGTTTCCACACCGTTTCGTATTATTAATCAAACACATCAAATGATGATCATATACATGATGATCCTAATCCTAAGGTTACTATGAACTCCTATATATGTCATTTGATTCATGCGTTAAGGATTGTCAGAATGATCAGGTTGAGAACAATTGTTTTGGGGACTTAATGATATATATGTCTGGGGACATAGTTTAACATATATGGAATTTATACCTTCTTATAAATTGAATAATGGTTCCCTATTGGGTTGACTTTTGAAAATGAAAAGATTATGAGCACTCATGTCGCAAACTTGTTGTGACACAACCTTCACTAGTAAAGTCAATGGTACACTAGGAACTATATATAGTTAAAAGGGTAAAATGGTAATTTTATTCTGTTTTATTTATGAATCATTAATAGAGGATTAACACTGTATGTAATGATTATATCAATATACACTTTATTATTTAATAAAGTACTCTGTAAATATATGTCTATAATTATCAAGAGTTCAATCTCATATTTATAATGGAATAATCATGAGATTAATAAATATAATTATTTAATCAAAGAGCTTTGATTAATAATCCAATATTTATTGGAGCTTGAAATTATATGTCCATAAGTCCCCAGGGTGGCTCTATCAACACCATATCACAGTAAGAGTTGATACAAGTGTAAAACTATAATTTGTAAATTTTAGAAGAATTTTGTTATTTAGATCAAATATACAATTATATGATAATTGGGGTTGAATAATTAATTTGGAATTATTTATGAAATTTTGAAAATATATTTATTTATTTAAATATTAAAATTTTGAAATATATATAAAAATAAATAAATAAATTTTTTAAATTAATAATTTTATTTGAGTGGGAGAATAAAAATGGTAAGTTAAAATAGTTTTTATTTATTAATTTTTAAAAGATGATGATCATTAATTTGAATTTTGAATTTAAAATTTAAATTTGAATTATGGTTGTGATATATTCTTTAAAAAGACAATACCATATTTTATGGAAGAGATTTATTTAAATAAATAAAGAAAAGAAAAGAAAATAGGAAAAATGCAATATCCCCTGAATGAGAATAGTGCCACACGCATAACACAGTCCAAGGACTGTGCCATGCATGTGGTACTGATAAAGTATCAGTATTGGTTTTTTCATATTTTTATTTAATTAGTTAATAATTTGAAAATAGATTTTTCACATTTAGTAAGTTAGATATTACCTAAATCTATTCCTATCATCATTATATTATATTATATTATATTATATTATACATTATTATTATTATTATAATTATTATGAATAATGGTGTAATATATAACCCTCATATATAATATGATAATAAGAGAAAAGTGTGACTCAGAAATTTGTTAGACAAGAAATTCTTCATCTTCTTCTCTTATTATTCCAACATTTCTCAAGCCATAATCCAAGTTCTTATGTGTTGAGATAAACTTGTGATTTCTAAATTACAAATCTTTGTTCTCTAAGTGTCCACCCACATCTTGAGGTGTAGAAAACTCTCTGGAAGATCGTGGTCTGAGTACTCAAAACGTTGGATAGGAAGATCGTTATTTATAAGAAATGACTCAAGGACACTTTGTAGGCTTCAAGAGGTAAATATTTATGTCCTTAAATGTTTTTATACGTGTGCATGTTATATATAGTTGTGAGTATATATGTATATGTAGGCATGTATATCTATGTATATATATATGTTCCGTGATTAATAATATTGTATATTAATGGTTTCTGCATGTATTCTTGAACGTATAGACTGTTTATATGAGCGGTGGGAAAGTTTTTTGTTGTTATTCAATGGGCCCACCATGCAATTCCCTGCGCACTCTGAATATTTTTCCCACAATTGGTATCAAGAGCAGTCATTAATCCCTGCATATTGTTAATTACTATGTGTATTTTTATATTATATGTTATATATATTTGAATGGATGGATGTTTATATTGATGATGATGGATTCTTAAGGGTTGTTTATAATGGTGCTTTTGGGTTTAGGAATTGTTCTTAAAATATCTAGATGAAAAATGTAACTCATTTTTTGGGCATAGGAATTTTGTAATTTTATTTTTTGAAATGTAAATTATAAAATTGTTGTAATTGGATTTAACAGAGTTTGGCACAAATATCGAGACGACGTCACCACCACCCTTGACCACTGTGGCATGCACCCCGAGGTGCCCTCCCCCATCCGTACGACCGTACGGTCACCATCCGTACACCATATGGATCCGTACGGCCTGACCGTACAGCTCCGCCCTGCCGCCGCTCATGGGCTCGCCACCACCGTGGCCGGCTGAGCACCCCCTTGCCGCCGCCCCTTCTTGATGACACACATACGATGTGTCATGCAAACCCTAATGTGTTGTTACCTAATATATTTTAATTATTTATTTAATTAAAATTTTGAAATTGAATTAAAATTGTTTTAATTTGGTAATTTCTATAATTAAAATAGTTTTGATTATTTTCCTTAATTAAAAAATATTTTAATTATTCTCTTCAATAATTAAAATGATTTTTAATGTTAATTTATTAAAATAAAATTGTTTAATTTTATTTTTTGAATTCAATAACCCAAATTCAAATTGGGCCTTAGAAACTATTTGAGTATTAATACCCAAAGTTTAATTATTTTAAAAAGGTTGTTTAAAATAATTTATTTATATAATTCAAAATGGATATGGAAAAGGGTGGCATAGACTCAACAAGACTACATCTCAAGGCTCGAGATCAAGGGATTCTTCATCAGATCTTAGCTAGTCTAGGTTACATTTTCATGTATATTTTGCAAGTGTTGTAATTTTCTCTAGAAATACCCAAAAGTTACCAACCCGCATTTATTTATTTATTATAGATGTTTGAATATGATTAAAGTGTTTAATGTTTTGTCATGCATTATAATATGCCATTTATATACCCACACAGTACGCAATTAGCATGCATTACATTCGTGTAGAAACATGCTATTAGGAACGTCCTATGATTTATTATATGTTTATATATGATAACTCATATAATAATAAATTTAGTCTTAATTAGTTAAGATGGTAAATTAAAATTGTTTAATTTATTATTTTAATGAAAATATTTTATTAAAATAAAAATGATATTCTTTTAATTAAAGAAAATTAAAATTTGAATTAAGGGCACAATTCATTCATTTTATTTTTTTGCTTAATTGGATTAGTAATTATTAGAATATCATTTGGTAAAAGTAATTAAATTTATTTTTACAACTTAAATAAAAATATTGATTTTGTGAAAGACACACTTTTCCAAAATAGCGAGTGGGAGAGGGAGTTATGACAATAACTCACATGGTCTCCATTATTGGTTGAACACCGAGAGGCATAGGAAGGGCCGCATGTCGCCTCTGTTTGCGGCCTCTCTAAGGAAAGACTTCTGAATATGTTTATTTTATCTCAAGGTTGAATTTTGTGATGAGAATAAAATTAATGATATATTTCAAGTTTGACTGACCCTATGACACACTCTTGAGTTAAGTCATTAATAAAAAATAATGGGTTACACTCTGAAGGTGTATCTAGGCTTTCGAGCACGACTAGTACATCTTGACCAAACTAGCAGTAGTTCATAAGTCAAAAGAGAAAATGACATTTTTAAGTTTTCACTTATGAAATTGAGATTCGTCTCAAAATTAATTTGGAGTTAGTCTGACCTACCCCAAGGCTGGTCAATTAATTTTTAAATTAATTTATCATGGATTAGTATTTAATTTTTTTATGTATTTTTATATGTTGCATTCACATCATGTTTACTTTTTCGAATAATATATGGTATTTATTATATGTTTTAATTCATTATATTTTATTTATTTATTTCCAGCAACAATGGTTAATTCTCTTAATCCTAATCAAGGACCTCAAAACGTGAAAGAACTAGTGAATCCTTATGACAACTACCTAAGTACCTTTCGTTTAGACTTCAACAATCTTGATGATTGGTACAGAGCCATACATGTAGTTCTGAGTAAAATAAAAGTGTATGATGCAATCATTGATGTGCTTCCCGATGAGCCATCAACTTTATCTGATTATGACGATCATAAAAAATATGCAGATTGGATGAGATTTGATTATCTGGCTCGTCATTGCATACTGAAGACTATGCTTGAAGATATTAAATTGAGATATGTAAACCTCGATTCCACATACGAGATATGGGAAAAGATCAAAAGAGACTCTATTGATCACTTTAGAAGTTTGCAAGAAGAAAGGGCAAATATGATTTACTCATCTCCTTTTAATATATTTGAATAGTTTATTCAAATTTGTACGACACAAACCATATTTTTCATCTTGTTTTCAGCAACGCATTATTAAGGAAAAGAAAGAAATGCAGAAAAGAAACAAGAATAGGGTTGCAGATTGGTAGACCAAGGAATGACTGCCATCAATTTAGATTTTATTTTTCAACATTCTATTAAGTCTGTTTCTTTAAATAGGTTCTAGAATTCTTTCTAGAAACTTTATTTTAGAATCCTTTATTGATAAGTGAATAATTTTAATACTTCTTTTAAATAATAAATTCAGTTGTTATTTTTTAAATATATTTGTGCTACCTATTTCATCAATGAGTATATTGATAATTATGAATTATTCATTATTGTGAAAATCATAGATTTAATAAATAAGACATATTATTCCAACAACAATCAAGTGAAACATATATGTGAATTAATGTTTATTCTGATCAAAAGGAAGTCTAAACTCGAATTCTGAATTCAATTAATTTGCATGTGAACTTGGAATTCAAACCCAACTCACATACAACTAAAATGCTAAGCAACATTAGTATTTTGGAAATTGTATATAATCATATTAGATAAGATTAAATAAATGATAAGTGATCATTTTAGTCTTTATTATTTCTATAATTTTGATACTTATTATACTCTATACATGCTTGATTGTACATCATCAAAGACATAAAAGTTGGGATTCACAAATAGTTATGTGAATAAATTGAAAGTTTTCCATGAAGTCATTTAATAATCATAAAGAGATTACAAAAGTGTTTGTATCTTTTATATGCTACTTGTTGACCCTTGATTTGTCCAATGACAGGGAGTCAAAATAATGACAAAGAACAAAAAAGAAATCAAGAAGAGAATCAAATGGGAAGAAAGTGACACAAGTGATTTATAGTGGTTCGACCCCAACTGTGTGGTAATAACCTACGTCCACTTAGTATTCTTATTGATATTGAATCTCAAATTGTGATCAAAGAACTAGGGTTCTTGAGTTTCACAATTCTTTGGAGTAATACAACTTTCGGTGGATAATCACAGTCTGCCTTTTCTCTCAAAATACAAAGATTAAAAGTTTAAGAATAAAAAATATCCCTTCCTTGAGCCTTCTCATTCTTATTTATAGGCTCAAGGAGGTTACATAGGCTGATGGGCCTTAATTATCCTTAATATCAGCGTATCAAGGCAATAAAAAGAAAATATATTGAATGTAGTTATTACATAATTGTGCATCTTAAAGGAAGTAAATAGAAGCGTGCGATCAGACTAGTCACATCTAAACGCAAGATCTAATGAAGCAATAATCATCTGGTCGATAGGCGAACAACGTCCCTTCACTTCAGAACTGCCACGTGCCAACCATGCGTAAGAAATTCTTACCACATCATCAGAAGCCATTTTTGGGTAAACATTTGCCCCCCAAGTTTATTTTTCTGCGACCAGCATAAAGTAAACTTAGGAGACTGACCCTTCGCATACCTTACCAAATCTGTCAGAGCCGTCCATGCCTTATCGAAAAAAGTAACTAATCATGTCTTTTCAGTTTCCCAAAAGTTTTCTGACGGTTATCGTGCTTCCCCATGCCTTGAAAAGTTAATCCCATCATTACCTCTTTTACAACACCACAATCAATATAAATAACCCATTCTTTTCACTTTTCACTTTTTACCAATCCTCCTGTCCTCAAGAACTCTGAAGAACAAAGCAAAACAGACCCAGAAAAATTCGCTGATCCAAGGTGCGCCCGTCCAATCGTTTGAAATCTTCACTCCAATATTTCATCCAAGAAAGTTTTCTAATCGATTCCTTTCTGTTATGTTGTGTTGTGCCTGTTTTCCATTCTTTTTAGGTCTTGAGTTCTTGAACATTTTTGTTTGTTCTTGCAAAATTGTTTCGGGGTAAATGGGTATGTTGATCTGCGCTAAATATGGTAGGAAAATAACACCTTGCTGGGGTGAGGAATCAGTTTGGTAGTCAGGATAATCAATTTAGGGCGTAAAATCGAAGTAAGAATTCTATTTTTAAGCTTGTAGAAAAAGTGGGTTTTTCCCACCCTTTCAAAGTAAAAAAAGTGTCTCCTGAAAAAACTTTTTATTTCTGCTTTTTGATCTGTTTTCCAAACTGTTCGTATAGAATTTAGTGTTTTTGTCAGAATGCTGCTGGTCGTATATAAGCTTAACTTTTATACACGAGCAACGTTATT